>NC_091982.1:13080374-13380374 GCF_044704955.1 Pristiophorus japonicus
AGCATGGATCGAGAATTGTAGGCGAACAGAAAGCAGAGAGTCGGGATAAATGGGTCCTTTTCGGGTTGGAAATCGGTGGTTAGTGGTGTGCCACAGGGATCGGTGCTGGGACCACAACTGTTTACAATATACATAGATGACCTGGAAGAGGGGACAGAGTGTAGTGTAACAAAATTTGCAAATGACAAAAAGATTAGTGGGAAAGCGGGTTCTGTCGAGGACACAGAGAGGCGGCAAAGAGATTTAGATAGGTTAAGCGAATGGGCTAAGGTTTGGCAGATGGAATACAATGTCGTAAAATGTGAGGTCATCCATCTTGGGATAAGGGAGGACCTTGAGATAATCACTATCACTAGGGGGGTAGTGCTGGACAGGCTAATGGGACTCAAGGTAGACAAGTCCCCTGGTCCTGATGAAATGCATCCTAGGTTATTAAAGAGTTGGCGGAAGTTATAGCAGATGCATTCTTTATAATCTACCAACATTCTCTGGACTCTGAGGAGGTACTAGCGGATTGGAAAGCAGCTAATGTAAGGCTTCTGTTTAAAAAAGGGGGCAGACAAAAGGCAGGTAACTATAGGCCGGTTAGTTTAACATCTGTCGTGGGGAAAATGCTTGAAGCTATCATTAAGGAAGAAATAGCGGGATATCTAGTTAGGAATAGTGCAATCAAGCAGACGCAACATGGATTCATGAAGGGGAAATCATGTTTAACTAATTTACTGGAATTCTTTGAGGATATAACGAGCATGGTGGATAGAGGTGTACCGATGGATGTGGTGTATTTAGATTTTCAAAAGGCATTCGATAAGGTGCCACACAAAAGGTTACCGCAGAAGATAAAGGTACGCGGAGTCAGAGGAAATGTATTAGCATGAATAGAGAATTGGCTGGCTAACAGAAAGCAGAGAGTCGGGATAAATGGGTCCTTTTCGGGTTGGAAATCGGTGGTTAGTGGTGTGCCACAAGGATCGGTGCTGGGACCACAACTGTTTACAATATACATAGATGACCTGGAAGAGGGGACAGAGTGTAGTTTCACCAAATTTGCAGATGACACAAAGATTAGTGGGAAAGCGGGTTGTGTAGAGGACACAGAGAGGCTGCAAAGAAATTTAGATAGGTTAAGCGAATGGGCTAAGGTTTGGCAGATGGAATACAATGTGAGGTCATCCACCTTGGAAAAAAAAACAGTAAAAGAGAATATTATTTGAATGGGGAGAAATTACAACATGCTGCGGTGCAGAGGGACCTGGGGGTCTTTGTGCATGAAACTCCCAAAAAGTTAGTTTGCAGGTGCAGCAGGTAATCAGAAAGGTGAATGGAATGTTGGCCTTCATTGCGAGAGGGATGGAGTACAAAAGCTGGGAGATCCTGCCGCAACTGTATAGGGTATTGGTGAGGCCACACCTGGAGTACTGCGTGCAGTTTTGGTCACCTTTCTTAAGGAAGGATATACTAGCTTTGGAGGGGGTACAGAGACGATTCACTAGGTTGATTCCGGAGATGAGCGGGTTACCTTACGATGATAGATTGAGTAGACTGGGTCTTTACTCGTTGGAGTTCAGAAGGATGAGGGGTGATCTTTTAGAAACATTTAAAATAATGAAAGGGATAGACAAGATAGAGGCAGAGAGATTGTTTCCACTGGTCGGGGAGACTAGAACTAGGGGGCACAGCCTCAAAATACGGGGGAGCCAATTTAAAATCGAGTTGAGAAGGAATTGCTTCTCCCAGAGGGTTATGAATCTGTGGAAGCAGTTGAGGCTAGCTCATTGAATGTATTCAAATCACAGATAGATAGATTTTTAACCAATAAGAGAATTAAGGGTTACGGGGAGCGGGCGGATAAGCGGAGCTGAGTCCACGGCCAGATCAGCCATGATCTTGTTGAATGGCGGAGCAGGCTCGAGGGCCTAGATGGCCTACTCCTGTTCCTAATTCTTGTGTTCTTATGTTCTTATGCATACGCGTCGAGTAGGCCCTCGATGGTGAACTTTGAGCGGCTCCTGGTCTTGCAGACATAGTCGAGTAGGCCCTGCCATATACAGCCCTGCTGGCCGTTGATACAATTTTGTACACAGTACTTGCCATGGAGTTCCTGTTTTGTTGCGATATCTGCTTTGTGCTTTTCTGCGTGGACATGCAAGCCTGGGCAATGGTGATGACCTTGCTGAGGTTCGGTGTCTCCGCACCCAGCAGCTTACTTAAGATCGCCTCGTGGTTGACCCCAATTACGAAAAAGTCATGCAGCGTGTCTTCAAATGCAGGCCCAAATTTGCAAGGCCCTTAAGACATCTCAGTCGGCAACAAATGCCGCTATGTCCTGGCCTTCTGGACGAACGTGGGTATAGAAGCGATATCTGGATATAAGGATTCCATCCATGGGTTTAAGGTGTTCCCGAACTGGAGCACACTGTTCTTTGTAATCTTTTTCTGTAGCAAGAGTGGGTGAGAGCAGATTCTTGATGAGTGCGTAGCTTGTGGGGCCACAGACGGTGAGAAGAACTGCCCTGCACTTCTCTGCATCCTGGTCTTTGTTTCAGTCGTTTGCCATGAAATACTGGTCAAGATGATCTGTGAAATCTCCCTAATCCTCTCCCTCATTGAATCTCTCGAGAATTCCAACAGTACTCGATCGTGCTGTGCTCGCCATACTTTTGCGTGGGTTCGTATTTGCCTCGTCGCCAGTTGTGGTGCATGAAATGATACAATGAACTCCGTACTGTGAGCCAGTGACTAGGTGTAACCTGGTCAGTCTTTACTGGCTTCCAGAAGTGAAGATACAAAGGTTAAGTTCAGGTTATATACCAGACCCAGCACAAGTGTACCTATGACCCTAGGACCTCCAATGGTAGTGCCCCCTGGTGGTGGGCAGACCTTATGTACATACATTACAAAAGGTGCAATATAAATACAAGTTGTTGTTGACTAAGACAGTCAATGGAATATAGAATGAGGCCCATTCCTTAACAGTATATTTGGTAGATGCACTGAGAAGTGTAGAACTGAGCCTCATGAAACAAAAAGGTCATAGTTTTAATGCCTAGTCTGTGCCGAGTTAGCTGGTCTCAGCCAGGATGGCAGTAAAGGGGCTACAATTGATTACAGTACCCTAGCTAGTGAGGGGGAAATCATTGAGTTTCCTAATTCTGATCTCTATCCAGATAGCCCAAAAGCAAGGGGAAACCAGGTTCATTGGCTTCCCTAATGGCCTATGGATAAAGGCACTACCTGATGCATTACTAAGGAGAAGGTTCCAATTTGATGCCATGGATTGTACTCAATTAACTAATCTCAGTTAAAACAGCTGCTTGGGCACTAGATTAAGTTTAGTGTCCGTGAACTGGAGAGACAGAAACTCAGGTGGAGTTTTAGCTTCTGAAGGTAACAAATTACTCCTGTGTGAACTTTTGCAAAGTACACGATCAGAGTGGCCTAGAATTCAGAGCCCGCCTTTTCTGATCCTAGTGTAAAGCCTCACCTCCCATCAGATTTTGGATTTTCATGTTCAAATAGCCCATCAACATTCATTCTCTAGGCTCACACATGAAGAATAGCTTCTTGAATGAGATACCAGAGGTTATCATGAGTTGTGAAACTGTACCGCAGCAAGGCGTCAGCATCTTCAGGAAGAAGAAAATTTGAATAACGCATTTAAAAAATATATTTTACGTAGTTGTTTGTTCTAAACTCATTCTGTGAATACTAGTTTTTACTCTGCTTTAACATGCAGTCTGTCAACCAATCAGGTTACTTGATTATCTTCATCATAGGCAGTCCCTCGGAATCGAGGAAGACTTGCTTCCACTAAAAATAAGTTCCTAGGTGACTGAACAGTCCAATACGAGAGCCACAGTCCCTGTCACAGAGGGGACAGACAGTCATTGAGGGAAAGGGTGGGTGGGACTGGTTTGCCGCTGCATTTTCTACTGCCTGCACTTGGTTTCTGCAAGCTCTCGGCGATGAGACTCGAGGTGCTCAGCTCCCTCCCTGATGCACTTCCTCCACTTAGGGCGGTCTTTGGCCAGGGACTCCCAGGTGTTGGTGGGGATGTTGCACTTTATCAAGAAGGCTTTGAGGGTGTCCTTGAAACGTTTCCTCTGCCCACCTTTGGTTCATTTGCCGTGAAGGAGTTCCGAGTAGAGCGCTTGCTTTGGGAATCTCGTGTCAGGCATGTGAACAATGTGGTCTGCCCAGTGGAGCTGATCAAGTGTGGTCAGAGCTTCAATGCTGGGGATGTTGGCCTGGTCGAGGACGCTAACGTTGGTGCGTCTGTCCTCCCAGGGGATTTGCAGGATCTTACGGAGACATCGTTGGTGGTATTTCTCCAGCGACTTGAAGTGTCTACTGTACATGGTCCATGTCTCTGAGACATACAGGAGGGCGGGTATTACTACTGCCCTGTAGACCATGAGCTTGCTGGCAGATTTGAGGGCCTGGTCTTCGAACACTCTTTCCCTCAGGTAGCCGAAGGCTGCACTGGTGCATTGGAGACAGTGTTGGACCTCGTCGTCAATGTCTGCCTTTATGGATAAGAGGCTCCCGAGGTATGGGAAATGGTCCACACTGTCCAGGGCTGCGCCGTGGATCTTGATGACTGGGGGGCAGTGCTATGCGGTGGGGTCAGGTTGCTGGAGGACCTTTGTCTTACGGAAGTTTAGTGTAAGGCCCATGCTTTCGTACGCCTCAGTGAATATGTTGATTATGACTTGGAGTTCAGCCTCTGTATGTGCGCAGACGCAGGCGTCGTCCACGTACTGTAGCTCGATGACAAAGGTTGGGGTGGTCTTGGATCTGGCCTGGAGATGATGAAGGTTGAACAGTTTCCCACTGGTTCTGTAATTTAGTTCCACTCCAGCGGGGAGCATATTGAGTATGAGGTGGAGCATGGCAGCGAGGAAGATTGAGAAGAGGGTTGGCGTGATGATGCAGCCTGATAGAGAATTCAAACAGGCAGCATTCAGTCAGGCTGTGAAAATTCACAGATCCCAAGTCAAAGCTGTTACGTGCAACTCAGCATGTTGCATTATGTCATCAATCAACTTGACATTTTAGGACCTTGGGTAGCGAGCCAATTAAAGGTTAAAAGACTATCAATTGAGCCAATAAGGTCAAAGAAGGCGAGTTCTTTTCTGTAAATTTAACTAGGTATAAAAACAGCCATTTTGACCATGTGGTCTCAGAAGGACAAAGGCCTGGCTTAAAGCCAAATGCTTGTTGCTGCTGCCAGAATAAAGTTACATTAAATCTACAATCGGAGTTCATATTTCATTGGAAATTAAGAGATCTAACAATTTTGGAGTCACGAACAGGATCGCTGAGGAAAGAAACTGAATTTTGGACATCGGACCTGCATACTGAGGTAAGGACTCTTTATAAATGTCCTCGGTCAAAAGTCTAAATTCGTCTCTCCTTCTACGCAATTCTGAAAGCCTCCGGTTTGCGAACCCTCCGGTTGGTAGTCGGCTTGAGGTCCCATAGACGTCTAACTTCGGCGGTGTGTTAGTTAATTAATCACCGACTCACTGATTGGCTAGAAAGCCTACGACTCGAGACCCCAGTAAAGAAATCAGTATTATGGCAGCAGGAGATAAGAGCAAAGAATTGCCTACAACTGTTAAAGGCGGGCGGGCACCACCTGAGGTTTCGATAGATGAAATCCTCCAACAGTTGAAAGAATACATAGAGCAACAATTCAACTTATCTAAAACCTGTATTAAGATCAAACAAAAGTACGGAACCTCCAAAGGACAATGGTCCTTGGACGAGATTAAAAGGGTCTGGGGAAAAACGACCTGTATGAAAAATAAAGAGCGAACTAGATGGTTCCTAGCGGTTATGAGCCAGATTCGAAAGCGGAATGAAATTATAATGCATTCCCAACATGATCGAGAACTGACCTGTACAAAGGACCAATTGCAAGCTGTTTGTGCACAGCTGCGACAGAAAAAACTTGAACTTGAAAAATCGGAAGCGGAAGTTAAAGATCTTAAAGGTGAAATTAAAGAATGGAAAAAATCATTAGGTCAAGAGACAGTAATAGGAAAAGGAAAATGTATCGGTCAATTCCCAGGGCACCCATGTTTGGATAAATTAAAAGTGCAAACCCGAAGACACGACCGAGGAATAGATATGGAATCTGAATCCTCTGATGATACAGGGTCGGAGGATGAAGAATTAGGGGTGCGCTTTGCCCCGTTTAAAAAAAGACGAGTTGTAGTCAAATCAGAAGAGACTGCGGATGAGAGCGGAACCAAAAAAACGAGGAAAAGGGTGTGTGCAGAATACTTAGTTCATGAATACTTAGCGGCAGTTGGCGAGAGGTGGGAGCAGTGTCAGAGCGGCCTATAAAGGCCCAGCGGGAGCTCGAGAGTCAGCGGCAGTTGGTGAGAGGCGGGAGCAGCGTCGGAGCGGCCTATAAAAGGCGACCGGTGCAGCTACAGCGGGAGAGAAAGCAAAAAAGAAGTAGAAAGGAATCAAAAGGTGACGTCACAGCCAATGGGGTAAGTGATTGGCTGGTGATTGGTGAGCAGCTTTTCTTTTTATTTTTATATCAGTAAGTAAACTGTAACATTGTTATTACCAATTTAAGGGTATCTAAGGGTTAAGGCATGGCAGGAGAGATCGGTCACGTGATATGCTCCTCCTGTGCCATGTGGGAACTGAGGGACGCTTCCGGTGTCCCTGATGACTACGTGTGTGAGAAGTGTATCCCCCTCCATCTCCTGATGGACCGCGTTGCGGAATTGGAGCTGAGGGTGGATTCACTCTGGAGCATCCACGATGCTGAGAATGACATAAGTGGCACGTGTAGTGAGTTGGTTTTACCGCATGAGAAGGATCCACAGCCAGCTAGGGAATGGAAGACCAGCAGGAAGAGTAGTACAAAGAAGGTAGTGCAGGGGTCCCATCTGGTCATCCCCCTGCAAAACAGATACACTGTTTTGAGTGCTGTTGAGGGAGATGACTCATTAGGGGAGAGCAACAGCAGCCAAGTTCATGGCACCGTGGCTGGCTCTGTTGTACAGGAGGGCATAAAAAAGAGTGGGAGAGCGATAGTGATAGGGGATTCAATCATAAGGGGAATAGATAGGCGCTTCTGCGGCCGCAATCGAGAGTCCAGGATGGTATGTTGCCTCCCTGGTGCAAGGGTCAAGGATGTCTCCGAGCGAGTGCAGGACATTCTGAAAAGGGAGGGAGAACAGCCAGTTGTCGTGGTGCACATTGGTACCAACGACATAGGTAAAAAAAAGGGATAAGGACCTACGAGACGAATTTAAGAAGCTAGGAGTTAAATTAAAAAGTAGGACCTCAAAAGTAGTAATCTCGGGATTGCTACCAGTGCCACGTGCCAGTCAGAGTAGGAATCGCAGGATAGCACAGATGAATACGTGGCTTGAGCAGTGGTGCAGCAGGGAGGGATTCAAATTCGTGGGGCATTGGAACAGGTTCTGGGGGAGGTGGGACCAGTACAAACCGGACGGTCTGCACTTGGGCAGGAACGGAACCAATGTCCTAGGGGGAGTGTTTGCTAGTGCTGTTGGTGAGGAGTTAAACTAATATGGCAGGGGGATGGGAACCAATGCAGGAAGACAGAGGGAAACAAAAAGGAGACAAAAACAAAAGACAAAAAAGAGATGAGGGCAGAGAAACCAAAGGCAAGAAACAAAAAGGGCCACTGAATATAAAAGGGCTGCAGGAGGGGTAAAAACTAAAAATCATGGTTTAAAAACGAGGATGAAAACACTCTACCTAAATGCATGCAGCATTAGAAATAAAGTAAATGAGTTGACGGCATAAATCATTACAAATGGATATGATTTGGTGGCCATTACAGAGACATGGTTGCAAGGTGGCCAGGACTGGGAATTAAACATACAGGGATATCTGATGATTCGGAAAGATAGGCAGGAAGGGAAGGGAGGTGGGGTAGCTCTGTTAATAAGGGATGATATCAGGGCAGTTGTGAGGGATGATATTGGCTCCAATGAACAAAATGTTGAATCATTGTGGGTGGAGATTAGAGATAGTAAGGGGAAAAAGTCACTGGTCGGCGTAGTTTATAGGCCCCCAAATAATAACTTCATGGTGGGGCGGGCAATAATCAAGGGAATAATGGAGGCATGTGAAAAAGGAACGGCAGTAGTTATGGGGGATTTTAACCTACATATCGATTGGTCAAATCAAATTGCAGGGGGTAGCCTGGAGGAGGAATTCATAGAAAGTATACGGGATTGTTTCTTAGAACAGTATGTAACAGAACCGACAAGGGAGCAAGCCATTTTGGATCTGGTCCTGTGTAACGAGACAGGAAAAATAAACGATCTCCTCGTAAAAGATCCTCTCGGAATGAGTGATCACAATATGGTTGAATTTGTAATACAGATTGAGGATGAGGAAGTTGTGTCAGAAACGAGCGTACTATGCTTAAACAAAGGGGATTACAGTGGGATGAGGGCAGAGTTGGCTAAAGTAGACTGGAAACAAGGACTAAACGGTGGCACGATTGAGGAACAGTGGAGGACTTTTAAGGAGCTCTTTCATAATGCGCAACAAAAATATATTCCAGTGAAAAAGAAGGGCGGTAAGAGAAGGGATAACCAAGGAAATTAAGGAAAGTATCAAATCAAAGACCAATGCGTATAAGGTGGCCAAGGTTAGTGGGAAACTAGAGGATTGGGAAGATTTTAAGCAACAGCAAAGAATGACTAAGAAAGTAATAAAGAAAGGGAAGATAGATTACGAAGGTAAACTTGCGCAAAACATAAAAACAGATAGTAAAAGCTTTAACAGATATATAAAATGGAAAAGAGTGACTAAAGTAAATGTTGGTCCCTTAGAAGATGAAAAGGGTGATTTAATAATGGGAAATGTGGAAATGGCTGAGACCTCAAACAATTATTTTGCTTCCGTCTTCACAGTGGAAGACACAAAAACCATGCCAAAAATTGCTGGTGATAGGAATGTGGGAAGGGAGGACCTTGAGATGATCACTATCACTAGAGAGATAGTGCTGGACAGACTAATGGGACTCAAGGTAGACAAGTCCCCTGGTCCTGATGAAATGCATCCCAGGGTATTAAAAGAGATGGCGGAAGTTATAGCAGATGCATTTGTTATAATCTACCAAAATTCTCTGGACTCTGGGGAGGTACCAGCGGATTGGAGAGCAGCTAATGTAACGCCTCTGTTTAAAAAAGGGGGCAGGCAAAAGGCAGGTAACTATAGGCCGGTTAGTTTAACATCTGTAGTGGGGAAAATGCTTGAAACTATCATTAAGGAAGAAATAGCGGGACATCTGGATAGGAATAGTGCAATCAAGCAGACGCAGCATGGATTCATGAAAGGGAAATCATGTTTAACTAACTTACTGGAATTCTTTGAGGATATAACGAGCATGGTGGATAGAGGTGTACCGATGGATGTGGTGTATTTAGATTTCCAAAAGGCATTCAATAAGGTGCCACACAAAAGGTTACTGCAGAAGATAAAGGTACGCGGAGTCAGAGGAAGTGTATTAGCATGGATAGAGAATTGGCTGGCGAACAGAAAGCAGAGAGTCGGGATAAATGGGTCCTTTTCGGGTTGGAAATCGGTGGTTAGTGGTGTGCCACAGGGATCAGTGCTGGGACCACAACTGTTTACAATATACATAGATGACCTAGAGGAGGGGACAGAGTGTAGTGCAACAAAATTTGCAGATGACACTAAGATTAGAGGGAAAGCGGGTTGTGTAGAGGACTCAGAGAGGCTGCAAGGAGATTTGGATAGGTTAAGCGAATGGGCTAAGGTTTGGCAGATGGAATACAATGTCGGAAAGTGTGAAGTCATCCACCTTGGGAAAAAAAACAGTAAAAGGGAATATTATTTGAATGGGGAGAAATTACAACATGCTGTGGTGCAGAGGGACCTGGGGGTCCTTGTGCATGAATCCCAAAAGGTTAGTTTGCAGGTGCAGCAGGTAATCAGGAAGGCGAATGGAATGTTGGCCTTCATTGCGAGAGGGATGGAGTACAAAAGCAGGGAGGTGTTGCTGCAACTGTATAAGGTATTGGTAAGGCCGCACCTGGAGTACTGCGTGCAGTTTTGGTCACCTTACTTAAGGAAGGATATACTAGCTTTGGAGGGGGTACAGAGACGATTCACTAGGCTGATTCGAGAAATGAGGGGGTTACCTTATGACGATAGATTGAGTAGACTGGGTCTTTACTCCTTGGAGTTCAGAAGGATGAGGGGTGATCTTATAGAAACATTTAAAATCATGAAAGGGATAGACAAGATAGAGGCAGAGAGGTTTTTTCCATTGGTGGGGGACACTAGAACTAGGGGGCACAGCCTCAAAATACGGAGGAGCCAATTTAAAACCGAGTTGAGAAGGAATTTCTTCTCCCAGAGGGTTGTGAATCTGTGGAATTCTCTGCCCAAGGAAGCAGTTGAGGCTGGCTCATTGAATGTTTTCAAGTCAAAGATAGGTAGATTTTTAAGCAATAAGGGAATTAAGGGTTACAGGGAGAGGGTGGGTAAGTGGAGCTGAGTCCACGACCAGATCAGCCATGATCTTATTGAATGGCGAAGCAGGCTCGAGGGGCTAGATGGCCTACTCCTGTTCCTAACTCTTATGTTCTTATGTTCTTATGATCCGGCAGACCCAGAGAAAATTGATAAATGGTCCAACGTGGGAGCAATTGGACTGCTTAAGAAATATATATCAACTTCATCCCTGGGACGGAGTGCAAATTTTGACCATAATGGTGCCAAAAACACAGGGAAGAAAATTGCACGACAAGGTAGAAAAAGCTTTGGGGCAGGATGAGCAAGAATTAGATGCAGGATGGGAGGCGATTAAACACTGGCTGCAAGCCTTCAGTCCAACTAAGACAGACTGGGGAAAAATTGCAGCCTGCCAACAGAAAGGAACAGAGGAGGTCCTGGAGTATGACAAGCGGTTTAGATGCACGTGGCTAGAACATTCGGGTATGAATAATACGGATGAGGAAATGGATGAACAAGTGTTTGGACCCCTGAAAGCAGCTTTCGTGGCAGGTCTAAAGCCAGAACTGTCCAAATTGCTGAAGGTAGTGTTACCGGACTGGGAAGGTAGAGGAACTACCTTTGCAGCATTGGTGGATCGATGTAACCAATTAGACAGGAATATGGGAGCTAAAGTCCGAGCTGTACAGGCCATGGGATGGAAATCCCAGGATCCCGATAAACAGTTATGAGGAAAATTACCCGGAAAATGTCATTATTGTGGGAAAGAAGGTCACTGGGCCAAGACATGCAGGGCAAAACAGCAAGGTCGTGGCTGGGGAAGAGGATGCAGCCAGGGATACAATTCAGCCAACAAGCCAGGCTTGTCACAAGATAACGACCTCATAGAAGCATTTACGCGACTGACAATACAACAACAGAAGGAGTTACTTGGGATAGCAAAAAACGATTGGAGCCCACCCTGGCCCCTCTCCTCGCACTAATACAACAAAGGGGAGATGGGCTATATATAACTGTGAGGGTGGGCGATAAGGATGTGGACTATCTTTTAGACACAGGGGCGGCATTAACATGCTTACCCCTACAAAATGGAGACTTTTTGGATGGTAGGGCACGTACAGCCTATGGAGTTGGGGGCCATAAAATGGAAATTAAAAGGACAACACCAGTACTTATAGGGCTGGGTCCACATGAACTAACCACGCCGGTCTGGATAGGCCCAGTAGATCAATCCCTTTTGGGAATGGACGTTCTAATCCAAGTAGATTCATCGTTGTATTTCGAGGATGGTCGGGTGACATGGTCAATTAGAACTTTGAAGAAACAAGAATTGAAGGAACCTGATATGGGCTAAAGATAAGAACGATTGTGGCCTACTCCAGATGAAGCCTGCGTCATTTACCGGGACCAAGCCTCCATGTACTAAACAGTATCCCATCAGTCCAACTGCCATCGCGGGAATCTTACCGGTTATTCAGCAATTGGAGAAACAAGGGGTGCTTATTAAAACGCATAGCTCCTCCAATAGCCCCGTGTGGCCGGTACAGAAATCTAATGAGACTTGGCGTTTGACTGTCGATTATAGGAAAGCTAACCAGTGTATTGATCAAAAAGCTCCTTTGATCGCAGATCCCTCCACCATTTTTAATGCCCTCAAACCGGAACATACATATTTCTCGGTTATAGATATGGCTAACAGCTATACTGACACAAGAACATGGGGATCGACAAAGACCTATTGGCTATTATTCGGCAAAACTGGATGCGGTAGCCCTCGGATGGGGAAGTTGCCTAAGGGCCATGGAAGCTACATGTCGAGCGGTAATGACCACTGCGGGTCTAGTCCTCGACCAAAAGCTGATTGTCAAGTGTCCCCACACCATACATGCTTTGCTGTCTTTGAAAAGAATGTCTCAGGTGACAGCAGCTAGATGGACCCGCTGGACAGCAGTTTTGGAAGCTCCGAATCTCCATATCGTCCGGGCCAGCCCGGTTAATCCCGCAACTATGCTCCCGATGTCAGAATCAAGGGAACAAGAGGGAGGAAGAATGTGAAGAGCATGACTGCGTGGAGATTTTAAAAGAAACAGAAGAAGCAGCCTTAGCAGCAGAGAAGCCTCTGCACAACCCAGGCCTCATCCTGTTTACAGATGGTTCCTCCTTTGTTGACAATGGTACCAGAAAAGCAGGATGGGCAGTTGCAACCTTATATGAGGTAGTGGCAAAAGGATGTTTACCCTCAGGAACGTCAGCACAACAGGCCAAGTTACGGGCCCTGTCAGAAGCATGTCGATTAGCAGAAGGACAGACAGCTAGGGTCCAAGTTTCGAGCCGCGCCTAGAACGGCGCAGTCCCGACCTGGACGCCCATTGTTCGCGCCACAAAGTGTGCCTAAAAAAAACCCTCTGTGTTCTCCACCTCCCTGCAGGTCCTCTGGCCCTCAGCGCAGCGCAGCAGGAGCTGTAGGGGGAGGAGCTAGGACCCTGCGCCGAAAACAGTGCCGGGAGCTCTGCACATGCGCGCTACAGTGGGCACGCAAGTGCAGTAGTTCCAGGCGCTCGAAACTGTGTGGGAGGGGCCCGAAGCACGCAGCCCCTAGCCCTGGCCGAATGGCCTCACTGGGGCTGCGTGAATAAGGCTCCTCCCACGGCCAGCTCCTGCTTCCTCCTGACCCGACTCGACTCCCGCTTCCCGCCCACCGCCCCCGGACCGGACCCGACACCCGCTCCCCCCCCCGACCCCCCCGCCCCCGGACAGGATCCGACACCCGCTCCCGCTCCCCACCGCCTCCGGACTGGATCCGACCTGACCTCCCTCCCCCCGACCTGACCTCCCTCCCCCCGACCTGACCTCCCGCTCCCTCCCTCCCCCCCGACCCGAACCGAACCGACCTCCCTCCCACCAACCCCCCGACCCGACCCAACGCCACCTACCTGTAAATCTGGTGCTGGGGACGGGCACGCTGTTGGAGGGCTCCCGGTGCTGCAGTCGGTAAGTAGAAAATATTTTATTTATTAATTTTTTTTTTAAATTATTTCTTATTAATTTTTTTTGATTGATTTATTGGTTGATTTATTGATGTATTTATCATTTATTATTGATGATGGCTCTTTATTTGTAAAACTGAAGTGTTTAATGTTTGTAAACTTCCCTTTAAACCCCCCCCCCCCACCATTCCCTACGCCTGATTTGTAACCTACACCTGATTTTCTAAAGTGTAGACAAGGTTTTTTCGAGCGTACAAAAATCTTCACTTACTCCATTCTAAGTTAGTTTGGAGTAAGTTTTCACTCACGAGACTTTGAAATCAGGCGTAAGTGGCCGGACACTCCCCCTTTTGAAAAAAAAATTCTGTTCCAAAGTGAAACTGTTCTACCTGACTCGAACTGGAGCAAACTAAATGTGGAGAATTCCGATTTCTAAGATACTCCATTCTACACCAGTTGCTCCTAAAAATCAGGAGCAAATCATGTGGAAACTTGGAGGCCTAATGTCTACACAGATTCGCGTTATGCTTTTGGAGTCGCTCACGACTTTGGTCTGTTATGGCGGAAAAGGGGATTCCTCACTGCTGCTGGTACACCTATCCGAAATGGAAAAGAAGTCTGAGACTTACTAGAGGCCATACAATTAACTCAGGAAGCGTCCATCCTGAAGTGTAAGGCCCATACCAAGGAAAATACCACACAAGCACAAGGAAATGCCCGAGCCGACCAGGCAGCTAAAGATGTCGCCTCACAGGGCGCTCTCCCAGAAGAACCAACACAGATGTGCAGATTGAAAGCACTCAGGACTCTGACACGAGACCTTCAAACAATGCAAGGCGAGTGCTCCTGAGAGGAATAATGGACATGGATTGAGGCAGGAAGTGTCTATGTGAAGATGGTGTCTGGAGACAAAGAGTTACCGACAAGCCAGTCGCGCCACAAGCGCTTATGCCTTTTTTAGCCCAACAGATCCACTCATGGGGACACTTGGCCTCACAACAGATGACGGCACGGTTCCAGAAAAGCTGGTGGGGTCAGGGATTTAAAAAACATGCCCAGCTGGTAGCAGACCGCTGTGTGGTCTGTCAGAAAAATAATTCTGGACCCATCACGGTAATGCCCCAACTGAGGCCCCCTGCCCCTGTCGGACCATTCCAGCATCTGCAGGTTGATTATATATCTCTTCCTTCATGCCAAGGATACACTAACATTCTCTAGATGGGTAGAAGCTGTCCCAACTAAAAGAGCCACAGCCAATCACACTGCAAAGGTCTTGTGTAAGGATTACATTCCCCGATGGGGAGTTCCGAGTAACATTGACTCAGATCAGGGAACACACTTCACAGGTGCTGTCTGCCAAGAAGTCTGTAGGTTACTGAACATTACGTGGGATTTACACTGTCCTTATCATCCACAATCATCAGGACAAGTAGAGCGAATGAATCGAACTCTGAAACAACAGCTTGCCAAATATCACCAAGAAGGAACACCATGGCCCCAGGCACTACCAATAGTGCTATGTAGCATTAGGGCAACCCCGAACAGAACTACAGGTCTAAGCCCATTTGAAATATAACAGGAAATTATAACATGTCGCTGCCAGGAACTATTGATTTAAGGAAAGCTGATGTTCACTTAATGAGTGACACTTTGTTATCATATTGTCAGAACCTAACCAATGCTATTAGTTCTGTTTCCCGACAGGTATCGGCAGCTTGGGGTAATCCACCCGAAGGAGGACACGACATCATCCCGGGAGTCTGGGTGTATGTGAAAAAGTTGCATAAAGAACCTTTGGGTGCCAAGTGGGAGGGACCTTATCAAGTGTTATTGACCACCCAGGCAGCTGTTAAAGTCCAAGGAAAGAAAGCCTGGATCCACGCTTCACACGTTAAACGAGCACCTGTAATTGAAGCTGAAACCTAATAAGGACAATTACTTTTTGCCAAAATGTATAAATTTACTGTATTACTGATTATAGGTATTCTCGGCATTTGCCTACTTCTTACTAGCCGACCCTCTGCACCAAAGGGAAATAGTAGGGTAGCAAGGGAATTACATGTAAATACCTTTTTATATATGTCATACATTTATGCCAAACAAGGTAACATTTCTAGTTGTTGGGTGTGTGCGCATATTCCTATTCACTCAAAGGGAGGGATTCCCTTGAGGCCAGTTCCCTTGAATATCTCGGAAATGGCTGAGTGGATAATTAATCAAAACAAAACAGGCAATGCGCTTCAGGATACGGAAAACTGGGCACGTAAATGGAAGTCAGCAGGTTACAATCTGACTACCTTTGAAGGGGGATACCAACCGTGCTACAATAATTCCAAACGGCCCCCATTTTTTGTTATCACTAATACAACGGGAATAGGAAGACCGGGGGAATCGGTCTGTCTGATTAGAAACATAGAAACATAGAAAATAGGTGCAGGAGTAGGTCATTCGGCCCTTCTAGCTTGCACCGCCATTCAATTAGTTCATGGCTAAACATGCAACTTCAGTACCCCATTCCTGCTTTTTCGCCATACCCCTTGATCCCCCTAGTAGTAAGGACTTCATCTAACTCCTTTTTGATTATATTTAGTGAATTGGCCTCAACAACTTTCTGTGGTCGAGAATTCCACAGGTTCACCACTCTCTGGGTGAAGAAGTTTCTTCTCATCTCGGTCCTAAATGGCTTACCCCTTATCCTTAGACTGTGACCCCTGGTTCTGGACTTCCCCAACATTGGGAACATTCTTCCTGCATCTAACCTGTCTAAACCCGTCAGAATTTTCAGCGTTTCTATGAGGTCCCCTCTCATTCTTCTGAACTCCACTGAATACAAGCCCAGTTGATCCAGTCTTTCTTGATAGGTCAATCCCGCCATCCCGGGAATCAGTCTGGTGAACCTTCGCTGCACTCCCTCAATAGCAAGAATGTCCTTCCTCAGGTTAGGAGACCAAAACTGTACACAATACTCCAGGTGTGGCCTCACCAAGACCCTGTACAACTGTAGCAACACCTCCCTGCCCTGTACTCAAATCCCCTCGCTATGAAGGCCAACATGCCATTTGCTTTCTTAACCGCCTGCTGTAAATGCATGCCAACCTTCAATGACTGATGTACCATGACACCCAGGTCTCGTTGCACCTTCCCTTTTCCTAATCTGTCACCATTCAGATAATAGTCTGTCTCTCTGTTTTTACCACCAAAGTGGATAACCTCACATTTATCCACATTATACTTCATCTGCCATGCATTTGCCCACTCACTTAACATATCCAAGTCTCTCTGCAGCCTCATAGCATCCTCCTCGCAGCTCACACTGCCACCCAACTTAGTGTCATCCGCAAATTTGGAGATACTACATTTAATCCCCTCGTCTAAATCATTAATATACAGTGTAAACAGCTGGGGCCCCAGCACAGAACCTTGCGGTACCCCACTAGTCACCGCCTGCCATTCTGAAACGTCCCCATTTACTCCTACTCTTTGCTTCCTGTCTGACAACCAGTTCTCAATCCATGTCGGCACACTCCCCCCAATCCCATGTGCTTTAACTTTGCACATTAATCTCTTGTGTGGGACCTTGTCGAAAGCTTTCTGAAAGTCCAAATATATCACATCAACTGGTTCTCCCTTGTCCACTCTACTGGAAACATCCTCAAAAAATTTCAGAAGATTTGTCAAGCATGATTTCCCTTTCACAAATCCATGCTGACTTGGACCTATCATGTCATCTCTTTCTAAATGCGCTGCTATGACATCCTTAATAATTGATTCCATCATTTTACCCACTACCGATGTCAGGTTGACCGGTCGATAATTCCCTGTTTTCTCTCTCCCTCCTTTTTTAAAAAGTGGGGTTACATTGGCTATCCTCCACTCGATAGGAACTGATCCAGAGTCAATGGAATGTTGGAAAATGACTGTCAATGCATCTGCTATTTCCAAGGCCACCTCCTTAAGTACTCTGGGATGCAGTCCATCAGGCCCTGGGGATTTATCGACCTTCAATCCCATCAATTTTCCCAACACAATTTCCCGACTAATAAGGATTTCCCTCAGTTCCTCCTCCTTACTACACCCTCTGACCCCTTTTATATCCGGAAGGTTGTTTGTGTCCTCCTTAGTGAATACCGAACAAAAGTACTTGTTCAATTGGTCCGCCATTTCTTTGTTCCCCGTTATGACTTCCCCTGATTCTGACTGCAGGGGACCTATGTTTGTCTTTACTAACCTTTTTCTTTTTACATATCTATAGAAACTTTTGCAATCCGTCTTAATGTTCCCTGCAAGCTTCTTGTCGTACTCCATTTTCCCTGCCCTAATCAAACCCTTTGTCCTCCTCTGATTAGAAACATCAAAGGAGGCCAAAATATGGGGTATAGTAACTGCTCCCAGAATTATAATGTAATCAAGCCACGGAACCGTCCAAACTGGGCCGATGTGAGAATTTTTAACGTAACGGGGATTCTGAATAAAACAGATGGAAAAGCCTGGACAGGCCCCGGAGTGTTGCTGACAAAGAAACCGCTAACATTCATTGCCTATAATGGTACCTATTGGGTGTATGGCCACAAGGCCTACCCTTGGCTGCCCCAGAATTGGACGGGATCCTGCTATTTAGCCTACATTATGCCCTATATGTATCATATAAAGTCACTGTCAGAACATTTACACCGTCCTAAGAGAGCTATCACAGAAACAGAGAGGTTCTTTGCCATTCTGACCCCAGGTATGGGACCGCCACACTGGCAAGGGAATCCATTAACATGGCATCCGTTGTGGAACGGGTAGCCAATGATACCTCAGAGGCCCTAGTTAAAATCAATGCAGAAATGGTCGCAATCCGCACAGTAGCCCTACAGAATAGACTGGCCCTTAATTATATCCTGGCTGAAAAGGGCGGTACTTGCGCCCTATTCGGAACTGAGTGCTGCACATATATCCCAGATAGCTCCGAAGAAATTACCCACTTAGCGGGGCATATCCAAAAGGAGGTAGAAAAACTTAAGCAACCCCCATCATTCACTTTGTGGAGCGGAGCCACTGAATGGCTCGGTTCAATAAGAACTTCATTGGTGGAAGGTTTAATTCTAGTCATTGTAATTATTTTACTTTTATATTGTTTGTTTATGTTGATTAAATGTTGTTGCGACCAGGCGGCTGTAGCTGCTGTCCCGCAGGTGAGACACCTTGCAGGTCCCAGCAGACCGTCTGTACGTGGCACAGGGGTATGTTATGCTTAAGGGAAGGTTGTTTACTGGTTGGATTAAGATATTGATTTGGATTAAATTGGAATAAGGTTAATTAACCTATTAAAATCAGACTTCCATTGTGGCCACGATGGAACTCGGGTTGTTGTAAATTTGTGTGGAAGTTACTCGTCCGGACATGTGGCAAAACACATCAACAAATTTTAGAAGGAAACTCTATTAACATGTATGAAATTATTTTGTAGAATATTTAACCAGTGATACCTGATGTTTTATGTTTCAGTTTGTGAAAGAATCAAAGGGGGGATTGATAGAGAATTCAAACAGGCTGCATTCAGACAGGCTGTGAAAATTCACAGACCCCAAGTCAAAGCTGCTACGTGCAACTCAGCATGTTGCAATAAGTCAGCAATCAACTTGACATTTTAGGACCTTGGTAGCGAGCCAATTAAAGGTTAAAAGACTATCAATTGAACTAATAAGGTCAAAGAAGGCGAGTTCTTTTCTGTAAATTGAACCGGGTATAAAAACAGCCATTTTGGCCATGTGGTCTCAGAAGGACAAAGGCCTGCCTTGAAGCCAGAAGCTTGTTGCTGCTGCCAGAATAAAGTTACATTAAAACTACAATCGGAGTTCGTATTTCATTGGGAATTAAGAGATCTAACACAGCCCTATTTGATCCAGGTCCAGATGTGGATTGGGTCTGTAAAGGATCCGTTGGTAAGGATCATGGCTTGCATGTCATCGTGGTGCAGGTGATGGTGACGAACTTTTGGGGGCAGCCTAAACAGAGGAGGATGCTCCATAGACTCTCGCAGTTTACAGTGTCAAAAGCTTTTGTAAGGTCAAAGATGGCCATGTACAAGGGTTAGTGCTGTTCCCTGCATTTTTCTTGCAGCTGTCGTGCTGTAAAAATCATGTCCGTTGTATCCTGTAGGGGACGAAATCTGCACTGTGAATCCGGGAGGAGCTCCTCAGCCACGGGGAGAAGATGGTTGAGGAAGACTCTAGCGACGACTTTCCCAGTGGCTGATAGCAGGGAGATTCCTCTGTAGTTGCTGCAGTCGGACTTGTCCCCTTTTTTAAAGATGGTCACGATCACTGCATCTCTGAGATCACCCGGCATGCTCTCCTCCCTCCAGATGAGAGAGATGAGGTCATGCATTCGCGCCAACGGTGCCTCTCCGCCATACTTCAGTGCCTCAGCGGGGATCCCATCCACTCCCGTAGCCTTGTTGTTCTTAAACTGTCATGGCTTTTTCTACCTCGTGCAGTGTTGGGGTTTCACTGAGGTGGTGGCAGGTAGCATGCTGCGGGATGGAGTCAAGGACACTTGAGTCAAAGGCAGAGTCTCGGTTAAGAAGATCTTCAAAGTGCTCCTTCCAGTGGGCACTGACTGCCTCGGTGTCCTTGATGAGTGTTTTCCCGTTCATGGCCAGCAGTGGGGCGGGGCCTTGGGTGTTTGGGCCGCAGGTGGCCTTGACTGCGGTGAATAATCCTCACACATCATGGCTGTCAGCCAGCTGCTGTATCTCCTGTGCTTTCTCCATCCACCATCTGTTCTTTAGGTCCCGACTTTTTTGTTGGATCTCGGCCTTAAGCCGTGTGTAATGCTGCCTCGCTGCTCCCGAGTTGGGTTGTTGTTTAAGGCTCAGAAATGCCCTGCACTTGCGATCTATTAGCTGTTGGATCTCCTGATCATTTTCATCAAACCAGCCCTGGTGTTTCATGGTTGAGTGACCGAGCGTCTCTTCGCAGGCACTGGTTATGGAGGCCTGGAGGGCAGACCAAGCGCTGTGGGCATTCCGCATCTCGGAGTCATCAAGGCACTGACTGTATAGTCAGGAGTGAGGCGCTGACTGTATAGGGCTCTCTTAGCTGGGTCTTTGAGTGCTCCGGCATTGACTATTTTGCAGCACTGCTTCTGCTGACATCGCCGCTTTGGGGCTATGTTGATATTAATGATGGAATGGATTATAACAAGATGTTGTGTGAGATCTAACATTGTAAATTGTGAATGTGTATGGGATGATTCACAAAATTGGAGGTAGCTGCGTTTAATTACAATTGTGTAATAGTGCTGTGTGAGGCAGCTGTTAATGCATCTGAGTTATCAGACTCTCTATGATCCAACCTGTTTGTGTGCAGAAGCATATAATTAACTTGTGCCCTGACACAGCAAAACAATAGTACAAACCACTCCACCGATCCCTCCGGCCTTTAGAGTGACAGCTTTTACTGATCCTTCCAAATTATGCTGCCATTTTATCTGTTGCTGCTTACAACATGGTCTTGTGAAATGACAGGTAAATTGTTGGTTATGCAAGCACTTGAGATGAATACTGTCAACTAGAGGAGCTGAGCACACTCAAAGATCCACTGTCACCCAGCCAAAAGAATATTACTCTTCAAAAAATTGGGTTTGAAGGTCAAGTAGAGATTTTCTAGTTTCGCCTAATATTCTCTTTTATTATATTTATTGTCACCTGCACTTTAAGTACTCCTCGTCAAGCTATAAATGCTGAAATTCCAGAATCTTCTAGATTAATGTTATTACCTACAGCACTGTTCCAACTCAGTCTCTGCTACCTCTTTGAGTGATTGCAGATCAGTTCCTTGTGCCCTCTCTGAGCAAGCCTGTCTTTTGCTGATGGCTTGAGATGTAAATCACATCAGGTGTTGACAGTGATACAAGGCACTGTGAGGGGAGATGGTGAGGTGTGACAGTCAAATCGTGCAGAAAGTATATTAATGGGTGCTACACTGTTCCCTTATTGCTGCAGAAAGAGATCCTATCTTTCACTCAACAATATAAACAACACAATGACAAAAACAGAGGTTTGTGTTCAAATGTTATACATGGGTTAAATTAAAATAACTGTGGGTGAAGCTGCTCGACAAATGTTACGCTATGTTACACTGCTTGAAGACATTTTTCCCAAGGGTCTCTAAGAACCCATGTAATCGGTGTAGGCTAATCACACCTCATTAATTTCATACCTCCACACTGGGTGAAGTGTGCACACAAATGTCTTTAAATATTAGATCTAACATATTAATGTATAAATCAACAAGAAGTGTTAGGAAAGAAGTGATAAAGACTTTTTATTATACCATCCATAGCCCATCATGTGCTATTCTATATATAAACTATCCAAACCTCTCAGTTAGATTCCTGCCTGTAACATATTCTCAGGTATCCATCATTCCGTACATAAATAATTCAAATCCTTCATTAGGTGCTTGCCTCTAGCTCACTCTTTTATATCTGTTATCTTTATCTATCCATTGTGGAAAATTTTGAATAGACCACATGTCTCCTGTTCAAATAACCTTACTTCTTGAGACATAATTTTTCCTGGCATGCTGTTGTAGCTCTCCCACCAGTGGTGAAGTTGTGAACAGATCCCACATCATTTTCTTAAAGCAGATTTTCAGCTATTTTTTCCTCTTTAATAGGTGTTTCAATCCCAATTTTCAGGTTTTTCACCTGATAAGTGCATCACCAAGGACCCTCCAGTCCATTGGGAGGCCACCGAATCTACACACCCAATCCATTTGAAGCTACCCAATTTTGGACCTCGAGTTACAATCTACCAGCTCCCCACCTGCCCTGTTTGCTTTCTGGCCACCCAATTTTGGGCAGCAGACTACCAGATGCCATCTTTCTGCGGTGGCATCATACTAGCCTCAAACCTATTACCTTGGGTCTCATGGTCTCCGCATTGCAATCTCCAACCCCTCGCCCACGCTGATTCCTGATCCCTGGCACACAATGACAATTGACCCCCAACCCTAACTCTATCTCCTCAACCTCTTTACTGACAGTACCCCTCCTTCTTCCTCCGAACTAAGCTGTCACAGAATTCCTAAACAAGAATCCTTTACAATTACTCAAACTCACTGTATTAACTTTCGAGCTCACTCCTGCCTTAGCAAAGAGTTTTCTTTTTAGCTCAAATATTAAAGGCTTTTAGTTTTCTTTAATTTACCCTTAGACTTGACAAATACATTATAAGCACTTAAAATACTCTGAAATGTAAACTGATGGTGAAAACAGCAAAAATCAGTTAATGGCCACTAGTCTGTGAGGTAGCAACAGCAAAGGGAAGGATTATTAATTACTGGTGCCTACGATTGAGTTGTTGCAGTGCTCACTGATCTAACACTTTATTAATTGACTGGTGTCTGGTGCTTCATTAATTTTTTGATTTGTTAGTATGTCTGTTACTTTATTATTTTATTAATTTGTTTGTATTACCACTGCTTCATTAAATCACTGGTGCCCGCTACTCCATTAATTCACTGGTCCTTCATGGTAGAAGACACTAAAAATATCTCAATAGTGGATAATCAAGGGACTATAGGGAGGGAGGAACTTAATACAATCATTATCACTAATGAAGTAGTACCCAGTAAGATAATGGGACTAAAGGTGGACAAGTCCCCTGGACTTGATGGCTTGCATCCTCGGGTCTTAAAAGAAGTGGCTGCAGAGATAGTGGATGCATTGGTTGTAATCTACCAAAATTCCCTGGATTCTGGGGTGGTCGCAGCTGATTGGAAAACCACAAATGTAACGCCCCTATTTAAAAAAGGAGGCAGATAAAAAGCAGGAAACTATAGACCAGTTTGCTTAACATCTGTCATTGGGAAAATACTGGAGTCCATTATTAATGAATCAGTAGCAGGACATTTGGAAAAGCATAATTCAATCAAGCAGAGTCAGCATGGTTTTATGAAAGGGAAATCGTGTTTGACAAAATTGCTGGAGTCCTTTCAGGATGTAATGTGTAGGGTGGATAAGGGAGAACCAGTGGATGTGGTTTATTTGGATTTCCAGAAGGCATGCGATAAGCAGCCACATAAAAGGTTACTGCACAAGATAAAAGTTCACGGGGTTGGGGGTAATATATTAGCATGGACAGAGGATTGGCTAACTAAAAGAAAACAGAGAGTCGGGATAAATGGGTCATGTTCCGGTTGGCAAACAATGACTAGTGGGATTCCACAGGGATCGGTGCTGGGTCCTCAACTATTTACAATCTCTATTAATTACTTGGATGAAGGGACCGAGTGTATTGTGGCCAAGTTTGCTGATGATACAAAGATGGGTGGGAAAGCAAATTGTGAGGAGGATAAGTGAGTGGGCAAAAATTTGGCAGATGGAGTATAATGTGGGAAAATGTGAGGTTATCCACTTTGACAGAAAAAAATAGAAAAGCAAATTATAATTTAAACGGAAAAAAATTTCAAAGTGCTGCAGTACAGAGGGACTGGGGGTTCTTGTGCATGAAATGCAAAAAATTAGTATGCAGGTACAGCAAGTAATCTGGAAGGCAAAAGGAATGATGGCCTTTATTGCAAGGGGGATAGAGTATAAAAGCAGAGAAGTCCTGCTACATCTGTACAGGGTATTGGTGAGGCTACATCTAGAGTACTGTATACAGTTTTGGTCTCTGCATTTGAGGAAGGATATACTTGCATTGGAGGCTGTTCAGAGAAGGTTCACTAGGTTGATTCAGGAGATGAAGATAGGTTGAATAGGTTGGGCCTATACATATTGGAGTTCAGAAGAATGAGAGGTGATCTTATCAAAACGTATAAGATAACGAGGGGGCTCGACAAGGTGGATGCAGAAAAAATATTTCCACTCATAGGGGATACTAAAACTAGGGGACATTGTTTCAGAATAAAGGCCCGCCCATTTAAAACTGAGATGAGGAGGAATTTCTTCTCTCAGAAGGTTGTGGATCTATGGAATTCTCTGCTCCAGAGAGCTGTGGAGGCTGGGTCATTGAATATATTTAAGCTAGAGATAGACAGATGTTTGAGCGATAAGAGGATAAAAGGCTATGGGGAGCGGGCAGGGAAGTGGAGCTGAGTCATTGATCAGATCAGCCATGATATTATTAAATGGCGGAGCAGGCTCAAGGGGCCAATTGACCTTCTCCTGCTCCTATTTCTTATGTTCTTACGTTTTTATGTAATATGAGGAGTGGGTAAGGTTAATCTTGAATGAGAACAAAGCCGTTCAGGAGTGACATCAGGGAACGATTTTTCACATAAAGGGTAGAGGAAAGCTCAATTTCTTTTCCCCAAAAGGCTGTGGGTGCGAGGTCAATTGAAATTTTCAGGCCAACCACCAGAAACGTGAACTCTGCTCCTCTTCACAGATGCTGCCTGGCCCACAGGGTATTTCCAGCATTCTCTGTTTTTATTGCAGACTACGAACCAAGATCCGATCAGGGCAAGGTACAGAAGGTACATAAGCCTATCTCCGAATTACAGGAAGCATCAGCTGCAATGTCATGTAACCCAGTTCTGTTTATGTACCTGCGTAAAGCCTTTAAATCATGTGCATACGCCCAAAAAAAGGAAACCTGCAGTCACCCCAAAAACAATGGAGCCTCCTCCGAGGAATTCCGATGGGATTTTTTTAAATCCCGAAACGTGAGTGACAATTATTTATTTCAGCGCTCTACCTGCAGTGAGGAAAGAAGCCAAGGCTATAACACTGTCTAATCATCTTTCGCTATGTGAATGACCAATCGCCTTCAAAAAGGGAAGGAAATTGGGGGCGTAAGATTGAGCATGTGGGTAACACCATGCTGCCTCGTGACCCTGCAAGTGAAGGAACTCTTGCTTCATTGGACACCACGAGACTGACTGATTGACATCTAAGTCTTCTCCTGCACTTGCTAATTTTGCAGGGACAGCTGCATTTTTGGTTGTCTAATTGCAAGACATGCAATTACAATAACTCTCATCGTTTTTTTTCCCTCTCCAGTTATGTTTGTTCCCCTATTCGGCTATAAATATTTCCTTCAGGCCAAATCTGACTTCCCAAGTGCAAAATTTGATGCAAGATGTCGATGTGAGTATGTAGGTTAGCGAGTACAAGGTGATGAGTGAACAGGAATTGGTGCGAGTTAAGACACGGACAGTGCAGTTTTGGATGACTTCAAGCTTACGGAGGGTAGAAAGTGGGAGGCCAGTCAGGAGTGCATTGCAAAAGTCAAGTCGAGAGATAACATGGCCATGGATAAGGGTTTCAGCAGCAGATGAGCTGAGGCAGGGGCCAAGTTCCAGAAGTGGAAATAAGGTGGAAATAAGCCATCTTAATGATGGCGTGAATGTCATCAGAAGCTCACCTTGGAGTCAAAAATGACACCAAGGTTGCGAACAGTCTGGTTCAGCCTTAGACTTGTCAGGGAGAGGGATAGAAACATAGAAAATAGGTGCAGCAGTCGGCCATTCGGTCCTTCGAGCCTGCACCATCATTCAATAAGATCATGGCTGATCATTCAGCTCAGTACCCCTTTCCTGCTTTCTCTCCATAGCCCTTGATCCCCTTAGATGTAAGGGCCATAGCTAACTCCCACTTGAATATATCCAATGAACCGGCATCAACAACTCTCTGCGGTAGGGAATTCCACAGGTTAACAACTCTCTGAGCGAAGAAGTTTCTCCTCATCTCAGTCCTACATGGCTTACCCCTTATCCTTAGACTGGACCCCTAGTTCTGGACTTCCCCAACATCGGGAACATTCTTCCTGCATCTAACCTGTCCAGTCGCGTCAGAATTTTATATGTTTCTATGAGATCCCCTCTCATTCTTCTAAACTCCATTGAATAAAGGCCCAGTCGATCCAGTCTCTCCTCATATATCAGGCCAGCCATCCCGGGAATTAGTCTGGTGAACCTTCGCTGCACTCCCTCAATAGCAAGAACGTCCGTCCTCAGATTAGGAGACCAAATTAGGAGTACACAATATTCCAGGTGAGGCCTCACCAAGGCCCTGTATAACTGCAGTAAGACCTCCCTGCTCCTATACTCAAATCCTCTAGTTATGAAAGCCAACATATTATTTGCCTTCTTCACCGCCTGCTGTACCTGCATGCCAACTTTCAATGACTGATATACCATGACACCCAGGTCTCGTTGCACCTCTCCTTTTCCAAATCTGCCGCCATTCAGATAATTTTCTGCCTTCATCCTTTTGCCCCCAAAGTGGATAACCACACATTTATCCACATTATACTGCACCTGCCATGCATTTGCCCATTCACCTAACCTGTCCAAGTCACCGTGCAGCCTCTTAGCATCCTCCTCACAGCTCACACCGCCATCCAGTTTAGTGTCATCTGCAAACTTGGAGATATTACACTCAATTCCTTCATCTAAATCGTTAATGTATATTGTAAAGAGCTGGGGTCCCAGCACTGAGCCCTGCGGCACTCCACTAGTCACTTTCTGCCATTCTGAAAAGGACCCGTTTATTCCTACTCTCTGCTTCCTGTCTGCCAACCACTTCTCTATCCACATCAGTACATTACCTCCAACACCATGCGCTTTGATTTTGCACACCAATCTCTTGTGCGGGACCTTGTCAAAAGCCTTTTGAAAGTCCAAATACACCACATCCACTGGTTCTCCTTTGTCCACTCTGCTTGTTACATCCTCAAAAAATTCCAGAAGATTCGTCAAGCATGATTTCCCTTTCATAAATCCATGCTGACTTGGTCCAATCCTGTCACTGCTTTCCAAATGCGTTGCTATTTCATCTTTAATAATTGATTCCAACATTTTCCCCACTACTGATGTCAGGCTAACCGGTCTATAATTACCCGTTTTCTCTCTCCCTTCTTTTTTAAAAAGTGGTGTTACATTAGCCACTCTCTAGTCCATAGGAACTGATCCAGTCAATAGACTGTTGGAAAATGAACACCAATGCATCCACTATTTCTAGGGCTACTTCCTTAAGTACTCTGGGATGCAGACTATCAGGCCCCGGGGATTTATCGGCCTACAATTCCATCAATTTCACTAACACAATTTCCCGCCTAATAAGGATATCCTTCAGTTCCTCCTTCTCACTAGACCTACTGTCCCCTACTACAATCGGAAGGTTATTTGTGTCTTTTTTTGTGAAGACAGAACCAAAGTATTTGTTCAATTGGTCTGACATTTCTTTATTCCCCATTATAATTTCACCTGAATCCGACTGCAAGGGACCTACGTTTGTCTTCACTAATCTTTTTCTCTTCACATATTTATAGAAGCTTTTGCAGTCAGTTTTTATATTCCCTGCAAGCTTCCTCTCGTACTCTATTTTCCCCTCTTAATTAAACCCTTAGTCTTCCTCTGTTGAATTCTAAATTTCTCTCAGTCCTCAGGTTTGTTTTACTTTTCTTCTTTCTATCTTTTGCTTCTCCATCAATTTTACTTCCCTCTGTCTCCCTGCATAGGTTCCCATCCCCCTGCCATATTAGTTTAACCCTTCCCCAACAGCACTAGTAAACTCTCCCCCTCGGACATTGGTTCCGGTCCTGCCCAAGTACAGACCGTCCGGTTTGTACTGGTCCCACATTCCCCAGAACCGGTTCCAATGTCCCAGGAATTTGAATCCCTCCCTTATGCACCACTCCTCAAGCCACGTATTCATCTGAGCTATCCTGCAATTCCTACTCTGACTAGCACGTGGCACCGGTAGCAATCCTGAGATTACTACCTTTGAGGTCCTACTTTTTAATTTAACTCCTAGCTCCCTAAATTCAGCTTGTAGGATCTCATCCCGTTTTCTACCTATATCGTTGGTACCTATATGCACCACGACAACTGGCTGTTCACCCTCCCCCTTCATAATGTCCTGCACCCGCCCTGAGACATCCTTGACCCTTGCCCCAGGGAGGCAACATACCATCCTGGAGTCTCGGTTGCGGCCGCAGAGTCGGTTGATCGGGCATGAGTTTGCAATAGTAAAACAACGGCTTTAGTCTTCTCAATACTTAATTGGAGGAAATTTCTGCTCGTGCAGTACTGGATGTTGGACAAGCAGTCTGACAATTTAGAGACAGTGCAGGGGTCGAGAGAGGTGGTGGTGTGGTAGAGATAGATGTCATCAGCATACATGTGGAAACTGATGATGTGTTTTCAGATGATGTCACCAAGGGACAACATGTAGATAAGAAATAGGCGGGGCCCCAAAGGTAGATCATAAAAATGACACTGAGTCATTGAAACAGTGCACTGTAGATACACTTGGACTCCAAGATGATTATAGTCATGATACACCAAAAAAAATTCAAGTTCCAGCTTGTAAGAGTCCAGGATAAAATGCCTGGCTTAAATGTGAAAATCTTTTGCATATGTAATAAGGCACGACATCCGAGATGGATGCAGGCCCCATCTCATGTCGGGTTAAGATGTGTTAGTTATATTCTTTCATATGAAAGTTTTAGACAGACCAAGTATGGAAAATTTCAACTGGTCTCAACCAACTTTTGGAAGATGTATTGTGTGTAAAGTAAATAATCAATGTCATCTGGAGTTACTACATGTTAAGTTGCACCAGAAGGTCTCTCGGCTGTACAACTTTGAATTCATCAGCAGCTTTTAAACTATATTTAACCACATTGTGGATCCTTTAAGGTGAATTTTTCGATATACCCGTCAGAGAGACATTGGATATGAGATTACAGATGCAGTAGTTAATCAACAGCCGAGTCGTAAAAATACATCTCGAGGATCAGACTGGGGAATTAATAATGGAAAACGGAAATGGCAGAGACTTTGAACAAATATTTTCTCTCAGTCTTCACGGTAGAAGACACTAAAAGCATCCCAATAATAATAGATAATCAAGGGGCTATCGGGAGAGAGGAACTTAAAACAATCACTATCGCTAGAGAAAAAGTATTAGGCAAACTAAAGGTGGCTAAGTCCCTTAGACCTAATGGCTTACATCCTAGGATCTTAAAAGAAGTAGCTGCAGAGATAGTGGATGCATTGGTTGTAATCTACCAAAATTCCCTGGATTCTGGAGAGGTCCCAGTGGATTGAAAAACAGCAAATGTAACGCCCCTATTCAAGAAAGGAGGGAGACAGAAAGCAGGAAACTATAGACCAGTTAGCCTAACATCTGTCATTGGGAAAATGCTGGAGTCCATTATTAAGGAAGTAATTTAGAAAATCATAATACAATCAAGCAGAGTCAGCATGGTTTTATGAAAGCGAAATCGTGTTTGACAAATTTTTTAGAGTTCTTTGAGAATGTAACGAGCAGGGTGGATAAAGGGCAACCAGTAGATGTGGTGTACTTGGATATCCAGAAGGCATTCGATAAGGTGCCACATAAAAGGTTACTGCACAAGATAAATGTTCACAGGTTTGGGGGTAATATATTAGCATGGATAGAGGATTGGCTAACGAACAGAAAACAGAGAGTCAGGATAAATGGGACATTCTCAGGTTGGCAAATTGTAACAAGTGCCGCAGGGATCAGTGCTGGGACCCCAACTATTTACAATCTATATTAATGATTTGGATGAAGGGACCGAGTGTACTGTAACTAAATTTGCTGATGATACAAAGATAGGTGGGAAACCAAGTTGTGAGGAGGACACAAAGAATCGGCAAAGGGATAGAGGGACCGAACTTGGTGGAATTACCGTCCACTACTGCCAAGTTTTCTGGCTGGTCTCCCCTCTGAGCGAGTTTGCTGGAGGCCTCCCACCGGCGGGGAGGGAAGACCGCTGGGAACTGCCCACTGACGTCTGCTGGCGCGCAACTCATGTAAGTGTCCTCCCGCCCACCGAACAGCAAGTTTGGTTCGGGCGGGAGTCCGCTGCAGCAGGGGAAAAGACCGCCGCATAGAGGCAGGTCTAACCTCAATGGTAATTATAAAGACCTGCAAAAAAAGGTTAGTAAACTTCTTTTCTTCATTTTTTTTCCAGGGATTCAGGTGGATGGGGTCCCCTGAAGGTTTTCCAGTGTTTTTTTTAATTTTTTGGAAATGTTAAATTTGACCTGTTTTCCCCCTCCCTGGGCCTGACTCAATCCTCGGTGGTAGTTTGCCAAGGATTGCATTTGCCGCCGAGATTGGGAGCTCCCAACCACTGTCGCTTTTTTGCTGCAGGACAGTCTTTCCGGGACTTTTTCATTAAACTTCCGCCCAAAGTACCATCAGGATCTCAGCGGTCCTTTGGACGGTATTTGGGCGGAACTTGCTTCCACCAAGTTCTGGGCCAGAGATAGGTTAAGTGAGTGGGCAAAAATTTGGCAAATGCAACATAATGTAGGAAATTATGAGGTTATCCACTTTGGTAGGAAGAATAAAAAAGCAAAATATTACTTAAATGGAGAGAGACTACAAAATGCTGCGGTACAGGGCGATCTGGGGGTCCTTGTACGTGAAACACATAAAGTTAGCATACAGGAAGTAATTAGGAAGGCAAATGGAATGTTGGCCTTTATTGCAAGGGGGATGGAGTATAAAAGTAGGGAAGTCTTGCTAGAACTGCACAGAGTATTGGTGAGACCACACCTGGAGTACTATGTACTGTTTTTGTCTCCTTATTTAAGAAGGGATATACTTGCATTGGAGGCAGTTCAGAGAAGCTTTAGGTTGATTCCTCAGATGAAGGGGTTGTCTTTTGAAGAAAGGTTGAGCAGGTTGGGCCTATACTCATTGGAGTTTAGAAGAACGAGAGGTGATCTTATTGAAACATAAGATTCAGAGGGGGCTTGACAGGATAGATGCAGAGAGGATGTTTTCCCTCGTGGGGAAATTTAGATCTAGGGGGCATAGATTCAGAATAAGGGATCACCCATTTAAAACGGAGATGAGGAGCAATTTCTTCTCTCAGAAGGTCATGAATCTTTGGAATTATCTACCCCTGAGAGCTGTGGAGGCTGTGTCATTGAATATATTTAAGGTGGAGATTGACAGATTTTTGAATTCTTGGGGAGTCAAGGGTTATAGGGAGCAGGCAGGAAAGTGAAGTTCGGGCCAAGATCAGATCTGCTATGGGGCTAGAGTCTCCATTTCTTTTGCATGCTTAACACCCACTTAACGCCCATTTTACTGCTGAAATGACGTATAACGCCCAGATAGTGCCCATTTAGCCACAAAATAGAAACTGACGGGCATTTGTCGGAAACTTATCGCTGAACGTTACTTTCCCCACATGCTTAATGCCGGAAAAAAATAATACCGCCCGCCCACTTTTTTTGGGCGGAATCTTCAGAATGGGCAAAATCAACGCCCATAATATCGCCCAGCATTAATTTCCTCACTGATTTAATGCCGAGATTCAATAATACCGCCCGCCCACCTTTTTTTGTCGTCAAGAGCATATTTACCAAAACTAGCATCACTTTCACCACCTCGCACACATATCGCCCACAATATCGCTTGCCCTAAAAAAACGCCCAGAAAAAGTGGAACTAGCCGGAACTAGTCACAGCGTTATGGACACCATGTTCTACATCACGTGTCGCATCCTTTAAAAGGCTGCTGTGCTTCAACCTCGGGGGAGTTTGGATGTACTCTGCAGGTCATTGGAGTTGATGTGAACATCTCTACAAACATCTTGACCATACTGTGACCGATTGGAATTGAATAGGTGTCTTCGTCGGGACATTCATTGTTTGTGACCAATTGGTGGAAAAGAGAGCGATTGTAATAGGACCTGTCCTTTCTCACCTTCTCTTGGTGACCAATTACATGCAGCAGACTTGAGATCGCCGAAGGTATGCTCCACAACATTATGTGCCCAATGTAAGACATGCCAGACTGATGAGGAGGACCAGACATGACAGCCCCGCAAGTACAGGGAGAAGCATGCTTCCCTCAACTTGCCTGACACCACCTGCCTTCGGAGACTGCGCTTCCACAAAGAGGTTATCACTGAGATATGCCAGGAGATCTGCAGCCTGCCAGCACCATTAGTACTGCACTGTTCATCGATGTCAAAGTCACTGCGGCACTGTCATTCTATGCCTCGGGCTCTTTTCAGGTCACAGCTGGCAACATTTGCAGACTTTCTCAGCATACCACACATCGCTGCATTAGACAGGTCACTGAAGCCCTGTACGCACACAGGAGGGACTTGATCAGTTTCCCTATGACTAGGGAGACACAGAGTGAGAGGACTCTTGGATTCTCCAGAATTGCAAACTCCCCCAAAGTGCAGGGAGCAATAGACTGTACACACATCGCGATGCGGTCACCTTTTCAGGATGCTGAGGTTTTCAGGAACTGCAAGGGATTCCACTCCCTGAATGTCCAACTACTTGTCGACCACCAGCAAATTATACTGGCAGTGAATGCTCAATTTCCGGGCCACATCCATGATGCTCACATCCTGCATGAGAGCACTGTATCTGACTTGTTTAACAATCAGCTACAAGGTCAATGCTGGATGCTTGGTGACAAAGGATATGGCCTCATCACCTGGCTGATGACCCCCTTGTGTGACACCCACACTGAAGCCAAGAGGCGATACAACGAGAGCCACAGAACAACTCGCAATATCGTGGAGAAAACCATTGGAGTGCTGAAGCAGCACTTTAGATGCCTGGACCACTCAGGAGGCGAGCTCCAATACCACCCTGAGCAGGTAGCTCAATTTGTGGTGGTGTGCTCCATGCTGCACAACTTGGCTATCAGGAGGGGACAAGAATTGCTTGATGAGTCTGACAGTCCACCTCACCAGAGAGAGGAAGAGGAGGACGAGGAAGCGGACGCTGACACCGGCCCAGACAATCAGGCTGATGCTGAAGCCATGCCCCCGCCCCACTATAGACCACATGAAAGGGCCCGTGTTTGCATGCTAGCTGCAAGAGCCTTAGGTCAGGAGCTCATCAATGATCGCTTTGCCTGAAAGAACGTTGGTGTTATTTACAAGGCTGACACACTGCTGGGTGTGCGGGTGATATATCAATGGTGGGCATCACCTTGGTGGCAGTTAAAGTTTAAGTTGATTGAAGTTATGTGTCATTATACCCTTTGATGTTAAAGAATCACCAGTGTGTAACGGTGCAGCTATCTGAGCCAATGCGCAACAAGGTTTTGTTAAATAAAAAACCGAACATTTGTCTGAAATCATCAGTATTTCTGTAAAAACTAACCCCCCCACCCACCTCCTCCCCACCTCTACCCCTTCCCCTCCTGACTTCAAACCACCTGGCCGAGGAGCTCCTCAGGTGATGCTTCATTAGGGGGGCCGGGGGGTTGGGGTTGATGATGGCCGAACCGCTGCTTGGATGGATACGGGAGAGGACAGTCCCGAGGTGGGGACGTGCTCCGAGCCAGAAGCAAGATGTTGCTGCTGGCTCCCATGTGTGATTGGCAATGGGGTTGTGACACCTTGGGGTGTATTATGTCTGTAATGTACATGAATGACTCCACGAGGCAATGTTTTGTATTCAAACTGTAGTGACCTTGGTCCTTTATTCCAAATTCCAGAGTGAGGCACAAGCATGGTGCGCAGCCTTTTATACTGGGCCCTGCCACCAGGGCACGAAACCCCCGGTCTCCACCAGTTGCATCCTCTAGTAGTGCCAGCATATATATACACAGTGTAAACCTTATTGATAGTACATCAGGTAAACAAGTCTCCATCTTATGCACCCGCACAGTGACTACACAGAGAGTACATCCATACAGAGAGTACAACAGGGTGCAGTGTCACGCTCTGGGACCACTGGGAGCCCTCTGCCACCAGTGTTCCTGGCTACCAGCTTCAGGGCCTCCACCATCCCTTCCATGTTATATGTTATTTGTTGGACAAAAACTTGGTGCCAACTATGTTCTTGGTGCTTAGTAGGCTTTTTGCTGCTGGTGAATCTCCCTCGTGCCTCCCACAACAGCCAAACAAGCACACACCACAGCCGCACACGGATTCAGTCCCTCTCAGCTCCCTCTCGCTCTGTCTCCTCTTCTGCGCATGTCATGATGACCCTTGACCTCCTGAATCGCGGGAATCGAGCGTTGCTGTTGTTAAGGACGGCGACACTTTACGGCAGATGGTCAAGAAAATTTAACGCTACCGCCCCTTTCATATCGCTCGCGGTAACGCCCATTTTCAAAATAGAGAATAGGTGCTTTAAGAATGTGTGAGAAGCCGGCAATCTGAAAACCCTTTTTTACCATTCACGCCAGAAATAATGCCCATTTTTGGGCGATAAGCACGAAAGTGGAAAATCTAGCCCATCATCTTTTTGAATGGTGGAGCAGGCTCTAGGTGCCAAAAGGTCTACTCCTGCTCCTATTTCTTATATTCTTATGTTCTTATCAGCGCTTATGAACACAGAATGTGATTATCTCCCACTGCTTGGCAGTAATGAATGTTTTACACTCGAGTTGCCGATTCTTTTTCAAAAATGGAGACTAGGTGATGTGGGTGTCACTGGCAAGGCCAGCATTTATTGCCCATCCCTAATTGTCTTTGAAAAGGATGGTGGTGAGACACCTTCTTTAACCACTGCAGTCCGTGTGGTGAAAATACTCCCACAGTGCTGTTAGGGAGGGAGTTCCAGGATTGTGACGCAGCATCGATGAAGGAATGGCAATATATTTCCAAGTCAGGATTGTGTGTAACTTGGAAGGCAACTTTCAGGTGATGATGTTCCCATGCACCTGCTGCCCTTGTCCTTCGAGGTGGTAGCAGTCACGGGTTTAGGAGGTGCTGCCAAAGAAGCCTTGGCAAGTTGCTGCAGTGCATCTTGAAGATGGGACATGCTGCAGCCATGGTATGCCGATGGTGGAGGGAGTGAATGTTTAAGATGGTTGATGGGATGTTGTATTGTATAGGGTTAATCACATAGGGATAATTATGATATTTAGTCATTTACAGTGTGTCTCTGTCCTATGCCCCGTAGAATGTTGTTGCTATAGAGAGAGAGGGAAGCGACCTTGAGATGCACACCAGCTTGTTATGAGACGGTCAGCGCCTCAAGGTCTCATGCTTTGTGGACGAGCACCTGGGGCCTTCCAGATTAGGAGTTGGCCATAAGCCACATGCACCCATGTTTTGTTTAATAGTATAAAGGAGCGGCACTGTCCCGTAGCTCTTCGAACTTCACCTTGGGCCGTGATTCGCGAGCGGTGCCGGGATCCCCAAGGCTCCAGACCAGCCGTCGGTGCGGAGTTCCCGACGGACTGAAGGCCGTGAGCGTTGTTATCATACTTCTCTTTTCTTCGTAAACTGTATTACTAATGTTTCTTTTCTCTCAGTAAACGGTATCTTATTCTTTACTTTACTTGTCTTGTCTCTTATTTAACATTCATCCAGATCACGAACCTGGGTCGATTATTATCGATTCAAAACAGATGCCAATCAAGCAGTCTGTTTTGTCCTGGATGGTGTCGAGCTTCTTGAGTGTTGTTCGAGCTGCATTCATCCAGGCAAGTGGAGAGTATTCCATCACCCTCCTGACTTGTGCATTGTAGATGGTGGAAATGCTTTGGGGAGTCAGGAGGTGAGACACTTAGCGCAGAATACCCAGCCTCTAACCTGCTCTTGTAGCCGCAGTATTTATGTGGCTGGTCCAGTTGAGTTTTAGGTCAATGGTGACCCCCCAGGATGTTGATGGTGGGGGATTCGGCAATGGTAATGCCATTGAATGTCAAGGGGCGGTGGTTAGACTCTTGCTTGTTGGAAATAGTCACTGTCGGGCACTTGTGTGCCACTTATCAGCTCAAGGCCAAATGTCGTCCAGGTATTGCTGCATGCGGGCATAGACTGCTTCATTATCTGAGGAGTTGTGAATGGAACTGAACACTGCAGTCATCAGCGAACATACCCCACTTCTGACCTATGATAGAGGGAAGGTCATTGATGAACAGCTGAAGATGATTGGGCCCAGGACACTGCCCTGAGATACTGCTGCAGCTATGTCCTGGGGCTGTGATTATTGACCTCCAACCACCACAACCATTTTCCTTTGTGCTAGGTATGACTCCAGCCAGTGGCGAGCTTTCCCCATGATTTCCATTGACTTCAGTTTTACTCGGGCTCCTTGATGCCAGTCTCAGTCAAATCTGCCTTGATGTCAAGGGCAGTTACTCTCACCTCACCTTTAGAATTCAGCTCTTTTGTCCATGTTTGGACCAAAGCTCTAATGAGGTCTGGATCTGAGTGGTCCTGGCAGAACCCAAACTGGACATGTTATTGGTGAGTAAGTGCCGCTTGATAGCACTGTCGACAACATCTTTCATCACTTTGCTGATAATTGAGTGTAGACTAATGGGGCGGTAATTGTCCAGATTGGATTTGTCCTGCTTTATGTGGACAGGACATAACTGGGTACTTTTTCACATTGTCAGATAGATGTCAGTGTTATAGCTGTATTGGAACAGCTTGGCTAGAAGCGTGGCTAGTTCTGGAGCATAAGTCTTCAGCATGACACCCAGGATATTGTTGGGGCCCATAGCCTTTGCTGTATTCAGTGCGCTCAGCCATTTCTTGATATCACATGGCGTGAATTCAATTGGCTGAAAACTGGGGACCTCAGGAGGAGGCCAATATGGATCGTCCACTTGGCACTTCTGACTGAACATGGTTGCAAAGGCTTCAGCCTTGCCTTTTGCACTCACGTGCTGGGCTCCGCCGTCATTGAGTCTGGGGATATTCATGGAGCCTCCTCCTCCCGTTAGTTGTTTAGTGTTCCACCACCATTCACAAGTGGATGTGGCAGGACTGCAGAGCTTTGATCTGATCTATTGATTGTGGGATGGCTTAGCTCTGTCTATAGCATACTGCTTCTGTCTTTTAGCATGCATGTAGTCCTGTGTTGCAGTTTTCTCAGGTTGATAACTCATTTTTAGGTCTGCCTGGTGCTGCTCTTGGCATGTTCTTCTGCATTCCTCATTGAACCAGGATTGGTTCCCTGGCTTGATGGTAATGGTAGAGTGAGGGATATGCCGAGCCATGAGGTTACAGATTGTGGTTGAATACAATTCTGCTGCTGCTGATGGCCCACAAACCCTCAAGGATGCCCAGTTTTGAGCTGCTAGATGTGTAGTCCATGCTCCTCTCCAAACTCCTGGAGAGTGGCAACTTTCAAAGCTATTTCAACTGGTCAGTGTGAGTGTCATGTATGTATGCCTGGGTTTACTAGCCACCAGGTGGTGCCACTGTCGGAGGTCATTGGGCTGTGCGCACGTGTGTACGGCCCAGGTCCGGGGTCGGCGAGAGGCGTACCGGTGCAGCTACAGGGAGAAGGCAAAGATACAAAGGTGACGTCACAGCCTAGGGGGTAAGTGATTGGCTGGTGATTGGTGAGTAGTTTTTCTTTTTCTTCTTATATTGGTCAGTAACTTTTAACATTGTTATTACCAGTTTAAGTGTATCTAAGGGTTAAGACATGGCAGGAGAGCTCGGTCGGGTGTTATGCTCCTCCTGTACCATGTGGGAACTCAGGGACACTTCCGGTGTCCCTGACGACTACGTGTGCGGGAAGTGTGTCCACCTCCGGCTCCTGACGGTCCGCGTTACGGAATTGGAGCTGAGGGTGGATTTACTCTGGAGCATCCACGATGCTGAGAATGACGTGAGTATCACGTGTAGTGAGTTGGTCTTACCGCAGGGAAAGGGTCCACAGCCAGATAGGGAATGGAAGACCAGCAGGAAGAGCAGTGCAAGGAAGGTAGTGCAGGGGTCCCCTGTGGTCATCCCCCTGCAAAACAGATACACTGCTTTGAGTGCTGTTGAGGGGGATGACTCATCAGGGGAGGGCAGCAGCAGCCAAGTTCATGGCACCATGGCTGGCTCTGCTGCACAGGAGGGCAAGAAAAAGAGTGGGAGAGCGATAGTGATAGGGGATTCAATTGTGAGGGGAATAGATAGGCGTTTCTGCGGCCGCAACCGAGACTCCAGGATGGTATGTTGCCTCCCTGGTGCAAGGGTCAAGGATGTCTCGGAGCGGGTGCAGGACATTCTGAAATGGGAGGGAGAACAGCCAGTTGTCGTGGTGCACATTGGTACCAACGACATAGGTAAAAAAAGGGATGAGGTCCTACGAAACGAATTTAAGGAGCTAGGAGCTAAATTAAAAAGTAGGACCTCAAAAGTAGTAATCTCGGGATTGCTACCAGTGCCACGTGATAGTCAGAGTAGGAATCGCAGGATAGCGCAGATGAATACATGGCTTGAGCAGTGGTGCAGCAGGGAGGGATTCAAATTCCTGGCGCATAGGGACCGGTTCTGGGGGAGGTGGGACCAGTACAAACCGGACGGTCTGCACCTGGGCAGGACCGGAACCAATGTCCTAGGGGGAGTGTTTGCTAGTGCTGTTGGGGAGGATTTAAACTAATATGGCAGGGGGATGGGAACCAATTCAGGGAGACAGAGGGAAACAAAAAGGAGACAAAAGCAAAAGACAGAAAGGAGATGAGGAAAAGTGGAGGGCAGAGAAACCCAAGGCAAAGAACAAAAAGGGCCACTGTACAGCAAAATTCTAAAAGGACAAAGGGTGTTAATAAAACAAGCCTGAAGGCTTTGTGTCTTAATGCAAGGAGTATCCGCAATAAGGTGGATTAATTAATTGTGCAAATAGATGTTAACAAATATGATGTGATTGGGATTACGGAGACGTGGCTCCAGGATGATCAGGGCTGGGAACTCAACATTCAGGGGTATTCAACATTCAGGAAGGATAGAATAAAAGGAAAAGGAGGTGGGGTAGCATTGCTGGTTAAAGAGGAGATTAATGCAATAGTTAGGAAAGACATTAGCTTGGATGATGTGGAATCTATATGGGTAGAGCTGCAGAACACCAAAGGGCAAAAAACGTTAGTAGGAGTTGTGTACAGACCTCCAAACAGTAATAGGGATGTTGGGGAGGGCATCAAACAGGAAATTAGGGGTGCATGCAATAAAGGTGTAGCAGTTATAATGGGTGACTTTAATATGCACATAGATTGGGCTAGCCAAACTGGAAGCAATACGGTGGAGGAGGATTTCCTGGAGTGCATAAGGGATGGTTTTCTAGACCAATATGTTGAGGAACCAACTAGGGGGGAGGCCATCTTAGACTGGGTGTTGTGTAATGAGAGAGGATTAATTAGCAATCTTATTGTGCGAGGCCCCTTGGGGAAGAGTGACCATAATATGGTGGAATTCTGCATTAGGATGGAGAATGAAACAGTAATTTCAGAGACCATGGTCCAGAACTTAAAGAAGGGTAACTTTGAAGGTATGAGGCGTGAATTGGCTAGGATAGATTGGCGAATGATACTTAGGGGGTTGACTGTGGATGGGCAATGGCAGACATTTAGAGACCGCATGGATGAATTACAACAATTATACATTCCTGTCTGGCGTAAAAATAAAAAAGGGAAGGTGGCTCAACCGTGGCTATCTAGGGAAATCAGGGATAGTATTAAAGCCAAGGAAGTGGCATACAAATTGGCCAGAAATAGCAGCGAACCTGGGGACTGGGAGAAATTTAGAACTCAGCAGAGGAGGACAAAGGGTTTGATTAGGGCAGGGAAAATGGAGTACGAGAAGAAGCTTGCAGGGAACATTAAGGCGGATTGCAAAAGTTTCTATAGGTATGTAAAGAGAAAAAGGTTGGTGAAGTCAAATGTAGGTCCCCTGCAGTCAGAATCAGGGGAAGTCATAACGGGGAACAAAGAAATGGCAGACCAATTGAACAAGTACTTTGGTTCGGTATTCACTAAGGAGGATACAAACAACCTTCCGGATATAAAAGGGGTCAGAGGGTCTAGTAAGGAGGGGGAACTGAGGGAAATCTTTATTAGTCGGGAAATTGTGTTGGGGAAATTGATGGGATTGAAGGCCGATAAATCCCCAGGGCCTGATGGACTGCATCCTAGAGTACTTAAGGAGGTGGCCTTGGAAATAGCGGATGCATTGACAGTCATTTTCCAACATTCCATTGACTCTGGATCAGTTCCTATGGAGTGGAGGGTAGCCAATGTAACCCCACTTTTTAAAAAAGGAGGGAGAGAGAAAACAGGGAATTATAGACCGGTCAGCCTGACCTCAGTAGTGGGTAAAATGATGGAATCAATTATTAAGGATGTCATAGCAGTGCATCTGGAAAATGGTGACATGATAGGTCCAAGTCAGCATGGATTTGTGAAAGGGAAATCATGCTTGACAAATCTTCTGGAATTTTTTGAGGATGTTTCCAGTAAAGTGGACAAAGGAGAACCAGTTGATGTGGTATATTTGGACTTTCAGAAGGCTTTCGACAAGGTCCCACACAAGAGATTAATGTGCAAAGTTAAAGCACATGGGATTGGGGGTAGTGTGCTGACGTGGATTGAGAACTGGTTGTCAGACAGGAAGCAAAGAGTAGGAGTAAACGGGTACTTTTCAGAATGGCAGGCAGTGACTAATGGAGTGCCGCAAGGTTCTGTGCTGGGGCCCCAGCTGTTTACATTGTACATTAATGATTTAGACGAGGGGATTAAATGCAGTATCTCCAAATTTGCGGATGATACTAAGTTGGGTGGCAGTGTGAGCTGCGAGGAGGATGCTATTAGGCTGCAGAGTGACTTGGATAGGTTAGGTGAGTGGGCAAATGCATGGCAGATGAAGTATAATGTGGATAAATGTGAGGTTATCCACTTTGGTGGTAAAAACAGAGAGACAGACTATTATCTGAATGGTGACAGATTAGGAAAAGGGAAGGTGCAACGAGACCTGGGTGTCATGGTACATCAGTCATTGAAGGTTAGCATGCAGGTACAGCAGGCGGTTAAGAAAGCAAATGGCATGTTGGCCTTCATAGCGAGGGGATTTGAATACAGGGGCAGGGAGGTGTTGCTACAGTTGTACAGGGCCTTGGTGAGGCCACACCTGGAGTATTGTGTACAGTTTTGGTCTCCTAACTTGAGGAAGGACATTCTTGCTATTGAGGGAGTGCAGCGAAGGTTCACCAGACTGATTCCCGGGATGGCGGGACTGACCTATCAAGAAAGATTGGATCAACTGGGCTTGTATTCACTGGAGTTCAGAAGAATGAGAGGGGACCTCATAGAAACGTTTAAAATTCTGACGGGTTTAGACAGGTTAGATGCAGAAAGAATGTTCCCAATGTTGGGGAAGTCCAGAACCAGGGGTCACAGTCTGAGGATAAGGGGTAAGCCATTTAGGACCGAGATGAGGAGAAACTTCTTCACCCAGAGAGTGGTGAACCTGTGGAATTCTCTACCACAGAAAGTAGTTGAGGCCAATTCACTAAATATATTCAAAAGGGAGTTAGATGAAGTCCTTACTACTCGGGGGATCAAGGGTTATGGCGAGAAAGCAGGAAGGGGGTACTGAAGTTTCATGTTCAGCCATGAACTCATTGAATGGCGGTGCAGGCTAGAAGGGCTGAATGGCCTGCTCCTGCACCTATTTTCTATGTTTCTATGTTTCTATGTTTCTAAAAGGCCAGGCATCTTGTAATGTAATCACTTTGGGTCCTAATAAAGTAGAGCCAGGTTTGTACCTATTCGGAGTTTACAGTATTCAGTCCATTGAGTTATTTATTGCACACACAACATTTGGTGACGAGGTAACAAGAACCTACACATGCAAAAATGAGCACAATTGGAATTCTGGAGCGATTCGTGGAGGGAGAAGATTGGGCAGACTTTGTAGCCCACTTGAACCAGTACTTTGTCGCCAACAAAATGGAGAAAGAGGCAGATGCAGTTCGATGCCAGGCGGTCCTCCTTACAGTTTGCGGTCAGAAAATCTATGGACTCATAAAGAATCTCCTCTCGCCCTTAAGTCCAACGGACAAGGACTATGAAACATTGTGTGCTCTGGTACGTGACCATCTCAAACCAGATGAAGGCATCATCATCTCAAGATATCGATTCTAGACGCACGGTCGTTCTAAAGGCCAGGATGTATCGGAATTCGTTGCCAACCTAAGATGTCTAGCTGGACCGTGTAAGTTCGAAACTGCATTGGCAGACATGCTGCGGGACGTCTTTGTAATCGGCATCAACCACGTGGTGATCCTGCGTAAGCTACTGGCGGCAGAGACGCTGGGTTTGAGCAAGGCCATCACGATTGCCCAATCATGCATGACGACGGACAAAAGCTTAAAGCAGATATAATTGAAAAATCGGAACTCAGCAAGTATTATAAACAATATAGTATCGTCGTTTGGCAGAGCTGCATATGGCAGGGCCTACCCGACTGCATACGCGAAACCTGTGGCTGCTCAAAGTCCGCCAACAGGAATAAATCCGATATCACTGTGTTGGCGATGTGGGGGAAATCACGGCATCATCAGTGTCGGTTTAAACGGTATATTTGTAAAGGCTATTCGAGAGTGGGGCATCTCCAGCGCATGTGTCCGCAACTGAGCAAGCGTGCTGCGACACGCCACATGGAGGATGATAACCAGTCTAGCGTGGATTCGGATATGCAATCCGAGATACCAGAGGAGGAAATGTATGGACTGTATTCGTTCCTAACAAAGAGCCAATCGATAATGATTAATGTAAAACTTAATGGTGTGCCAGTATCGATGGACTTGGACACAGGTGCGACTCAATCAATAATGAGCCAGAGGACATTCGACAGGCTGTGAGATACTAAGGCTGTGAGGCCCAGGCTGAGTCCAGTCAATGCCAAGTTGTGTACGTACACTAAAGAACTCATAACGGTAATTGGCAGTGCAGTAATCAAGGTGTCATATGATGATGCAGTTCACGATTTACTGTTATGGAATGGTCCAACGCTGATCGGCAGGAACTGGTTAGAAAAAATCAAATGGAACTGGAACAAGATCAAAGCGTTGTCATTGGAGGAGGATACTCCATGTGCTCAAGTGCTGAGCAAGTTCCCCTCGCTGTTTAAACCAGGCATCGGCAATTTCACAGGAATCAAGGTGCAGATCCACGTGGACTCAGATGCAAGACCCGTCCATCATAAAGCTCGGGCAGTTCCGTACATGATGAGAGAGAAGTTCAAAATTGAACTGGACAGACTCCAGCGTGAAGGGATCATATCACCAGTTAAATTTAACGAATGGGCCAGCCCCATTGTTCCCATGTTGAAAAGTGATGGCACAGTCAGGATCTGTGGAGACTACAAGGTTACGATCAAACGGGTTTCGAAACAGGATCAATACCCGTTACCGAAGGCTAATGACATGTTTGCAACGCTAGCCGGGGGGGTAAGTCATTCACAAAACTGGATCCGACATCGGCCTACATGACACAGGAGCTGGTCGACACGTCGAAGAAACTTAACGTGCATCAACGCTCATAAACGACTGTATATCTACAACAGGTGCCCTTTTGAAATTCGCTCGGCTGCAGCCATAATTCAGAGGAACATGGAGAGTCGACTGAAGTCCGTCCCCAGAACCGTCATGTTCCAAGATGACATCCTGGTCACAGGTCGTGACTCCGCCGAACATCTGAACAACCTGGAAGAGGTTCTACATCATCTGTACAAAGTGGGACTCAGACTGAAACATCGAAGTGCGTCTTCATGGCACTGGAAGTCGAATTCCTAGGGAGGAAAATTGCTGCTTATGGTATCAGGCTTACGGACTCGAAAACCAAGGTCATCAAAAATGCACCCAAGCCTCAGAATATGACGGAGCTGCGTTTATTCCTTGGTCTACTCAACTATTTCGGTAATTTCTTAACTAGATTGAGCACCTTATTAGAGCCAGTGCCCATGCTGCTAAGGAACGGCGACAACTGGGTTTGGGGTGCGTCTCAAGATAGAGCTTTTGAGAAACATAAAAACATAGAAACATAGAAAATAGGCGCAGGAGCAAGCCATTCAGCCCTTCGAGCCTGCACCATCATTCAATATGATCATGGCTCATCATTCACCTCAGTACCCCTTTCCTGCTTTTTTCCATATCCCTTGACCCCTTTAGCCATCAGGGCCATATCTAACTCCTTCTTGAATATATCTAATGAACTGGCATCAACAACTCTCTGCGGGAGAGAATTCCAAAGGTTAACAGCTCTCTGAGTGAAGAATTTTCTCCTCATCTCGGTCCTAAATGGCTTACCCCTTATCCTTAGACTGTGACCCCTGGTTCTGGACTTCCCCAACATCGGGAACATTCTTCCTGCATCTAACATGTCCAGTCCCGTCAGAATTTTATATGTTTCTATGAGATCCCCTCTCATTCTTCTAAACTCCAGTGAATACAGGCCCAGTTGATCCAGTCACTCCTCATATGTCAGTCCTGCCATTCCGGGAATCATTCTGGTGAACCTTCACTGCACTCCCTCAATAGCAAGAACTTTCTTCCTCAGATTAGGAGAACAAAACTGAACACAATATTGCAGGTGAGGCCTCACCAAGGCCCTGTACAACTGCATTAAGACCAGCCTGCTCCTATACTCAAATCCCCTAGCTATGAAGGCCAACATACCATTTGCCTTCTTCACCGCCTGCTGTACCTGCATGCCAACTTTCAATGACTGATGTACCATGACACTCAGGTCTCGTTGCACCTCCCCTTTTCCTAATCTGCCGCCATTCAGATAATATTCTGCCTTCATGTTTTTGCCACCAAAGTAGATAACCTCATATTTAACCACATTATACTGCATCTGCATCCCACTCACCTAACCTGTCCAAGTAACCCTGCAGCCTCTTAGCATCCTCCTCACAGCTCACACTTCCACCCAGCTTAGTGTCGTCTGCAAACTTGGAGATATTACACTCAATTCCTTCATCTAAATCATTGATGTATATTGTAAATAGCTGGGGTCTCAGCACTGAGCCCTGCAACATCCCACTAGTCACTGCCTGCCATTCTGAGAAGGACCCGTTTATCTCGACTCTCTGCTTCCTGTCTGCCAACCAGTTCTCTATCCATGTCAATACATTACCCCCAATACCATGTGCTTTAATTTTGCACACTAATCTCTTGTGTGGGACCTTGTCAAAAGTCTTTTGAAAGTCCAAATATACCACATCTACTGGTTCTCCCTTGTCCACTCTGCTAGTTACATCCTCAAAAAATTCCAGAAGATTTGCCAAGCATGATTTCCCTTTCATAAATCCATGCTGACTTGGACCAATCCTGTCACTGCTTTCCAAATGCGCTGCTATTTCATCTTTAATAATTGATTCCAACATTTTCCCCACTACTGATCTCAGGCTAACCGGTCTATAATTACCCATTTTCTCTCTCCCTCCTTTTTTAAAAAGGGGTGTTACATTAGCTAACCTCCAGTCCATAGGAACTGATCCAGAGTCGATAGACTGTTGGAAAATGATCACCAATGATTCCACTATTTCTAGGGCCACTTCCTTAAGTACTCTGGGATGCAGACTATCAGGCCCCAGGGATTTATCAGCCTTCAATCCCATCAATTTCCCTAAGACAATTTCTTGACTAATAAGGATTTCCTTCAGTTCCTCCTTCTTGCTTGACCCTCGGTCCCCTACTATTTCCAGAAGTTTATATGTGCCATCCTTCGTGATGACAGAACCAAAGTATTTGTTCAATTGGTCTGCCATTTCTTTGTTCCCCATTATAAATTCACCTGATTCTGACTGCAAGGGACCTACATTTGTCTTCACTAATCTTTTTCTTCACATATCTATAGAAGCTTTTGCAGTCAGTTTTTATGTTCCCAGCAAGCTTCCTCTCATACTCTATCTTCCCCCTCCTAATTAAATCCTTTGTCCTCCTCTGCTGAATTCTAAATTTCTCCCAGTCCTCATGTTTGCTGCTTTTTCTGGCCAATTTATATGCCTCTTCCTTGGATTTAACACTATCCCTAATTTCCCATGTTAGCCACGGTTGAGCCACCTTCACTCCAGACAGGGATGTACAATTGTTGAAATTCATCCATGTGATCTTTAAATGTTTGCCTTTGCCTATCCACCGTCAATCCTTTAAGTATCATTCGCTAGTCTATTCTAGATAATTCACGTCTCATACCATCGAAGTTACCTTTCCTTAAGTTCAGGACCCTCGTCTCTGAATTAACTGTGTCACTCTCCACCTTAATAAAGAATTCTACCATATTATGGTCACTCTTCCCCAAGGGGCCTCGCACAACAAGATTGCTAATTAGTCCTTTCTCATTGCACATCACCCAGTCTAGGATGGCCAGCCCTCTCGTTGGTTCCTTGACATATTGGTCTGGAAAACCATCCCTAATACACTCCAGGAGATTCTCCTCCACCATATTGCTACCAGTTTGGTTAGCCCAATCTATATGTAGGTTCAAGTTGCCCATGATAAATGCTGTACCTTTATTGCACGCATCCCTAATTTCTTGTTTGATGCTGTCCCCAACCTCACTACTGTTGTTTGGTGGTGTTTACACAACTCTCACTAGCGTTTTCTGCCCTTTGGTATTCTGCAGCTCTACCCATACAGATTCCACATCATCCAAGCTAATGTCCTTCCTTATTATTGCGTTAATTTCCTCTTTAACCAGCAATGCTACCCCATCTCCTTTTCCTTTCTGTCTATCCTTCCTGAATGTTGAATACCCCTGGATGCTGAGTTCCCTGGAGCTATGTCTCCGTAATCCCAATTATATCATATTCGTTAATAGCTGCCTGCGCAGTTAATTCATCGATCTTATTAGGAATAATCCTCGCATTGAGGCACAGAGCCTTCAAGCTTGGCTTTTTAACACACTTTGTCCGTTTAGAATTTTTCTGTAATGTGGCCCTTTTTGATTTTTGCCTTGGTTTTCTCTGCCCTCCACTTTTACTTTTCTTCTTTATATCTTTTGCTTCTGCGCCCATTTTACTTCCCTCTTTCTCCCTGCATAGGTTCCCATCCCTCTGCCATATTAGTTTAACCCCTCCCCAACAGCACTAGCAAACACTCCCCCCTAGGACATTGATTCCGGTCCTGCCCAGGTGCAGACCGTTTGAGTTGTACTGGTCCCACCTCCCCCAGAACTGGTTCCAATGTCCCAGGAATTTGAATCCCTCCCTCCTGCACCACTCCTCAAGCCACGTATTCATCTTAGCTATCCTGCCATTCCTACTCTGACTAGCACATGGCACTGGTAGCAATCCTGAGATTGCTACTTTGAGGTCCTACTTTTTAATTTAACTCCTAGCTCCCTAAACTCAGCTTGTAGGACCTCATCCTATTTTTTACCTATATCGTTGGTACCCATCTGTACCACGACAGCTGGCTGTTCACCCTCCCCCTCCAGAATGCACTGCAGCCGCTCCGAGACATCTTTGACTCTTGCACCAGGGAGGCAACATACCATCCTGGAGAAAGCTAATAATCTGTTTTGCTCTAACAAGCTGCTGGTACATTATGATCTGTGTAAGCGTCTAGTATTGGCCTGTGATGCTACGTTATATGGAGTTGGTTGTGTGCTCCAACAAGCTAATGAGTCGGGCAAATTACAACCTGCTGCATATGCTTCAAAAAGTTTGTCCAAGGTGGAAAGAGCCTACAGCATGGTAGAGAAAGAAGCACTAGCCTGTGTGTATGGGGCTAAAAAAAACACATCATTACCTGTTTGGTCTTCGGTTTGAACTGGAAACAGACCATAAGCCACCCATTTCATTGTTTTAGGAAAACAAAGGTATCAATACCAATGCATCGTCCCGCATCCAGAGGTGGGCACTGACATTATCTGCCTATGATTATGTCATTCGCCATAGACGTGGCACTGAGAATTGTGCCGATACATTGAGCCGTCTGCTGTTCCCCACACCGAAGGTGGAAATGCCACAACCGGCAGACCTACTGTTATTCGTGGATGTTTTTGAAAGTGAAGGAACCCCTGACATGGTCCAACAAGTTAAGACCTGCATCAGCCAGGATCCGATATTATCGGTTGTGAAACGTTGTATCCTTAGTGGTGATTGGTCTGCCATACCCAAGCAAATGTATGATGAGACCAAACCTTACATCCGTCGCAAAGACAAACTATCCATTCAATCAGATTGTAAATTGTTGGGTAATTGTGTTGTTATGCCCAAGAAAGGCAGAGAGAAATTTGTGCATGATCTACAGAGCACACATCCCGGTATTGTCATGGTGAAAGCCATTGCCAGGTCTCATGTATGGTGGCCTGGAAATGACTCTGATCTGGAATCATGTGTGCATCAGTGCAACACCTGCATGCAGCTTAGTAAAGCACCAGCGGAATCGCCACTGAGTCTGTGGTCGTGGCCATCGAAACCATGGTCCAGGATCCAAAAATCGACTTTGCAGGTCCCTTCCAGGAAAATATGTTCTTAGTTGTGGTGGATGCTTATTCCAAGTGGATAGAGTGTACAGTCATGCCATTCAGCACATCCACAGCTACCATTTAGCGCCTTCGTGCCACGTTTGCTACTCATGGTCTGTCTGACATCGTTGTAAGTGACAACGGATCTTGCTTCACCAGTATGGAGTTTCAAGAGTGTCATGTATGTAACCTTCATGTAACTGTAGCCTTCATGTAACAACACTGTACACTGTATACACCTAAGAAATGCACACCTTGGCCCCAGAGGTTGAGTTTTTGGACAGGAGGGTTGCCGCAGACGGGATCCGGCCTACCAAATCCAAAACGGAGGCGATCCGTCGCGCGCCCAGTCTCGGCAACACGTCAGAGTTGCGTTAATTTCTGGGACTATTGAACTATTTCGGGAACTTTCTGCTGAACTTAAGCACATTGTTGGAGCCGTTACACGTGCTCCTGGGGAAGGGTTGCAATTGGTTTTGGGGGGATTGTCAGAAACGGGCTTTCAATCGGGCGCGGAACCTGCTTTGTTCTAACAAGCAGTTGACCCTGTACAACCCCTGTAAGAAATTAGTTTTGACACGCGATGCATCATCCTATGGGGTTGGGTGTATGTTGCAGCAGAGTAATGATGAGGGCCAACTCCAACCTGTGGCTTAGGCTTCCAGGTCGCTCTCCCAAGCAGAAAGGGAATATGGGATGGTTGAAAAGGAAGCACTCGCATGTGTCTACGGGGTGAAAAAGATGTACCAGTACCTTTTTGGCAGAAGGTTCGAGTTAGAAACGGACCACAAGCTGTTAACATCCCTGCTGTCCGACAGCAAAGCTGTCAATGCCAATGCGTCAGCTCGCGTACAGCGATGGGCTCTCACACTGGCTGTGTATGACTACACCATACGGCACCGGCCAGGCACTGAAAATTGCGCTGACGCGCTCAGCAGGCTTCCACTGGCCACCAATGAGGGGGCAGCGGAGCAAAGCGCTGATATGGTCATGGCTGTCGATGCTTTCGACAGTGCAGGCTCCCCCATCACAGCTTACCAGATCAAAACATGGACAAACAGAGATCCCCTCCTATCCTTGATTAAGAAATGTGTCCTGACTGGGGATTGGGTGCCCGCACACGGAGCATGCCCTGAAGAGGTCAGGCCATTTCACAGACGGATGGATGAGCTCTCCAACCAAGCCAACTGCCTACTATGGGGCAGCCGGCTAGTCATGCCCCAGAAAGGAAGGGAAGCATTCATCAGGGAACTCCACAGCGAGCACCCAGGCATTGTGCTAATGAAGGCCATTGCCCGGTAACATGTATGGTGGCCGGGAATTGATGCAGACCTGGAACACTGTGTTTGCAGGTGCATGATGTGTGCCCAGCTGGGCAATGCCCCCAGGGAGGCCCCACTCAGCACGTGGCCCTGGCCCACCAAGCCATGGTCATGTATTCACGTAGACTATGCAGGCCCGTTCATGGGGAAAATGTTCCTCATTGTTGTTGATGCGTACTCAAAATGGATTGAGTGCATCATATTGAATTCATGCACGACATCCACCACAGTGGAGAGTCTGCGTGCGGTCTTTGCGACCCTCGGCTTGCCGGACATCCTGGTTAGCGACAACAGCCCGTGCTTCACTAGCTATGAATTTCGGGACTTCATGTCGGGTAATGGCATCAAACATGTCAGGAAACACCGTTCAAGCCGGCTTCCAATGGCCAGGCGGAACGTGCGGTCCAAATCATAAAACAGGGCATGCTCCGGATTCAAGGACCCTCCCTTCAATGCCACCTATCGCGCCTCCTGCTGGCCTACAGATCCCGACCGCATTCACTCACGGGGGTCCCACCAGCAGAACTACTTATGAAACGCACACTTAAAACTCGGCTGTCTCTCTTTCACCCAGTCCTGTCAGACATTGTTGAGGGCAAGCACCAGTCCCAAAATGAGTGCCATGACTGTAACTCAAAGGGGAGATGTATAGAAATCGATGACCCTGTATTTGTTCTTAATCACGCTTTGGGGCCCAAGTGGCTTGAGGGTACTGTAATTGGCAAAGAGGGGAATGGGGTCATCGTGGTCAGACTTAACAATGGACAGATATGTGCAAGCATCTGGACCAAGTAAAAAAAAGGTTCAGCATGGACACTGAGGAACCTGAGGGAAATCATGAGATGTTGCCCAAACCACTGCCAGTGAACAAGCAACAAGAACATTCAGCAGCATGCACAGTCCCTGCGGCCAGCCCGGACAAGCCAGAATCACCACTGGTGACAGAGACGCATACCAAGGCTCAACAACCAGAGCCCCAACTGCGGCGCTCCACGAGAGAGCGTCGACCGCCTGAAAGACTCAATCTTTGACCCAAAGACGTTGGGGGGGAGGTGATGTCATATATGTAACCTTCATGTAACTGTAACCTTCATGTAACAACACTGTACACTATATACACCTAAGAAATGCACACCTTGACCACGGGGGTGAAATTGTGGGAGACACTCCTCACCTGGTCATCCAGGTATATAAAGGGAGGTCCCACGCAGGGTCATCACTTCTTGGTCCTGTGAATAAAGGTTCAGGTCACAGAGTGATCTTGTCTCCAGTATGTGCCTCATGTTGATTTACAGTAGAGTGTAAGGACATAATAAGAACGTAAGAACATAAGAATTAGGAACAGGAATAGGCAATATAGCCCCTCGAGCCTGCTCCGCCATTCAACAAGATCATGGCTGATCTGGCCGTGGACTCAGCTCCACTTACCCGTCCGCTCCCCATAACCCTTAATTCCCTTATTGGTTAAAAATCTATCTATCTTTGACTTAAATACATTCAATGAGCCAGCCTCAACTGCTTCCTTGGGCAGAGAATTCCACAGATTCACAACCCTCTGGGAGAAGAAATTCCTTCTCAACTCGGTTTTAAATTGGCTCCCCCGTATTTTGAGGCTGTGCCCCCTAGTTCTAGTCTCCCCGACCAGTGGAAACAACCTCTCTGCCTCTACCTTGTCTATCCCTTTCATTATTTTAAATGTTTCGATAAGATCACCCCTCATCCTTCTGAACTCCAATGAGTAAAGACCCAGTCTACTCAATCTATCATCATAAGTTAACTCACTCATCACCGGAATCAGCCTAGTGAATCGTCTCTGTACCCCTCCAAAGCTAGTATATCCTTCCTTAAGTAAGGTGACCAAAACTGCACGCAGTACTCCAGGTGCGGCCTCACCAATACCCTATACAGTTGCAGCAGGACCTCCCTGCTTTTGTACTCCATCCCTCTCGCAATGAAGGCCAACATTCCATTCACCTTCCTGATTACCTGCTGCACCTGCAAACTAACATTTTGGGATTCATGCACAAGGACCCCCAGATCCCTATGCACCGCAGCATGTTGTCATTTCTCCCCATTCAAATAGTATTCCCTTTTTTTTGTTTTTTTTCTCAAGGTGGATGACCTCACACTTTCCGACATTGTATTCCATCTGCCAAACCTTAGCTTAACCTATCTAAATCTCTTTGCAGCCTCTCTGTGTCCTCTACACAACCCGTGTTCCCACTAATCTTTGTGCCATCTGCAAATTTGGTTACACTACACTCTGTCCCCTCTTCCAGGTCATCTATGTATATTGTAAACAGTTGTGGTCCCAGCACTGATCCCTGTGGCACACCACTAACAACCGATTTCCAACCCGAAAAGGACCCATTTATCCCGACTCTCTGCTTTCTGTTAGCCAGCCAATTCTCTATCCATGCTAATACATTTCCACTGATCCCGCGTGCCTTTATCTTCTGCGTAACCTTTTGTGTGGCACCTTATCGAATGCCTTTTGAAAATCTAAATACACCACATCCATCGGTACACATCTATACACCATGCTCGTTATATCCTCAAAGAATTCCAGTAAATTAGTTAAACATGATTTCCCCTTCATGAATCCATGCTGCGTCTGCTTGATTGCACTATTCCTATCTAGATGTCCCGCTATTTCTTCCTTAATGATAGTTTCAAGCATTTTCCCCACTACAGATGTTAAACTAACCGGCCTATAGTTAACTGCCTTTTCTATGCCCCCTTTTTTAAACAGAGGCGTTACATTAGCTGCTTTCCAATCCGCTGGTACCTCCCCAGAGTCCAGAGAATTTTGGTAGATTATAACGAATGCATCTGCTATAACTTCTGCCATCTCTTTTAATACCCTGGGATGTATTTCATCAGGGACTTGTCTACCTTGAGTCCCATTAGCCTGTCCAGCAGTACCCCCCTAATGATAGTGATTGTCTCCAGGTCCTCCCTTCCCACATTCCTGTGACCAGCAATTTCTGGCATGGTTTCTGTGTCCTCCACTGTGAAGACCGAAGCAAAATAATTGTTTAAGGTCTCAGCCATTTCCACATTTCCCATTATTAAATCCCTCTTCTCATCTTCTCAGGGACCAACATTTACTTTAGTCACTCTTTTCCATTTTATATATCTGTAAAAGCTTTTACTATCCGTTTTTATGTTTTGCACAAGTTTACCTTCGTAATCTATCTTTCCTTTCTTTATTGCTTTCTTCGTCATTCTTTGCTGTCGTTTAAAATTTTCCCAATCTTCTAGTTTCCCACTAACCTTGGCCACCTTATACGCATTGGTTTTTAATTTGATACTCTCCTTAATTTTCCTGGTTATCCACGGCTGGTTATCCCTTCTCTTACCGCCTTTTTTTTCATTGGAATATATTTTTGTTGAGCACTATGAAAGAGCTCCTTAAAAGTCCTCCACTGTTCCTCAGTTATGCCACCATTTAGTCTGTGTTTCCAGTCTACTTTAGCCAACTCTGCCCTCATCCCACTGTAGTCCCCTTTGTTTAAGCATAGTACGCTCGTTTGAGACACTACTTCCTCACCCTCAATCTGTATTACAAATTCAACCAAACTGTGATCACTCATTCCGAGAGGATCTTTTACTAGGATATCGTTTATTATTCCTGTCTCATTTCACAGGACCAGATCTAAGATAGCTTGCTCCCTTGTAGGTACTGTAACATACTGTTCTAAGAAACAGTCCCGTATGCATTCTATGAATTCCTCCATGCGATTTGTTTTGACCAATCGATATGTAGGTTAAAATCCCCCATGATTACTGCCGTTCCTTTTTCACATGCCTCCATTATTCCCTTGATTATTGCCCACCCCACCGTGAAGTTATTATTTGGGGGCCTATAAACTACGCCCACCAGTGACTTTTTCCCCTTACTATCTCTAATCTTCACCCACAATGATTCAACATTTTGTTCATTAGAGCCAATATCGTCTCTCACAACTGCCCTGATATCATCCTTTATTAACAGAGCTACCCCACCTCCTTTCCCTTCTTGTCTATCTTTCCGAATCGTCAGATACCCATGTATGTTTAATTCCCAGTCTTGGCCACCCTGCAACCACGTTTCTGTAATGGCCACCAAATCATACCCATTTGTAATGATTTGTGCCGTCAACTCATTTGCTTTATTTCGAATGCTACGTGCGTTTAGGTAGAGTGTTTTAATACTAGTTTTTAATCCATGATTTTTAGTTTTGACCCCTCCTGCAGCCCCTTTACATATAGTGGCCCTTTTTGTTATGGCCAAGGACTCAACAAAGAGTTCATGAAACTCAATTGTATCAAACATGTGAGGTCAGCACTATCCAAACCCGCATCCAACGGACAAGCAGAGCGTGCTGTTCAAACCATCAAGCAGAGTATGAAACTTTTAACTCAAGGTTCACTGCAAACTCGCTTGTCACTCATATTGCTTAGTTACAGGACAAGACCCCATACACTTACCCGGGTCTCCCCTGCTGACCTATTGATGAAGAGAGGTCTCAGGACCAGGCTCTCTCTTGTCCACCCTGACTTGAACAATCATGTCAAATACAGACGTCAAAGTCAGCAAGGATATCATGATCGTGCTACTGTGTCACGTGACATTTCTATCAATGATCCTGTGTGTGTACTGAATTATGGTCAAGGTCCCAAATATGGATCGCCGGTACTGTTATGGCCAAGGAGGGTAACAGAGTGTTTATCGTTAAGAATTGGCAGACATGCAGGAAACATGTCGATCAGATAAAGCTGCAGCACATGGATGAACTGGAACAGTCTGAGGAAGATACAATCAGTGATCAAACAACCTACCCTCAGTCATCAGAGGACTCCGCTGTCATCAATGAATCTGGAATTTCAATTCCTGACGTGGTCAATCCCAACCGAAACTGGTGGAAGGCCGGGCCATTGTCTTCCAGGAGATCAGCCAGTTAAGCAAGATCGGTTTGAGATTGAAATCCATTACCTGCTAATGGGGGCCATCAACTTAGGAAACGACAGACATCCAGTAATCAGCATCCATTGTCTCTCCAGGTGCAAGGCCTGGGAGCAGGAAAACAAAATATAATTTTTCACAAAGATTTCAAAGGTTATGAGCCACTCCAGGCCAAAGGGAGGGGTCCAGACAGATCACCTAAGTCAATACATCGGTCAGTATTGGCGGGAGGAAAGGTGATGGGTTTTGGGGCTATAAGGAACCGTTTTGCAATGGTTCAAAGCTCTCCTCATTCAACAAAACACCGCCAGAAGCTGAGCACTGCTCTTCAACTCTCACCAACGGACCTCGACTCAACCTGGAACTTGGATACTGCGTCGGCGGTACGGAACTGGGAGCGAGACGAACAGGAAGAAGCTGTAAGCAAGACAACGGGCAATCAGGGTGAGCATATTGCCTGTGCCGACACATCCGCAAGACCACTTAGCTGTGTGAGAGGATGATTGTGTGTCCCAACCAAACCGAAGGGGTTTAATGCTGGGGGGGAGAGGAGGGGGGGGGGGGGGGGCGGGGGGCGGGGTCTCCTGTGTTAGTTTATTTCATGGGGAGGGTTCTTTTATTAGGCCGTGGTAACTTAGCATGGCAGGGCTTATTGCACAAGCCAGGGTTGTACTGTTTTGTACTGTTTATGAGTGCTGTTGTTAATCTTATTAAATGCAATACGGTTGAGCCCGAAAAACATGTCCGAGTCTGATCTGTCCTTCTAATCCCTATCATTCAGAACTTGTAGTAGGAGGTGCATTTTCGGTACGCACGAGAAAACCACCGACACAATAGCTTATGCTTGCCTTCAAGTTGCTTGCTGCATGGTGCAATGCACCACCTTACCCTGACTGCACCCCTTGTCCCATTTATTATTGCAGATGAGACCCCGAGTGTGAGCCACAGTGAGACGGACACTCTTGAAGTGACTGGCAGCCAGACTCAGGAGGACACCCCTCAGGCCATGGCAGATATTGCCGGAATGTTCGATGAGGCCGAGGAAGAGGGGGACACTGCTGCCGGCACAGCATCACTGCTTCCTACAGTCGCGTGCACCAGCTCAGATACTGGGAGTAAGCCGTCGGGTCAATCAGCTTTATCAGAGGGGTCTGCATTGGGTGATGCACCGGGGCCTCGCGAGCTGCAGCGTGGTCAAGGGCCAAGGGAACCTCGGATACCATTTCTCTGGGGGGCGATTTCGCACGGGGGTTCTGCTGCAGAGGACTCAGACGAGCCCATCGATGTTGGGGCTTATGAAAAAATGGGTGGATGCCATGCAATCCAAGCTCTTGGCAGCAATGGAAAGGGTGCCTGAGAGACTGCCGCAAGTGTTAGGAGCATGGAGGAGTCTGCCTCCCACATTATGGATAGCTGTGCGCGCACCATGGAGCCGATCATTGCCAGTGTGCAGACGATGGTGGATTCCCAAAGTGATCGTGCAGATCCAGCTGTGATGACACGTCTTGTGGGCGTGGTGGCAGCTGCCATTGCAGCACAGTCGCAAGGGAGCCAATGTCTAAGTGCTGTATTGGAGAGGAGAGCTGCGGCCCTGGAAGGTCAGAATGCGCTCATGCACTCTGGGCAACAGGCCACGGAGCATCTTAGTGCTGTCGTCTCTGGTGGCATCGAGTCTCTGTCTGCTCTCATGCAGTCTCAGCTGGATGCCACGCAAGCTCTGACTGGTGCCATCACGGCTCGGTCCAGCACAGTCCACAGGAGACCTTCCGGTGTCGAGCCACACCACCGACCTGTGCTCCAGTAGATTGGTGGGGATGGGTGCGGTGCTGCCCCAGGGGAGTGGCACTGGCTCCTCGAACCAGGATCCCGACGTGGTCTCTCAGGATCACAGCAGTCCTGACCCCAGCCCTTGCCGACAAGCATGGACTTGCCCGAGCCAGGGTTGACTTAATGCACCGAGGAGGGCCAATGCTGGCCAATGTGCAGCCGGCCCTTCCAGGGCCAGAGCTGGTCTAGGACGTCCTAGAAGGACATCTGTAGCTTCCTCACCTGACACAGTGCAGTCTTCCCAGAGCCAATTTGCAGCCACAGGGGAGACACTGCGGCATAGTGTAAGAATAGGTATGCGTAAGTGCGGTTATAAGTGTTGTATATGCTGACTATGGATGGACTCTATGTATAGTTACTGTGAAATTGTATAAGATGGAGACTGGTTTACCTGATGTACTATTAATAAGGTTCACACCATGTACATACATGCTGGCACCACTAGAGGGTGCAACTGGTGGAGACAGGGGTTTCCTGCCCTGGTGACAGGGCCCAGTATAAAAGGCTGCACGCCATGCTTGTACAGCACTCTGGAGTTTGGAATAAAGGACCAAGGTCACTGCAGTTTGAGTACAACACATTGCCTCGTGGAGTCATTCATAACTACATTATAGACATAACAATAAGGAGATGCACAAGGGTGAGAATTGATAATGTGTATGTTTTGTGGATCCACTGTTTGGGGTCTAATAAATCTTTATTTTGGTTTGCAATCGCTATATAGGTCTCTCATTTAACTGTGGGGAATGCTGTGTGAGAGGGCTCATAGGTTTGCCCATGGACATGCACAGATGAAGGCTCACGTGCGCATTGGCTTATCAGAAACGCGCAGCAATGAGACGGCTTTGTGCTTCCCTTGCAGGGTCAACATGTCGACGCTGCCTCCTGCATGGTTTGCCACCTGCATCCTGGTCCTCTTCCTGTGCCTCCTCCTGCTGCTCCTCATGCGCTTCGGACTCCTGCGCCCCCTGCTCCTGGTTCTCCTCCTCCTCAGGTGGCACTGCTGCCTCGTCCTCCAATGGTTGTACCCTCATGATTGCCAGGTTGTGAAGCGTGCAGCAGACGACCATGAATATGGATACCCGCTCAGGCGAGTTCTGCAGCACTCCTCCTGAGCGGTCCAGGCAACGGATCCTCTGTTCCAGGATTCCGATGGTGTGTTCAATGATGGCCCTGGTGGCTGAATGACTGTCATTGTATGTGTGCTGTGCATCAGTCCTGTGGTTGCAAAGGGGAGTCATCAGCCAAGTGCACAATGGCTTGGGCATTATAGAGATGCTTTATAGTGCTGGTGTGGGGTGGTACCAACCTGTCGCATCATGTGGCAGCCAGGGTGTACAGTGCCAAGTAAAGTAAATCTGGCCATGGTGAGGCCATCCCTGGCATCCCAGGCAGCAATGTGGTTGGACGCTAATGCCCTCTGTCCTGTGCAGCATCAGGCGATTGCGGAGAAAGTTGGTATTGTTATTGGTGCTGCTGGTGTGCCTGGTGCTGCTGGTGTTGGGGCTGATCGTGGTGTGATTCTGAGGACCAAGGTGAGAGAGTATAAGTGGCACCCATGCTGATGGAATAGATGGCAGGTGAAGTAGAGATGACAGAAACAATCTGTCAAGGGTGAGAGATGCAATGAGGTCAGACTGGATGGAGACTTGTGTAAACATGTGCAACATGGTGAATCTGTTGTGGAAATGCAGTGAGGAAGAGCTTGTGGCTGAGGGAAGATATCTCTAAGTTTAGAGCGAAAATTTGCATTTGAAGCAGTCAACTCAACAGCAGGTTCAATGGTCACTTAACTCCCACCTCAGCTTGACAGACATGGCCCATGACCCTGTGTTGACCTCATGGACGAGCTGTCAAATGCAAAAGGTAAGATGAATATAATTCTTAAGTAGCTCCTACCAAGCCACTAATGACCTGAATTGCCTACCCCATCGCTGCGTGTCAGGTCTGTTCAGCATTGGGAAAAGCCCATGGCAGCGGGTTCACAGTGGGGTCCCGACCAGCTGTGGAAAAAAAAAACACTTTTCTCATCTGACCCACCACCAGTCCCCACTGCCCCTGCCGAATTCCAGCCATTGTCAGTAAAAAGCAGTGGACACAGCTTAAATTGTATGATCATTGCTCTAGGTTTAGAATGTTTAAGCCATAATTTCTGCTGCAGCTTGTGGTAATAGAACATTTTGTAGAAAAATGAAAAAGTATGAAATTAAATTTAAAATTGAAGGCTTGCCTGAGAGTCTTGTAGTACGACACAAAGATCTTATTTCAACAGTCTTATGAAAGGATGTAAGTAATTCTGATTATAATGAAAAGTCTCTAGGATAGCAAACTGAATGAGCCCAGTAATAAAGGAGATTGGATGTTTCATTGAAATGTAAGTTGCACAATGAATTATTGCATAAGGCTGCAGGAGGGTTAATTTATTTTATTCCTGAAGTAAAATGGAACATGTTAATCAATTTAAAACTAGCAGCCAGACTTACACAGGCCGTGGGCATCAATTACACTGAGTGTGTCACTTTGACAGTGGCAGTCATCTGTGTGTCTGGTATTGAGATTATTGCACCCAAACATGCATGTAGATATACATATACAGAAACTCTCATTTACCCGGATTGTTTGGGGATTCGGCAACTCCTGGTAAACAAATTTTCCGATAGGGCGAATTTACTAACTGCAACAATGGAACAGAAAGTTTAATTGAAACGTTCGGGCTGTGTGTTCAGTTATTATTTGTCTGTAACTCTTCCCCTGTCCATTGGGTATCCGTTCCACCACTTCAGTTTTTGGGTCCGGATGGCCAATCCAGAACTGTCTGACTGGGCTCTGTCGTCCATTTTGAGAGTTTTATCGGACTTTCTTCATTCGCCGGTGATTATTGTGCATCCCAACACAACTATCCCACTCATATCTCACCCACCAGCACACTCCTGCCCTGTGTTCACAGCACGCTACTTCTCACACTGACGGGACATGACAAAGAACCATGAGCTCCTCACTCACGGATCCAAACTGATGCTGTCCACAGAGATCAGTCAACTTCACCCAGCCCCTCTACAGCGGGATTCCCCGTGTGGCCCCTTAGCCAAGCGATCAGTTGGAATTCATTTCTCCTGAAAATCGTTCACTTCGTCTTCCCGAGGTCAATACAATTGACCGCAGTCTGCTGGTGCTGAACATGTGTCTACACAGAGACGCACACACGGAAACACAACTCCTCCACACTCACGCTAACTGATTTTGTCCTGAATCTCACAATATTTTAAATAACGGCGGGTTTTCCGTTACATTCGTATCCGGGTAAACGAGAATTTACTGTATATATAAGGAGACCGGCAGATATCCAGTGGCTTTCTATATGGGTAATCTGGAGCATGGTTGTTATATTTGGCTGCTAATCTTGTCTGCACCTTTTAAGGCTACAGCTCCTGTACTCTCTGTGGTTGTATAAGTAGACAAATCCAGCTAATTGTAGCTGGTTGTAATCTCTTGAGGTCAACCACAGGGCATTTATAACTGCTTGTAAATTTTAGGCACCAGGTACATCACTGTCTGGAGTAAAAATAAAACGGGGAAGATGGCTCAACCGTGGCTAACAAGGGAAATTAAGGATAATGTTAAATCCAAGGAAGAGGCATATAAATTGGCCAGAAAAAGCAGCAAACCTGAGGACTGAGAGAAATTTAGAATTGAGCAGAGGAGGACAAAGGGTTTAATTAGGAGGGAGAAAATAGAGGATGAGAGGAAGTTTGCTGGGAACATAAAAACTGACTGCAAAAGCTTCTATAAATATGTGAAGAGGAAAAGATCAGTGAAGACAAACGTAAGTCCCTTGCAGTCAGATTCAGGTGAATTTATAATGGGGAACAAAGAAATGGCGGACCAGTTGAACAAATACTTTGGTTCTGTCTTCACGAAGGAAGACTCAAATAAACTTCCGGAAATACTAGGGGACCGAGGGTCGAATGAGAAGGAGGAACTGAAGGATATCCTTATTAGGCGGGAAATTGTGTTAGGGAAATTGATGGGATTGAAGGCCGATAAATCCCCGGGGCTGATAGTCTGCATCCCTAGAAATAGTGGATGCATTAGTGATCATTTTCCAACAATCTATCCTATGGACTGGAGGGTAGCTAATGTAACACCACTTTTTTAAAAAGGAGGGAGAGAGAAAACAGGTAATTATAGACCGGTTAGCCTGACATCAGTAGTGGGGAAAATGTTGGAATCAATTATTAAAGATGAAATAGTGGGGTGCCGCAAGGTTCAATGCTGGGACCCCAGCTATTTACAATATACATTAATGATTTAGATGAAGGAACTGAGTGTAATATCTCCAAGTTTGCAGATGACACTAAACTGGCTGGCGGTGTGAGCTGTGATAGGATGCTAAAAGGCTGCAGGGTGACTTGGACAGGTAGGTGAGTGGGAAAATGCATGGCAATTGCAGTATAATGTGGATAAATGTGAGGTTATCCACTTTGGGGGCAAAAACATGAAGGCAGAATATTATCTGAATGGCAGCAGATTAGGAAAAGGGGAGGTGCAACGAGACCTGGGTGTCATGGTTCATCAGTCATTGAAAGTTGGTATGCAGGTACAGCAGGCGGTGAAGAAGGCAAATGGTATGTTGGCCTTCATAGCTAGGGGTTTTGAGTATAGGAGCAGGGAGGTCGTACTGCAGTTGTACAGGGCCTTGGTGAGGCCTCACCTGGAATATTGTGTACAGTTTTGGTCTCCTAATCTGAGGAAGGACATTCTTGCTATTAAGGAAGTGCAGCGAAGGTTCACCAGACTGATTCCAGGGATGGCTGGACTGACATATGAGGAGAAACTGGATCAACTGGGCCTTTATACACTAGAGTTTAGAAGGATGAGAGGGGATCTCATAGAAACATATAAAATTCTGACGGGACTGGACAGGTTAGATGCAGGAAGAATGTTCCCAATGTTGGGGAAGTCCAGAACCAGGGGACACAGTCTAAGGATAAGGGGTAAGCCATTTAGGACTGAGATGAAGAGAAACATGTAGGAATTCCCTACCGCAGAGAGTTGTTGATGCCAGTTCGTTGGATATATTCAAGAGTGAGTTAGATGTGGCCCTTACGGCTAAAGGGATCAAGGGGTATGGAGAGAAAGCAGGAAAGGGGTACTGAGGTGAATGATCAGCCATGATCTCATTGAATGGTGGTGCAGGCTCGAAGGGCCGAATGGCCTACTCCTTCACCTATTTTCTATGTTTCTATGTTTCTATGAGAGACAGGGGAGAGAGCGAGACTGGGAGAGATGGAGAGAGAGAGAGATTGGGGGAGGGAGGGAGAGAGATAGAGACTGAGGAAGAGAGAGGGGGAGAGAGAGATGCTGAGGAGAGTGAGAGGCTGGGGGAGGGAGAGAGAGAGACTGGGGGGAGAGAGACTGGGAGAGACAGAGAGAGGGAGAGGCTGGAGGAGAGAGTGAGAGAGACTGGGGGAGAGAGAGAGAGACTGGAAGAGAGAGAGAAACTGGGAGAGACGGAGAGAGAGAGCGACTGGGCGAGCAAGAGAGATAGAGACTGGAGAGAGAGAGAGAGGGAGAGAGAGAGACGCTGAGGAGAAATAGAGAGGCTGGGGGAAAGAGAGAAAGAGGTTGGGGAAAGAGAGAAAGAGAGACTGGGGGGAGACAGACGGGGGTTGGGGGGAGAGACATGGGTGGGGGGGATCGGAGGGGAAAGAGGGAACTCAGGGAAGACAGATCACGTTCTTCCAACCCCCTACAAGGGACATCATTGGAGTGGATGAAATTCAGAAGTCACAACACTGTCACTATTTATTTCATACCCAATAAACCTGTTAACAATCTGTACACAATGCCCCATCTTTAGCTGGGGGAGCGATGCACTTGAGCTGGAGTAAGGCACTTTGGCTGGGCGAGGCATGCACTTGAACTGGGGTCAAATCGAGTTACAATTTGCAAAGTCAGTGAGACCTTGGGATGAGCGGCTCCCGTTACACATTCCAGTGAAACTTCAGGGTGTGGCTTATCCTCCAAGGGGACCAATCACAGACAAAGGGTGGAGCATGACTGTCATTTTGGCAGTACAAATAAGCACGTCCAAATAAAGACAGAGCGTGATTTTCATCCGTGATTTGAGGTGGAAACTTGGTTGTAGTGGGTGACCAATGGCTGTGCACCACTTACCACCCCACCCCTGCCAATGCTCCCACAAAGCAGGTGGGGGTCTATTAACATGTAAATTTCAGGTATCGATGTGCAGAGCATGCTCAGCACATACTCCATCCATTGGTATGAGCCCTACAGCGGCCTAACCAGTGCTCCTTAAAGGGGCTGCTGCAGGCCGCTCTGAAATGAGGTGAATCTTTGTTTTATTAATGATTTTTGTGGGGCCATGAGAAGCATGAATGCTTCTCTGGACCCCACAAATGTTTCCCACCCTCTGCCGCTTATTTGCTGCCCCACCACCCACCACAAATGCTTCCTCCCCTTTAACTTCCAACGTTCTGTCTCGGCTCCCCAGAAAAGCTGCCAGATTTTCTATTTCCACCAATCGGCAAACTCCTGTGAGTGCTGGTTCAGTGTCTGGAGCTCGGCAATTGTTATGTTCAGAATAAATCCACAGGACTATATCGCAAACACAAATCATTGTGACCTTGGTCTCTTTATTTCAGACTCTAGAGTGAGGAAGCAGCATGGTGAATCACCTTTTATAGCTGCTTGTCCCAGGGTGCACAGGTGACCCTTAGGTCTCCCATAGCTGTGCCCCCTGGTGGCAAGTCTTACATTTGGGTAAGGTCAACATACATACAAGCAGCAACATTGTACAGATGAAGCCCGACTATGAAAATTAACGTTTAAATTCAGGATTTTTATTCAAAATCGCCCTCAATCTTGAATTTCTGCTGTTTCTAGTGATCAGTTTGTTTAATTGTTTATGAGTATAAAAGAAATGTAGCAGATAAAAACATTCCCTCCTGAAAAACTTGCCTTCTCCAGTAATTGTCCTCCAGTCATCCAGACACACCGGGATTTCTTTGGTTAAACACCACCAGCATCATTGACACCAGCTATCCTGCTGTTCCTTTCTGATAAACCTGCATGGACTGTCAGCAAAGTAGAGGAAATAACTCTAGCTCATTTCCTTTTAAATTTATATATCATTCTGTGATAACTGTTCTTGAGGAGAACGGACTTCCTGTCCATTATATCAGATGGAGAACAATCATTGTCTTTTTACATTGGCCCAGAATCAAACCATTCATCCTGCTATCAATATTCTTGAAAGTATATAACAGGCCTGCTGAATGACCTTCCTCTGCACAATGTACTATTAGCATATCTGACAATCTCATCTTTGGTTTCATTTTAGTTTGTTTGGAAGTTCCAGCAGTTGCATCCTTGACCGTCCTTATCTTTTGAGTTAGTTCCTAGTTACTGAAGTAGTAGATATGGATAGATCAGAAAAAAATACTGTTGGATTGAGACGTTTCCTCATTTGCTGGGAACTGCCCATTACACTCAAAATAGAAAAGTGGTTTTACAAATTAAAAGAAAAATTATGTTTAGTAACAAAAAGGAGAATTGAATTACCAAAACAAACCCATCGAAACTCAATAAATATTTTAAATCTTCCACCTTTTTCAGAAATGTTATAATTTCTTCTCCAGGAAAACAACTTCTTCACATTTTATACGACTCCCCCCCCGCCCCCCCCCCCCCCCCGCCCTTTCCAAAAGAACTCTAAAAGTATACATACTGCTGCAATGCAATAGTTCCCTTTCATTTTTAGCCTCCGGAGTAACCATAATCCTTCTCCGTCAGTTCTGCCCAGAGGGGTGAAAGAAACAAGCAGAAACTCCAACCAAGAGATTAACTACGATGGTGCACTTGCTCACTTTGTCAGTCATACCTCCTAGAGAAAATACTTTTCTGTTCTTCCAAACTCTTCCTCTGCCTGAAGCCTCACAATGTTTTATAGTATCTAAGAAACGATAGGATTGGTTTTCTTCTGTCTAGCACCCAATGTGTGCCAGTTAGGAAGAAGAAAAGGAAAAGAGACCCAGGGCGAGAAATTCGATTGTGCAGTGCCTCATTCAGCGCCCGAGGGCATGAAACACAAAAGGTTAGTCTGCAGGTACAGCAAGTGATCAGGAAGGCCAATGGTATCTTGGTCTTTATTGCAAAGGGGATGGAGTATAAAAGCAGGGAAGTCTTGCTACAGTTATACAGGGTATTGGTGAGGCCACACCTGGAGTACTGCGTGCAGTTTTGGTTTCCATATTTACGAAAGGATGTACTTGCTTTGGAGGCAGTTCAGAGAAGGTTCACTCGGTTGATTCCGGGGATGAGGGGGTTGACTTATGAGGAAAGGTTGAGTAGGTTGGGCCTCTACTCACTGAAGTTCAGAAGAATGAGAGGTGATCTTATCGAAACGTATAAGATTATGAGAGGGCTTTTAAGGTGGATGCAGAGAGGATGTTTCTACTGATGGTGGAAACTAGAACGAGAGGGCATGATCTTAGAATAAGGGGCCGTCCATTTAAAACAGAGATGAGAAGGAATTTCTTCTCTCAGAGGGTTGTAAATCTGTGGAATTTAGTGCCTTGGAGAGCTGTGGAAGCTGGGACATTGAATAAATTTAAGACAGAAATAGACAGTTTCTTGAGCAATAAGGGGATAAGGGGTTATGGGGAGCGGGCGGGGAAGTGGAGCTGAGTCCATGATCAGATCAGCCATGATCTTTTTGAATGGTGGAGCAGGCTCGAGTGGCCATATGGCCTACTCCAGTTCCTATTTCTTATGTTCTTATGAATGGTTTACCGCCCAGCTGCGCAGTTTGTAGCGCCCCGCCGGGAAATTTAGTTCAGGTTTGCCTGCGACGCAAAACACTACCGCCTCGCCATCTAACTTCAGTCAGATCATGACACCAGTATGCATGCAATGACCCTCTAGCGCTCCGCTCGCAATATTAGCTGTGTCCCCGTCATTTACTGTCCACCGCTGAACGCGCCGGAGAAACCTACTGGTACCACCTTTTTAGGCGATATCTGGAGGCTATTTGAAGGGAGGAGCAACCGGATTAATCGGAAGTCACAGTGAGTTCAATGTTTTGACAGAGCGCGGTGCGTGAACCTCTTACTTTACAGCAGAAAATTTATCTAACCTTACAGGTTCCTAGAAGCTTGAATTTGAGAAATAAATGGGTGCATGACTAGCACTCGTGAGCTGGCCTTCTACACGCTCTTGTTAGGCGGTGTCAAGATAGAAAGGCTGTTGGCCATGTCGGTCCACGACTGAGGAGACCCCATAGATGTCAGGACAGGAGGCCTTGCCCCCCCCTATGGGCTTACCTGGAGCAACGCCCATCCCTCGATATGTCAGAGGAGCAGTCTGTCAGAAGGCTGCGCTTCCGAAAGGAGGTCCTGACAGAGATATGCCATCTCCTGCAGCCAGACCTGCAACCTGACATCAGCACCAGGACTGCGCCGCCGTCGCTGTGAAGGTCACTGTGGTGCTGACCAACTATGCCTCCGGCTCCTTTCAGGCTGCACCAGGGGATATATGCAGCATCTCTCAATTCACTGCACGTTGCTGCATCCATGATGTGACACAGGCTCGAGACAGACCGAGAATGGAGTTCATAACGTTCCCAATGAGCAGGGATAAACAGGATGAGCGGACATGTGGGTATGCCAGGATAACGGGCTTCCGAAACCGAAAGGGATGCAACTCCCTGAATGTGCAGCTGGTGTGCGACCACACACAGTGCATCCTTGCAGTAAATTTCCACTATCCTGGCAGCGCACATGATGCGTTCATCCTGCGTGAGAGCACTGTGCCACGATTGTTTTGGGCCACCACGGGAAGGGCACGGCTGGCTGCTCAGGGACAAACGATACAGCCGAGCCAGCTGGCTAATGACCCCCACTCCGCGACACCACCCCCCCCGAGTGGAGCACCGCTACAGCGACAGCCATGCGGCCACCCGCAACATAATCCAGCAGACAATAGGGGTGCTGAAGCAGCGTTTCCGATGCCTGGACTGCTCGAGAGGCAGCCTTCAGTACTGCCCTCAACACCTGTTGCCATTCATTGTGGTGTGCTGCATGCTGCACAACTTGGCCACCATGTGGGCCCAGGCCTTGCCAGTGGGGATTGCAGGCCCACCTCAGGAGGAGGAGGAAGAGGAGCCTGCCGAGGCCCCGAATGGCCAGCCAAACAACAAGGAGGAGCAGCAGCCGTGGAGGAGGCACAGTGGCAATGCTGCCGCTGTTAGAGCCACACATCAGCGGCTCATAATGTGTCGCTTCTCTTGAATGGAGGAAGCTGACGGATGTAACTGATATTGACCACACTATGTGCGACGATAATGGCACATCTCGGTGACATTCCACATTAATACACAAGACACGAATGCAAACGGACAAATTAACATTTTAATAAATCCATCAAAAGTCTCGCCTCAAACAACACACCACAAACCCTTCACCTGTAACGAATAAAAAATGTGACAAGTGCCCCTTGAAACTACATAACGCACAATCAACTTCAACAATATATGTACAAACGCCCCTGCCATTTGTAATTCCACACCAGCCATATTAGACCTAGACCTATACACCAATGGCAGGCGTCAAACAACAGTAATGAGATATTTACAATGATATTTAGAGGATCAGGACATCTGTCCATGGTGGCCAAAGTCTTGATTGCAACTTGTTCTCTGATGTCCCACACTTTTCCTTAACCCCCTCCCACACCCACTGCTCCTCCTTAATGGGGCCGCAGTGCCTGCAGCAAGACTGATGGAAGGCTGCTGTATGTGTGCGGGAGACAGGTCAAATGGCCTAGCAGGACGCCCTGTACCAGCTCTGGGCCTGGAAGACTGACTGTGGACTGCACCGCCTCAGCATTGGCAGGCGTCTCAGATGGCTGGGGTGTAGACCACTGCAGGTGCAAAGGTGGAGTGGCAGTGGTGGGAGCCAGAATGCTGTCATCTTGAGCAAGGACAGCACCTTCCATTTCCAGTGGTCCACTGGCACTCCCCTGGGACAGAGTCTCAGCACCCGGAGTAATCTGTGTGAGCACAGATTGCTGGCTTGCTTCGACATCGCCACTTCCTCGTTAGACTGTGGAGAACACAGAGCGGATGGCAGCACACTGAGTCTGAAACACAGCACTCTGAGAGTTGATGCCAGCAACCAGTGACTGCATCATATCACAAAGACCTTGCGTAGTTTCGGCATGTGATGTGATAGCTGCTGCCACGTCAACCATGGCACGCGCCATCACCTCTGGCACACCACTATTGCTCATTGAGCCCATCTCTCTCTGGAGCCAGTCAAGAATGGGCTCGATGGGCTGCTGAGAGGCACGGGCAATGCTTGAGGCAGCCTCCGCCAACCTCAGAGCAAGTGCATCCATACTCGGCGGGACCCTTTACAATGCACCCATAAGCTCACGGTGCATTACCATGGACTCTCTCAACATAGCCTCTAAATCCAGGTCCACATCTGGGAGCAGGACTCATCCTCCGGGGAGCAGGCCGCCGAGCTTCCCCTCACGTTGGGCATTGCTGAAGGCCACTGGGGCCAGGAGCCTCAGGCTCTTCAAAACCCAGGAATGGCATGTCTTCCACCGAGATTGTCATGTATCTTACATTATTTTATATAACTGTATCCTAACATGCGAAACATGACTGTAATAAGATATGACCTGTAACCAACAGCATACCTTATCACCAGGAGTGCACTTGCAAGAGACAGGTATATAAGGATAGGTCTCAGGCAAGTGCAGCATTCCAGAGCTGTGAAATAAACGTGCAGGTCCAGAGTGACCTTGACTTCACTACATGCCTCGTGTGAATCTGTACTGAGGGGACAGGACTTTACAGTGGCGACGGGTTACGGGATTACAGAATCCACAGAATGGCGAACAACGGATCAGATGAAAAGTACAATGCGGGAGACAATTAGGAGGACTTTATAGAAAGGCTCCAGCAAAGCTTTGTAACCAAAGACTGGTGAGGCGACGATAAGGCAGACAAGAGAAGAGCCCATCTCTTGACCAGCTGTGGCTCGAAAACATACGCTGTAATGAAGGCTCTGTTGGCACCCGAGAAACCAGCAAGCAAGTCGTTTGAAGAATTGAGCACACTGGTAAGAGACCACCTGAAGCCAGCGAGTAGCCTACACATGGCCAGACACAGGTTCTACAACTACAGATGATGTGTGGACCAGAGCATACCAGACTTCATGGCGGAACTTCGGAGGTTGGCTAGTTTATGTGAGTTCTCCGATGAACTGAGGAGAGAAATGCTGAAAGACTTCATTGAAGGAATAGACCACTCAGGCATATTCCAAAAGCTCATAGAGACCAAGAACCTGACCTTAGAGGCAGCAGCACTGGTTGCACAGACATTCTTGGTAGGGGAAGAAGAAATGAGGTTGATTTACAATGCAGCTACGACAACTAACGAAATATCGGAAGAAGAAGTTCACAGCACTAAACAAGCTGCTACCCCCACACACAGACAAAACTGGGAGAACAGGCCCTCGACTGCAGGCAGAAGCCATCAAGGGCCACAGGAACGGCCGTTCACACCTCATCAACCCACAATGCGAGCAATCAACTACAAACTGAGAGAAGCTCAAGAGAGATCAGCCAAACGCAGCTCATTCTTTGGGAACTCTTTGAACAATGGAACAGGTCTGTGCTGGAGGTGTGGGGGTGGGCACTCGTCAAGAGGATATCGATTTCAGCAGGCTGTTTGCAGGAATTGTGAATATACAGGGCATTTGGCCCGCATGTGCAAACAAACGGCAGTTCGGCTGGTATACGAATCGGATGGGTCGGAAAGCGGACCAGAAGATGGTGGGGACAGTACCCGGGACACCGATGTACAGCGGGTCAACACGATCAATGGCCGCTGCTTCTACAACAGGATGCCTCCTATAATGATGAGGGTCCTACTCAATGGGATATCTGTCAACATGGAGCTGGATACGGGAGCGAGTCAATCTCTCATGGGCGCTCAACAATTTGAACAACTGTGGCCGCATAAAAGAGACAGACCAAAACTCACAAGGATCGACACCAAACTAAGGACCTATACCAAAGAAATCGTACCAGTCCTCGGCAGCGACATGCTCTCTGTCACACACAAAGGGACAGTGAACCGACTTCCCCTGTGGATTGTCCCCGGAGATCCCCCAGCATAGCTGGGGAGAAGCTGGCTGGAAAACTAAACTGGAAATGGGATGATGTCCATGCCATGTCATCAGAGGAATGGACCTCCTGCTCAACAGTTATAAAGCGATTTGAACATCTCTTTCAGCCAGGTGTGGGCACTTTCAAAGGGGCCAAAGTCAAAATCTACATCACACAGGATGCTAGACCGGTCCATCACAAGGCCAGAGCTGTACCCTATGTGATGAGGGAAAAGATTTAACACGAACTAGACAGGCTTCTGCGGGAAGGCATTATATCACCTGTGGAATTTAGCGACTGGGGAAGTCCCATCATCCCAGTCATGAAGCCTGATGGATTCGTACGAATCTGTGGGGACTACAAATCTACCATAAACAGAGTCTCCCTACAGGACCAGTACCCGCTGCCCAGAGCGGAGGACTTATTTGCCACATTGGCTGGAGGTAAACTTTTCTCAAAACTAGACCTCACATCTGCGTATATGGCGCAAGAATTGACTGAGGAATCCAAGCTACTCACCACCATCAACACACATCGAGGCCTTTTCATGTACAATCGATGCCCATTCGGCATCGGGTCGGCAGCTGCCATATTCCAGTGCAACATGAAGAGTCTGCTCAAGTCCATCCCGGGGACGGTTGTATTTCAAGACGACATACTTATCACGGGCAGGTACACCGACTCCCATCTCCGTAATTTGGAGGAAGTACTAAAGCGGTTGGATCGGGTAGGCCTACGAGTCAAGAACTCCAAGTGCCTGTTTTTCGCACCCGAGGTTGAATTTTTGGGCAGAAGGATTGCCGCTGATGGAATCCGCCCAACAGAGTCCAAAATAGAAGCAATTCGCCTGGCATCCAGGCCCCGGAATGTCTCAGAACTGCGCGCCTTTCTCGGGCTACTCAATTACTTTGGGAACTTTATGTAGAACTTAAGCACGCTGCTGGAGCCTCTCCACGTGCTACTCAGGAAGGGGTGTGATTGGTTTTGGAGGGACGCCCAGGAACACGCCTTCAATAAGGCACGCAACCTTCCAAACATAGAAACATAGAAAATAGGTGCAGGAGTAGGCCATTCGGCCCTTCTAGCCTGCACCGCCATTCAATGAGTTCATGGCTGAACATGCAACTTCAGTACCCCATTCCTGCTTTCTCGCCATACCCCTTGATCCCCCTAGTAGTAAGGACTTCATCTAACTCCTTTTTGAATATATTTAATGAATTGGCATCAACAACTTTCTGTGGTAGAGAATTCCACAGGTTCACCACTCTCTGGGTGAAGAAGTTTCTCCTCATCTCGGTCCTAAATGGCTTACCCCTTATCCTTAGACTGTGTCCCCTGGTTCTGGACTCCCCCAACATTGGCAAAAATTCTTCCTGCATCTAACCTGTCTAAACCCATCTGTGTTCCAACAGTGTTTTGACTTTCATTGACCCAGGTAAAAAGCTAGTTCTCACATGCGATGCGTCAGCGTATGGGTGCGTTTTGCAACATGTCAATATTGCGGGAAAATTACAACCCATAGCTTATGCCTCCAGGTCACTTTTGCGGGCGGAGCGCGGGTACGGAATGGTAGAGAAGGAGGCGCTCGCGTGCGTGTACAGTGTCAAAAAGATGCACCAATATCTTTTCGGGGTCAAGTTTGCGTTAGAAATTGACCACAAGCCCCTCACGTCCCTCCTATCCGAGAGCAAGGCAATAAACGCCAACGCCTCAGCGCGAATTCAACGGTGGGCACTCTTGCTGGCGTCCTACGACTACACAATAAGGCACAGACCAGGCATAAACAACTGTGCTGACGCGCTCAGCAGGCTACCCCTGGCGACCACGGAAGGGTCTGACGAACAGGACTGTGAGATAGTCATGGCAATCAATGCCTTTGAGTCCACAGGTTCGCCCATGACGGCTTGCCAAATCAGAGCCTGGACAGCCAGCGACCCCTTCGTAAAAAGATGTGTCCTAACCGGTGACTGGGCAGAGGCTCGCGATGCCTGCCCCGAGGAATTAAAACCCTTTCACAGGCGCATGCATGAGCTATCACTACAAGCAGACTGCCTGATGTGGGGCAGCCAAGTAGTCATGCCTCTGCGAGGCAGAGAGGTATTTGTCCGGGAACTCCACCGCGAGCACCCGGGGATCGTTTTCATGAAGGCCATAGCCAGATCCCACGTCTGGTGGCCTGGTATTGACGCGGACTTGGAGCTCTGCGTCCGAAGGTGCACCATTTGTGCCCAACTCAGCAATGCCCCCAGGGAGGCTCCACTGAGCCCCTGGCCCTGGCCTACCAAACCGTGGTCGCGGGTGCACATAGACTATGCAGGCCCATTCATGGCCAAAATGTTCCTCGTAGTTGTAGATGCATTTTCAAAGTGGATCGAATGCACCATTTTAAACTCGAGCACAACCACCACCACTGTGGAGAGCCTCGCAACCATGTTTGTAATGCACGGAATCCCTGACACATTGGTCAGTGACAATGGTCCGTGCTTCAGCAGCGCAGAATTCCAAGACTTTATAATTGACCACGGCATAAATCACATCAAGACGGCACCATTTAAGCCGGCCTCCAACGGCCAGGCGGAGAGAGCAGTGCAAATCATTAAACAAGGCATGCTTAAAATCCAAGGTCCCATGCTGCAGGGTCGCCTGTCGCGACTGCTGCTGGCATATCGATCTCATCCACACTGACTGACTGGGATCCCCCCCGCGCAACTGTTGATGAAAAGGACTTTAAAAACAAGGCTCTCATTAATCCTCCCAGACATGCACGAAATCGTTGAGGCAAAGCGCCGTAAGCTGACTGAGTACCATGACAGAAATTCGAGGGGGAGATGGAATGAGATAGGGGACAAAGTGTTTGTACTAAACTATGGCAGGGGTCCCAAATGGCTTGCAGGGACAGTAACAGGCAAGGAAGGAAACAGGCTACTGGTAGTACAAATGGACAATGGCAAAACCTGCCGGAGGCATGTAGACCAAGTCAAAAGCTGATTTACCAACAACACTGCGGAACCAGAGGCAGACAACAATGTGGAACTCGCACCACACCTGGTGGACAGACAGAGGGAACAACCTGAGGCGAGAGCGTAGACCACCTGAGAGACTGAACGTATAAAGACAATAAGCCCTTGGGGGAGGGTGATGTTATGTATCTTACATTATTATATATAACTGTATCCTAACATGCTATACATGACTGTAATAAGATATGACCTGTAACCACCAGCATACCTTACCACCAGGGGTGCACTTGAAAGAGACAGGTATATAAGGACAGGTCTCAGGCAAGTGCAGCATTCCAGAGCTGTGAAATAAAGGTGCAGGTCCAGAGTGACCTTGACTTTACTACATGCCTCGTGTGAGTCTGTACTGAGGGGACAGGACTTTACCGAGATGGTGTCCACACTCGGTGCAGCTGATGGAGCATCCACTCTGTCGCAACACTTTCATCCCCTTCCTCCTCATCTCCCCTGTTGTTGGATGTGAAGTGCTCAGGGACAGGCTGCCGCGCTTCTAGCTCATCATCTGTAAGCACAAAGCAACAGAACTGTGTTTAGCAGCAGGGGAGAGGGGGCAGGAATGGAAGAAGAAGGTGGCATTGGACATTTATATGTAAAGGGGGTAAGGCAGGTGATAGCAAGGGTAAAGGGCCCTATTTTCACCACCATTAGGCGCCGTTTTATTGGCGTCTGCTGATTTTTTTTGAGCAATCATGATTTTGCAATTTTCCTCAAAGTTTCTACGCTGGCAGCGACTGCCAGCGCCAGGTTTTTTTACGCAAGATTTTTTGGCGCAGATCTGGTTGAAAAACTGATTGTGGCGCCGTTTTTGGCCCTTTAACCGATTTTCGGCAACAACGGTTTTTTTCGGGTGGCCTTCAGTAGCGATCAGAAAAACGGTACGTGAACTTAAGGAGATCGGCGCTGAGTATATTTCTGAGCTTTTGGAGCGAGGGAAGAAGACAATTTAAAACATAAATTCATGATGATTTTTTCAGCCAGAACTTGGAAAATAACTTGGAAAGCTCATTTTTCCCACAGAATGTTTTTGAGAATGGGCAAATTGCGATTCCACCCCAAGATACCACTGAATCTCTGCTGTCGGGGCTCCAGGCACGGGTCGGAGGAGTGCCGGCCGTCCAGAGGATTGCTCCCTCGGCCGGACACAAGCACAGGAGCTCGGCGCTTCGATTTCAACCCCCCTCCCCACCACCTCCAGGCTCAACTTGGAAAGAAGCCTGGGGAATGAGGGGGCAGGTGGAATACAAGCACTGAGATCCTGTGTTTCTGTCCAGACAAGGGAGCGAACCTGTCGGCATGCACTTCGAACTGTGCATCAGAGATGGCACAACACAGCAGCAAACATAGGCATTTCAGCACAAGCAATAATGAAAGTGCCATAAATCTCTGTGCATTGCATCTTCACAGAGACAGAGCTTAGTGTTGCGCATGTGCACAGACCAGGGTGCAGTCCGTTCCGCTTGGGTGTCACCCAGCAAAGGTGTGTGTAAGTCTCACAATAACAAAAATAGCAAAGTTAAGTATAAGAGTTATTGGTGCAAATCTTACTGTGCCTCATGTAGTAAGGTTGGTTTACATGCATGGCGTATGGAGGGGACGGATAGTACCACAACGCCGTCGTCGCATAAACCAGATCGCTCGGGCATTAATGGGGAGGAGGGGATTGACTCTACAGGGACAGGCGCTCATACCTATGCCTGAGTGAGGCAGACTGCATTCTCAGGCTGTGATTTAGAAAGGAGGACATCACCGAGATCTGCCAGCTAGTCAGGTCAGACATACAGCCAAGAAGTGGCAGGAGGACTGCTTTATCTGTGGAAGTGAAGATCACTGCAGCACTTGCCTTCTATGCTTCTGGCTCACTTCAAGCTGCAACTGGGGACATGTGCTGCATCTCGCAGCATGCCACACATTGCTGCATTTGACAGGTGACTACTGCACTGTATGCCAAAAGGGACCAGTTCATCAATTTCCCTATGACCACGCAGGCAATGCGAGACAGGGCTGTGGGGTTCTCCAGAATTGCTGGGGTCCCAAAGGTACAGAGTGCGATCAACTGCACCCACATCATCTTGAGAGCACCTTTGGATGGCTCCAAAGTTTATCGGAATAGGAAAGGCTTCCATTCCCTAAATGTGCAGCTCGTCTGCGACGATCCGCATCGGATCATGGCAGTGGATGCCAAATACCCAGGTAGCATCCATGATGCTTCCCTCCAATGCGAGAGCATTATATCTACCATGTCTCAGGAGCTGCCAGAAGGGCAGAGCTGGTTGCTCGGGGACAAAGGGTACGGGCTCACCACCTGGTCTATGACCCCACCCCCCCCCCTCCCTACGCAATCCCCGCACTGAGCCAGAGCATCGGTACATGTTGCACATAATGACACGGAGCATCCTAGAGCAGACAATTGGCAAACTGAAACAGCTTTTCCGATGCCTGGACCACTCTGGAGGCTACCTGCGATACGCCCCTCACCATGTCGGTCAGTTCACTGTCGTGTGCTGCATGCTGCATATCTTGGCCATCATGAGGGGCCAGTCCCTGGACATTGAAGATCCTCCTGAGGGGAGGGGGGTGTGGGGGAGGAGAAGGGGGGAGGGGGAAGAGGAGGACGAGGAGGCTGACAATGAGGTCGAGGAGAAGGAGAAGGAGGAGCAGCAGCAGCAGTAGCAGCAAGATGAGGAGGATCAGCAGCAGGAGGAGGACGAGGACAAACCAATGCCACCACCTCAACCCGTAGGACAATGACGGAGGAGGCGACCTTTTGCACCTATAGCTGATATGTATTTAACCCTTTGAAACTTGCATTACACCTGACCACTAGAGGGCCCACCTGTTGGAGTCCCAAGGGATCCCAGCATCCCTTGGGAGCACATTATATAAGCAGGCTACCCACGAGGTACCTGCACTCTGGAACCTTAATAAAGGAGCTAAGGTCACACTTGCTCATTACACACAGTACTCGGTCTCATCATTTATTATGAGTGTAACAATTGGCGACGAGGTAACAAACAACCACACGAAAATGCAAAGAACAGTCGGCATCCTGGATAAGTTCTCAGAAGGGGACGATTGGGAGGCCTTTGTGAAGAGACTTGACCAATGCTTTGTGGCCAATGAGCTGGAAGGGGACGAGAATGCCACCAAACCAAGGACGATCCTCCCAACTGTCTGTGGGGCAACAAGCTATGGCCTCATGAAGAATCTCCTGGCCCTGGCAAAACCAACAGAGAAATCCTACAAAGAAGTGTGTACGCTGGTCCGTGAGCACCTAAATCCTAAGGAAACCGTTTTGATGGCGCGATATCGGTTCTACACGTGTCAACAATCGGAGGGCCAGGAAGTGGCGAGCTATGTCGCCGAACTAAGGCGCCTCGCAGGACATTGTGAGTTTAAGGGATTCCTAGAACAAATGCTCAGAGACTTTTTTGTACTGGGCATTGGACATGAGACAACCCTTCGCAAACTGTTGACTGTAGAAACTCCGAATCTGAGTAAAGCCATAACGATAGCCCAGGCATTTATGTCCACCAGTGACAATACCAAGCGGAGTTCACAGAGTAAAGAAGTTTCGGCCAGTACTGTGAATAAAGTAACGTCGGTTCTACATGGCAGAATGTACACACCGGCTGCTGTGGCCCGACCTCAATTGACCCAAAGTCTACCATCATCTGTTAATGCGAGGCAGTTAACACCCTGTTGGTGCTGCGGAGGTGATCATCGGCCCCATCAATGCCGCTTTAAGCACTATGCGTGCAATGGCTGCAGAACAATGTGACACCTCCAACGAATGTGCAGGCGAGCTGCAAACCTGCAAACCACCACGTTGCAGAGGAAGATCGATCCACAGTGGATCAGACTGAATTGGGAACTCGTACTGAGGAGGCAGAGGTGTATGGGGTACACACGTTCACGACGAAATGCCCACCAATAATGTTGAAAGTTGAACTGAACGGCATTCCAGTGTCTATGGAGCTGGACACGGGGGGCAAGTCAGTCCATAATGAGTAAAAAGGCCTTCGGCAGGCTATGGGGAAAGAAGGCACACAGGCCCAAGCTCAGCCACATTCACACTAAACTAAGGACTTACGCCAAGGAACTAATCCCTGTAATTGGCAGTGCAGAAGTCAAAGTCTCCTCTGATGGAGCAGTATACGAACTCCCGCTGTGGATTTGTGCCAGGGGATGGCCCCACGTTGTTTGGCAGGAGCTGGCTGGGGAAAATCCGCTGGAACTGGGACGGCATCCAACCGCTTTTGTCCGTCGACAACACTTCACGTACCCAGGTTCGAAGCAAGTTCCCATCGCTATTCGAGCCAGGCATTGGAAGCTTCTCGGGGGTGAAAGTGCAGATCCATTTGGTTCCCGGTATGTGACCCATCCACCACAAGGCTCGGGCAGTACCGTACATGATGCGTGAAACAGTGGAAATTGAGCTGGACAGACTGCAACGCGAAGGCATCATTGCGCTGGTGGAATTCAACGACTGGACCAGTCTGATTGTTCCGGTACTTAAGGAGGACGGCACGGTTAGAATTTGCGGGGACTATGAAGTTAACCTTTTTTCGCTGCAGGACCAGTACCCGCTACCCAAGGCAGACGACCTATTTGCGACCTTGGCTGGAGGGTAGACATTCACTAAGCTGGACCTGACCTCGGCCTACATGACGCAGGAGCTGGAGGGGTCTTCGAAAGGCTTCGCCTGCATCAACATGCACAAAGGTCCGTTTATTTACAACCGGTGCCCGTTCGGGATTCGGTTAGCCACGGCAATCTTCCAGCGGAACATGGAGAGTCTGCTACAGTCAGTTCCTTGCACAGTGGTCTTCCAGGATGACATATTGGTTACAGGTCGGGACACCATGGAGCACTTGAAGAATCTGGAGGAGGTTCTTAGTCAGTTGGATCGCATGGGGCTCAGGTTGAAATGCTCGGTGTGTTTTCCTGGCACAGGACGTCGAATTCTTAGGAAGGAGAATCGCCTGCAGACAGCATCAGACCCACTGACGCCAAGAAGGAGGTTATCAAAAACGCGCCGCGACCACGGAATGTGATGGAGCTGCGGTCGTTCCTGGGACTTTTTAACTATTTCGCTAATTTCCTACCCGGGTTAAGCACCCTGCTCGAACCCCTACATGCGCTGCTGCACAAGGGAGACGACTGGGTATGGGGGAATTCACAAGCGGCTGCCTTTAAGAAAGCCAGAAATTTATTGTATTCTAACAATAATACTGCTTGTCCTGTATAATTCATGTAAACGATTAGTGTTAGCTTGCGATGCGTCGTCATACAGGGTCGGGTGTGTGTTACAACAGGCTAAAACTTTGCGACCGGTTGCGTATGCATCCAAGAGTTTGTCCAAGGCCGAAAGGGTCTACAGCATGGTTGAAAAAGAGGCTCTGGCGTGCGTTTACGGGGTAAAAAAAATGCACCAGTACTTGTTTGGCCTCAAGTTCGAGCTTGAAACTGACCACAAGCCGCTCATATCGCTATTCTCGGAGAGCAAAGGGATTAATACCAATGCCTCTGCCCGCATCCAAAGATGGGCGCTCACACTGTCAGCATACAACTATGTAATCCGCCACAGACTGGGCACATAGAATTGCGCAGATGCTATCAATCGGCTACATTGCCCACCACCGGGGTGGAAATGCACAGCCAGCGGAGTGCTCATAGTCATGGAGGCATTTGAGAAAGAGAAGTCCCCCGTTATGGCCCGTCAGATCAGGACCTGGACCAGCCAGGATCCTTTACTGTCCTTGGTAAAACACTGTGTCCCCCATGGGAGCTGGTCCATGTCCCAATGGAGATGCAGGAAGCGATTAAACGGTTCCACAGACGCAAAGACGAGTTGTCCCTGCAGGCGGACTCTTTTGTGGGGCAATCGCGTGGTCTTGCCCAAGAAAGGCGAAGGCACATTTATTTGCGAACTGCACAACACCCACCCAGGCATCGTAACGATGAAAGCCACAGCCAGATCTCACGTGTGTTTGCCTGGCATCGATTCAGATTTAGAGTCATGCGTGCGCCAGTGCAACACTTGCTCTCAGTTGAGCAACACACCCAGAGAGGAACCGCTAAGTTTGTGGTCGTGGCCATCCAAACCGTGGTCGAGGATCCCTGTAGACTATGCAGGTCCATTCCTAGGCAAAATGTTTTTGGTTGTCGTGGATGCTTATTCAAAATGGATTGTAAGCACGTCCACGGTCACCATTGAAAGTCTATGAGCCATGTTTGCCACGCACGGCTTGCCTGATGTCCTAGTCAGCGACAATGGGCCGTGCTTCACCAGTGCTGAATTCAAGGAATGGGATCGAACATGTCACATCTGCCCGCATCCAACGGCCAGGCAGAACGGGCAGTTCAGACTGTTGTGTATCCGTAAAGCATGCACTCCAATGTTCCGCCACCAGGGAGCGCATTCCCCAAGAGATCCCAGCATCCCTTGGGAGCACTGTATATAAGCCAGTCCCTAAGGCCTGTTCCTCACTCTGGAGTGTCTTAATAAAGACTGAGGTCACTGTTACTTTAACCTCCTTGTGTGCAGTCTAATCTGTGTTAGGAACACAATAACTGCCGACGAGTATACGAATCCAACGCAAAGATGCAGCAAACTGTGGGCATCCTGGAGAAGTTCTCGGAGGGTGAGGACTGGGAAGACTATGTCGAATGGTTAGACCAGTACTTTGTAGCCAACGAGCTGTATGGAGAAGGAAGTGCTGCAAAAAGGAGAGCGGTCCTCCTCACGGTCTGCGGGGCACCACCCTACAGCCTCATGAAGAATCTTCTGGCTCCGGTGAAACCCACAGATAAGTCGTATGAGGAGCTGTGTACACTGGTTTGGGAGCATCTTAACCCAAGGGAGAGCGTGCTGATGGTGAGGTATCGGTTCTATACGTACCAGCGATCTGAAGGTCAGGAAGTGGTGAGCTACGTCGCCAAGCGAAGGCAACTTGCAGGACAAGATGAGTTTGATGGCTACCTGGAGCAAATGCTCAGAGACCTTTTATACTTGGCATTGGCCACGAGACCATCCTATGAAAACTTTTGACTGTAGAGACACCGACCCTCAGTCAGGCCATTGCGATAGCACAGGCGTTTATGTCCACCAGTGATAACACCAAACAAATCTCTCAGCACACAATGTTCATAAATTAACTGGAACTGTGTTTGCGAGCAGAAATGTACAGGGCAGAAACCACAAGTCTGCAATTGCCAACAGGCCTCAGGCGACCCAGATGATGTAACGCCTCTGTTTAAAAAAGGGGGCAGACAAAAGGCAGGTAACTATAGGCCGGTTAGTTTAACATCTGTAGTGGGGAAAATGCTTGAAGCTATCATTAGGTAGAAATAGCGGGACATCTAGATAGGAATAGTGCAATCAAGCAGACGCAACATGGATTCATGGAGGGGAAATCATTGGAGTTCAGAAGGATGAGGGGTGATCTTATCGAAACATTTAAAATAATGAAAGGGATCGACAAGATAGAGGCAGAGAGGTTGTTTCCACTGGTCGGGGAGACTAGAACTAGGGGGCACAGCCTCAAAATACAGGGGAGCCAATTTAAAACCGAGCTGAGAAGGAATTCCTTTTCCCAGAGGGTTGTGAATCTGTGGAATTCTCTGCCCAAGGAAGCAGTTGAGGCTGGCTCATTGAATGTATTTAAGTCAAAGATAGATAGATTTTTAACCAATAAGGGAATTAAGGGTTATGGGGAGCGGGCGGGTAAGTGGAGCTGAGTCCACGGCCAGATCAGCCATGATCTTTTTGAATGGTGGAGCAGGCTCGAGGGGCTAGGTGGGCTACTCCTGTTCCTAATTCTTATGTTCTTATGTTCTTATGTAACAGACGAGCTGCAAGCTCTGCAAAACCTGCAAACCACCACGTGGCAGAGGAAGGTCGGTCCATGGTAGACCAAAGCAGTTTCGAGCCTCAGAGACTGGAGGCAGATGCTGAAGTACACAGGGTGCACACATTTCGACGAAATGTCCATCTATAATGCTAAATGTAAAATTGAATGGCTTACCCATAGCCATGGAACTGGACACTGACACTAGCCAATCCATCATGAGTAAAAAGATGTTTGAGAGACTGTAATGTAACAAGGCACTCAGACCAGCACTGAGCCCCATCCACACGAAACTGAGAGCGTACACCAAAGAGCTCATCACTGTCCTGGGCAGCACCATGGTCAAGGTTACCTACGAGGGCACGGTGCACGAACTGCCATTCTGGATTGTCCCGGGTGATGGCCCCACACTGCTTGGAAGGAGCTGGCTGGGCAAAATCCGCTGGAACTGGGATGACATCCGAGCGCTATCACATGTCGATGAGGCCTCATGTACCCAGGTTCTTAACAAATTTCCTTCCCTTTTTGAGCCAGGCATTAGAAACTTTTCCGGGGCGAAGGTACGGATCCACTTGGTCCCAGAGGCACGACCCATTCACCACAAGGCTCGAGCGGTACCTCACATGATGAGGGAGAGAGTGGAAATCGAGCTGGACAGGCTGCAATGCGAGGGCATCATCTCCCCAGTGGAATTCAGCGAGTGGGCCAGCCCGATTGTTCCAGTACTCAAAAGTGATGGCACGGTCAGGATTTGCGGTGATTATAAAGTAACTATTAATCATTTCTCGCTACAGGATCAATACCCGCTACCTAAAGCAGATGACCTATTTGCGACGCTGGCAGGAGGCAAGACGTTCACCAAGCTCGACCTGACTTTGGCCTACATGACGCAGGAGCCGGAGAAGTCTTCGAAGGGCCTCACCTGCATCAACACACACAAGGGACTGTTCATCTACAACAGATGCCCGTTTGGAATTCAGTCGGCTGCAGCGATCTTCCAGAGAAACATGGAGAGCCTACTCAAGTCGGTACCATGCACGGTGGTTTTTCAGGACGACATATTGGTCACAGGTCGGGACACCGTCGAGCACCTACAAAACCTGGAGGAGGTCCTCCAGCGACTGGATCACGTAGGGCTGCAGCTGAAGAGGTCGAAATGCGTCTTCATGGCAACAGAAGTGGAGTTTTTGGGGAGAAAGTTTGCGGCGGATGGCATTCGGCCCACAGACGCCGAGACAGAGGCTATCAGGAACGTGCCCAGGCCACAGAACGTCACGGAGCTGCGGTCATTCCTGGGACTCCTCAACTATTTTGGTAACTTCCTACCGGGATTAAGCACCCTTTTAGAGCCCCTACATGTGTTATTGCGTAAAGGTGAGAACTGGGTATGGGGAAAAAAAACAAGTAATTGCTTTTCAGAAAGCCAGTAACATTTTATGCTCCAACAAACGGCTTGTATTGTATAACCCGTATAAAAGACTCGTGCTAGCATGTGATGCATCGTCATACGGAGTCGGGTGTGTATTACAACAAGCTAATGTTGCAGGGAAGTTGCAACGTGTTGCCTATGCTTCCAGGAGCTTGTCTAAGGCTGAGAGGGCCTACAGCATGATTGAGAAAGAGGCATTAGCGTGTGTGTTCGGGGTAAAGAAAATGCATCAGTACCTGATTGGCCTCAAATTTGAGCTGGAAACCGATCACAAGCCCCTCATATCCCTGTTCACTGAAAACAAGGGGATAAATACTAATGCCTCAGCCCAAATACAAAGGTGGGCACTCGTGCTATCAGTGTATAACTATACCATCCGCCACAGGCCAGGCACCGAGAACTGTGCAGATGCTCTCAATCGGCTACCATTGCCCACCATGGGGGTGGAAATGGCGCAGCCTGCAAACTTGTTGATGGTGGTGCAGCCCGCAGACTAGTTGATGGTCATGGAAGCATTTGAAAATGATAAATCACCTGTCACGGCCCGCCAGATTAGGACTTGGACCAGCCAAGATCCTCTGCTGTCCCTAGTAAAAAACTGTGTACTGCATGGGAGCTGGGCCAGCATCCCCGTTGAAATGCAAGAGCCAATCAAGCCGTTCCAGCGGCGAAAGGACGAGCTGTCCATTCAGGCAGACTGCCTGTTGTGGGGTAACTGCGTAGTGCTACCCAAAAAGGCCAGGGAGACGTTAATCTCGGATCGCCACAGCACACACCCGGGTATAGTAATGATGAAAGCGATAGCCAGATCCCACGTGTGGTGGCCTGGTATCGACTCTGACTGAGAGTCCTGTGTACGGCAATGCAGCGTGTGTGCTCAGTTGAGCAATGCGTCCAGAGAGGCACCACTAAGTTTGTGGTCCTGGCCCTCCAGACCATGGTCGAGGATCCATGTCAACTATGCGGGCCCGTTTCTCGGTAAAATGTTTCTAGTGGTGGTGGATGCTTTTCCAAAATGGATTGAATGTGAAATAATGTCGGGAAGCATCGCCACTGCCACCATTGAAAGCCTGAGGGCCATGTTTGCCACCCACGGCCTGCCTGACATACTGGTCAGTGACAACAGGCCATGTTTCACCAGTGCCGAATTTAAAGAATTCATGAACTGCAATGGGATCAAACATGTCACCTCGGCCCCGTTTAAACCAGCCTCCAATGGGCAGGCAGAGCGGGCAGTACAAACAATCAAACAGAGCCTCAAACGAGTCACAGAAGGCTCACTCCAAACCCGCTTGTCCCGAGTACTGCTCAGCTACCGCACGAGACCCCACTCGCTCACAGGGGTGCCCCCGGCTGAGCTACTCATGAAAAGGACACTTAAAACCAGACTCTCGCTGGTTCACCCCAACCTGCATGATCAAGTAGAGAGCAGGCGGCAGCAACAAAATGTAAACAATGGTCACGCTACTGTGTCACGGGAAGTTGATCTGAATGACCCTGTGTACGTGCTAAACTATGGACATGGTCCCAAGTGGATCGCGGGCACGGTGATAGCTAAAGAAGGGAGTAATGTGTTTGTAGTCCAACTAGACAATGGACAAATTTGCAGAAACACCTGGACCAAACGAGGCTGCGGTTCACAGACTGCCCTGAACAACCCACAACAGACACCACCTTTTTCGAGCCCACAACACACACGCAAAGGATCAATGATACCAACCCGGACCAGGAAATCGAACCCATCACACCCAACAGCCCAGCAAGGCCAGGCTCACCCAGCAGCCCTGCAGGGCCAACAACACGCCAGCCCAGCAAGGGCACAGCCAACATACCAGAACAGACATTTGTACCGAGGCGGTCCACCAGGGAAAGAAAGGCTCCCGACCGCCTCACCTTGTAAATAGTTTTCACTTTGACTTTGCGGGCGAGTGATGTTGTGTATCTGTAAAGCATGCACTCCCATGTTCCGCCACCAGGGAGCGCATTCCCAAGGGATCCCAGCATCCCTTGGGAGCACTGTATACAAGTCGGCCCCTAAGGCCTGTTCCTCCCTCTGGACTATCTTAATAAAGATTGAGGTCATTGTTACTTTAACCTCCCTGTGTGCAGTCTCGTCTGTGATAGGAACACAATACAGACCATCAAGCAAAGCTTGAAACGTGTGTCGGAAGGCTCCCTGCAGACCCGGTTGTCCCGAGTGCTGCTCAGCTACCGCACCAGACCCCACTCACTCACCGGGATTCCCCCAGCTGAGCTGTTCATGAAAAGGACGCTTAAAATAAGGCTCTCTCATGTCCACCTTGATCTCCATGATCACGTGGAGGGCTCGCGGCATCAACAAAGTGTGAACCATGTCCGCGCAAATTTGTCACGCGATATTGAGATCAATGATCCTGTATTTGTGCTCAATTATGGACATGGTCCCAAATGGCTCGCTGGCACGGTCACAGCCAAAGAGGGGAGCTTCAGGTCAAACTTACCAATGGACAAATGCACAGAAAACATTTGGACCAAATCAAATTGCGGTTCACCAACGGCTACGAACAACCCAAACAGGACACCACCAACTTTGACCTTCCAACACACATACAAGTGGCAACTGACATCATAGTTGACCACGAAGCCGAACTCATCATCCCCAGCAGCCTGGCAAGGCTGGCTGCCCAACAGCCCAGTAAAGAACTGACCAACCCACCCACACCAGCATTTGTACCGAGACGATCGACAAGGGAGCACAAAGACCCAGATCGTCTCACCTTGTAAATAAGTGTACTGTTGACTTCACAGGGGAGTGATGTTATGTATTTAACCCTTTGTAACATGCATTACCACCTGACCATCAGAGGGCCCACTTGTTGGAGTTCCAAGGGATCCCAGCATCCCTTGGGAGCACAGTATATAAGCAGGCCACCCACGAGATACCTGCACTCTGGAACCTTAATAAAGGAGCTAAGGTCACACTTGCTCATTACACACAGTACTCAGTCTGACCATTTATTATGAGTGGAACAATAGCCACGACTATAGACTTGGGTAAGCGGCTAATCCATAATTGCTTTGGTGCCTGAGGGCTAAACGGCCCAACAGTGTTGACTCTTTACACCTGAAAAAATAATGTACATGATGTACGTAATATTGCGTTCGTTTATATTGCTTTAATTCAAAAAATAATGTTGTGTTCGTTTATGTTGCTTTAATTCAAAAAATAATGTGCAGGATTCTGCTTAACTTAAACAAATAATTAGCTTTAGTAAACATTTGTACAGTTTTAATTAACTTTAATAAAAACATTTGTATCAAACTTTAAACTTTTCTATGAAGAAAACAACAAGTAGCAACAACAAACAATCAATCAAACTCTAGCTGCAGCCATTTCTCCTCCCCCCTTATTCAAAGACCTTAGTGCTGTGTGCCCCTCTTGCCGCCTCTACCTCTATCCGTGCCCGTTGACCCCAAGGTTTTTCTGCTTTTTGCGTGAAGGCGCATTTGTTGTTGGTGGGGTTGGACAGAGACAGACCTAGCAGACAGCATTGTGGAAGGCCCGGGTTCATCGTCGGTCTCTTCTTCAGCCTGTGGATGAACCCCTAGCACACAACCAGACTTTGGTCTGGGGATTGGAAATTGAGTGTCAGCGGTTGATGCTGCCAATTGCTGTTGGGCAATGACAGCTTGTGTGTGTCCATTTACTGCAGCAGCTGCCTCCGACAATCCCTCCCTAATCTCCGACCGTCCCTCCCTCATCTCCAACATCCCCTCCCTCATCTCCGACAATCCCTCCCTAATCTCCGACCGTCCCTCCCTAATCTCCAACATCCCCTCCCTCATCTCCGACATCCCCTCCCTCATCTCCGACAATCCCTCCCTAATCTCCGACCGTCCCTCCCTAATCTCCAACATCCCCTCCCTCATCTCCGACATCCCCTCCCTCATCTCCGACAATCCCTCCCTAATCTCCGACCGTCCCTCCCTAATCTCCAACATCCCCTCCCTCATCTCCGACAATCCCTCCCTAATCTCCGACCGTCCCTCCCTAATCTTCAACATCCCCTCCCTCATCTCCGACATCCCCTCCCTTATCTCCGACATCCCCTCCCTTATCTCCGACATCCCCTCCCTTATCTCCGACATCCCCTCCCTCATCTGTCCCGACACTGCTCCCATTCTTCCAGGCAGTGCTGCTACTTCTACTGACAGTCTCGCTAATTCTACCCTCACCCCACCCATGGTGGCCTGGAGCGATCTGGTTAGCTCAATGCACTCCCTACTCATTCCCATGATCTGTCCTATGTCGCTTGCATTTCAGGTTGAGCTCTTCTTCCCACCCTCCACCCTGGCCGTCTCCCAGGTATGGCTTGCTGCAACCCACTGGGACCCGCAGCCTCAGACTCTACCCCATGAAATGTCACGTCGATTGTATCGCTCAGAAAAGGGCTTAGCGTCCTCAGGGGGTTCACCCGCTCCAGTTGCAATGTGACCATGTCATCATTGGCGTCTTCCTGCTGCCCTTTATTGTCCAGCTCATCCTCGTACTGAAGTTGATGAATAATATCTGAACTGACAGCTTCCGGATCTTCTGCTTCAGCTTCTGTCTCTTCCTGAAGCGCAACATCTGCAAAATGTAACAGAGCAGATGTTTGGTTAACAGCAGGGGAGGGGGCAGATGGGGCAGGGTGACATGAGTATGCAGCAGGGCTTACCCTCTCTCGGGAATCTGGGCCCAGCGTCCACATTGGTGGTTGATCTTCTCTTGCGAGATTGAATCATATCAGCGATCCTCTGTTCCACAGCTGTTAGTTGCAGCTTACTTGGCGTACTTCCTCCAGTTTTTGACCTTTCTCGTTTAATCAGTGACGCCTTCTCCTGGAAAGATGAAAATAGAACTTTTTAAGAGGCGGTCCTTCTGCTCTGGTGGCCACACACACACACACACACACACACATATACTCACACACATACACATACACACACACACACACACACACATTAGTCACATTTACAAATGTAATTGCAGTGCATAAATACTTACAGTAACTGCTTGGCCAAGGTCCTGCCACTTCTTTTTGATTGCACGCTGCTTCTTGGGGTCATGGCCACTGCATTGAACTCTTCTGCAACTTATTCGCAAATTTTGCTCGTAGAGATATGGTTTCAGTTTCTTTTGTCCCATTCTCCCATTGTTCTCAAGCACATCCCATCTCCTCTCAATTATGTCTACCAGAGGCTCAATTTCTTCTGCTTGAAATCTCTTGGCCCTTCCCCCTTCCCCTTCTCCTTCTCCTTGTCATTCTCCTTCCCTTTTCCTTGGATCCATCTTTTGCAGCTAAAATGTAAATGTCCAGATCCAGCTCCGATCCCAATGTGTTCTCACAAGCTGCTGATCCAGACCAGGAAGTTCACTATGGATGTGTGGACACACACACCCGCCACGTGGAAAAAGGTTTTTTTTTTCGGCGCATGCTCACTGACTTTTCGGCGCGCACTTGAAGCTCCACCCCCAGATTTAACATCGAGTACCGCAACGCCAAAATTACATTTTACTTTGGCGAAAATTGTATTTTTTCTTCCCTGCGTAAACGGGCGCAAAAACATCGGCTCTACATCCTCCTGGGCGCCAAAAATCGTCAAAGAGGAAAATAGAGCCCAGAGGGCCTCACATAAAACGCAAAGGACATTAACAGACCATCACTGTCCCCAGGGGGCTCGGCTTCACTGACCGCTACCGCACCAACTGGTGAGCCCATGAGGGCGGACACTCACTCCTCCACCTCCGTGAGGCCCTGGATGTCAGGCTCTCCTCCTCCGGTGCGCCTCTACTCACATCTGTCGTGTGCCAGTTTTGACTGCAGTAACAAACACAAGAAGGTGTGAGTGGGTGCGTGGTTCATCGTGTGCCACGCGTGCCTTCCATAGTTGCGTAGCTGCGACTGTGTGGAAGTGTGGAGACCGTCATTTAAATCTGCGTGGCTGCGCGGAATGGCTGTGTGAACCACGTCAGATGAAGGATGAAGCTGAAGTGTTGCGAACGCATAGTAAGGGTGAAACAGTAGAGCGAGGAGGGGTCAGGCTGAGTAGGGAACAAGAAGGTCAGCGACGATTGGATGGCCAGGGCATGGCTGCAGAACTGAGCCTGAACTTTTATGGTGGCTTCACCAAGGAAGAACATGGAACACCTAGTGAAGGGGTAGGTACTGCAAAGACTTTACATTGTGTGAGACAATGAGTTTCACATTGTGGCATTGCAATGTTACTGGAAAGGGCACTCACCCTCACGACCCCAGTGAGGTCGTTGAACTACTTGCGACATTGTGTCGCAGTTCTGGCCACCATGTTCCTGACAGAGACGTACTGGGCCACCTCCCTCCAGAGAAGAGGGAGTTGACTTATCAGGAAAGGTTGAGTAGGTTGGACCTTTACTCATTGGAGTTCAGAAGAATGAGAGGTGATCTTATCGAAACGTATAAGATTATGAGGGGGCTTGATAAGGTGGATGCAGAGAGGATGCTTCCACTGATGGAGGAGACTAGAACTAGAGGGCATGATCTTAAAATAAGGGGCCGCCCATTTAAAACTGTGATGAGGAGAAATTTCTTCTCTCAGAGTGTTGTAAATCTGTGGAATTCACTACCTCAGAGAGCTGTGGAAGCTGGGACATTGAATAAATTTGACAGAAATTGACAGTTTCTTACATGATAAGGGAATAAGGGGTTATGGGAAGTGGAGCTGAGTCCATGATCTGATCAGCCATGATCTTATTGAATGGCGGAGCAGGCTCGAGGGGCCGTATGACCTACTCCTGTTCCTATTTCTTATGTTCTCATGACTAGGTTAGGGAGGACCATGGGTCATAATTTTTAGTTGTATAAGGCCAGATCTAGGATAGATGTTAGGAGGTGATCTTTTCCCAGAGAATAGTGGCCCTCTGGAACAGACTGCCAACTCATGCTGTAAACATTAATTCATTGAATTCCTTCAAGTGTGAGTTGGATTTGTTTCCGGCTGGGGCGGAGATCACCTTGTATGAAAGGATCCAGTTGTCCACGAGGGAACGTACGACATTGATAGAACTAGGAATGAGGTTTTGCTGAGAGAGGTTGAGGAGCTGGGATATGCATGGCTCAAAGTGTGGCGTAGGACGAAGGGGTTTCAGTTCATGGGCACTGGCTCCAGTGCTGGGGAAAGAGGGAGCTGTTCCATTGGGATGGGCTCCACTTAAACTGGGCTGGAACCAGTGTCCTGGTGAACTGAATAATGAGGGCTGTAGACAGGGTTTTAAACTAATGAAGGGGTGATGAGAGGATTCAGGAAAGAGTAAATTTAAAAGCAGCAAGAGAAATGTCAAGTCATTAGAGCAGAGTAGAGTTTGGGGTAAAAATAAGCAGACTGGGTCAGGAAGTTACAGAGAGAGTAACAAAGTCAATAAGGCAGCAGTGACTAAGGTGACATCAGGGAAAAATAGAAATAAGTCAAAGCTAAAGGCACTATATATGAATGTGCAAAGCATTCGCAACAAAATAGATGAATTAATAGCGCAGATAGAAAGTAATAGGTTTGATCTAATTGCCATTACGGAGACACGGTTGCAAAGTGGCCATGTTGGTAATATGTCCTTACTATACAGCACAAGAGGCCCATACTAGAGAGAAGGTCACTCTGTGACCAGCAACCTTTATTAGTCAGCACTGAAGTGGAGAAGGTGGGTGGAGCTTCCCCTTTTATACCTGAAAGTTCAGGTTAGGAGTGTCTCCCACAAATTCACCACCTAGTGGTCAGTGTTCTCACGGTGTACAACTTAGGTCAGTTTATACATGGGTTACAATGACAGTTGAATACATGACATCACCTCCCCCCCCCCCCCCCCAAAGTCTTATTGGGATCACAGGTTAAGTCTCTCTGGTGGTTTACGCTCCCTTGAAGAGCGCCTGAGTTGGGGCTCCGGTTGTTGGGCGCTGGCCTGAGTGTCTGCTGTTTGCGGTGCCTCAGGCCTGTCCGGACTACCCACAGTGACTGGGCTCCCCTTCGCTTGGTTCTGGTGTTCGGTCACCTGTGGTGGAGTGAACTCTACATCGTGTTCTTCCTCTGCTTCTTCTATGTGGTGGTTGAACCTCTTTTTTCTTTGATCCACGTGTTTGCGGCAGATTTGTCTGTTGGTAAGTTTAACTACCAGAATCATATTCCCCGCTTTGGCAATCACAGTGGCTGTGAGCCATTTGGGCCCTGCAGCGTAGTTGTGGACAAAGACAGGGTCATTGACATCAATACATCGCGCCCTCGCATTCCCGTCATGGTAGTCACATTGTGACTGACGTCTGCTCTCAACAATTTCTTTCATGGTGGGGTGTATAAGGGATAACCTGGTTTTGAGCATCCTTTTCATTAGCAGCTCTGCGGGTGGAACCCCTGTGAGCGAGTGTGGTCGGGATCTATTGGCCAACAGGAGGCGTGATAAGCGGCTTTGTAGGGAATCCCCTTGGATTCTGAGCATCCCCTGTTTGATTATCTGCACTGCTTGTTCTGCCTGGCCGTTTGAGGCTGGCTTGAACGGTGCCGTTCTGACATGGTTGATACCATTTCAAGCCATGAAGTCCTGGAATTCAATGCTTGTAAAGCACGGGCCATTGTCGCTGACCAAGACGTCCGATAGACCATGGGCGGCGAACATTGCCCGTAGACTTTCTACCGTGGCAGAGGATGTGCTTGAATTGAGAATGTCACACTCGATCCATTTGGAGTAGGCGTCTACTATAACCAAAAAGTTTTTTCCCATGAAAGGACCTGCGTAGTCCACATGGATGCGTGATCATGGCTTGGCGGGCCAGGACCAAGGACTAAGGGGGGCTTCCCTGGGCGCATTGCCCAGCTGGGCACACGTGTTGCACCTGCGAACACAAAGTCCCAGGTCTGCATCTATCCCTGGCCACCAAACGTGTGACCTGGCAATTGCCTTCATCATGACAATGCCCAGGTGCTCATTGTGAAGTTCTTTGATGAACATCTCTCTGCCCATCTGGGGCATGACTACTCGGTTTCCCCATAGTAGGCAATCGGCCTGTATCGAGAGTTCATCCTTGTGCCTATGAAACGGTTTAAATTCCTTAGGGCATGCCCCGTACGTGGCTGCCCAGTCCCCATTCAGGACACATTCCTTGACTAAAGACAGTAGCAGGACTCTATTTGTCCAGACTTTGATCTGGCGGGCTGTCATGGGTGAGCCTTCGCTTTCGAAAGCTTCAACAGCCATGACCATCTCAACAGCATGCTCGGTTGCCCCCTCGGTGGTGGCTAGTGGAAGCCTGCTGAGTGCATCGGCGCAGTTTTCAGTGCCCAGTCTGTGCCGAATTGTATAGTCATAGGCAGCTAACGTGAGTGCCCACCTCTGTATGCGAACCGACGCATTTGCATTTATGGCCTTGTTGTCAGCCAAAAGGGACATTAGGGGTTTGTAATCTGTCTCCAGCTCAAATTTCCCGTCAAACAGGTACTGGTGCATTTTTTTTACAGCATATACACATGCAAGCACTTCCTTTTCTACCATCCCGTAGCCCCTTTCTGCCTGGGACAGACTTCTGGAGGCATAAGTTACCGGCTGTAACTGACCCTTGGCATTGACATGCTGCAACACACACCCGACCCCATAGGACGACGCATCGCACGTTAAAACAAGTTTCTTACATGGGTCATATAGCGTTAACAGATTGTTGGAGCATAACAAATTGCGTGCTCTATCAAAAGCCATTTCCTGGCTGTCTCCCCAGACCCATTCGCAACCTTTGCATAGGAACACCTGTAGCGTCTCTAACAGCGTGCTCAATTTGGGAAGAAAGTTACCAAAATAGTTCAGGAGCCCCAGGAACGAGCGCAGCTCCGTCGTGTTACGGGGTCTGGGTGCTCTCTGGATTGCTTCCATTTTGGATGCAGTAGGTCTGATCCTGTCTGCTGCTACCCTCATCCCCAGGAATTCTACCTCTGGAGCTAGGGGGTGCTACGCAGCCCTACCCGGTCCAGTCTGCGTAGCACCTCCTCCAGGTTGTGGAAGTGTTCTTTAGTATGGCAACCCGTGATGAGGATGTCGTCTTGAAAAACCACCGTCCTTGGAATTGACTTGAGGAGACTTTCTATGTTTCGTTGAAAGATCGCGGCGGCCGAGCGAATCCCAAACGGACATATGTTGTACTCAAACAACCCCTTGTGTGTCGTGATGGTGGTCAGCTTCTTCGACTCACTCACCAGCTCCTGGGTCATGTAAGCTGAGGTCAGGTCCAATTTTGAAAAAGGTTTGCCACCGGATAGCGTTGCAAAGAGATCCTCCGCTCTCGGTAGCGAGTACTGACCTTGGAGTGACACCCGATTGATGGTGGCCTTGTAATCACCACATATCCTGACCGATCCATCCGCCTTGAGCACCGGCACAATCGGGCTCGCCTAGTCACTGAATTTGACTGGCGAGATGATGCCTTCCCTCAGCAGGCAGTCCAAATCACCTTCTATCTTTTCCCGCATCACGTACGGCACCGCTCTGGGCTTGTGGTGTACTGGCCTGGCGTCCGGGTTTATGTGAATCACTACCTTGGTCCCCATGGAAGTGCCAATGCCGGGTTGAAATAGTTAGTCAAATTTGTCCAGGATCTGTGAGCATGATATTCGCTCCACAGAAGAAATTGCATTGACATCGCCCAATTTCCAGTTCATGACAGCAAGGCAACTCCTCCCCAGCAGTGCAGGAACGTCCCCCGGGATAATCCAGACTGGCAACCTGTTTTCCGAATCTTTATGGGTCACTACCGTGGCGCTGCCTAGCACCGGAATGATCTCCTTTGTATATGCCCGTAGCTGTGCGTCAATCGGCAATTATTTTGGCCTCCTGGCCTTGGACGCCCACAACTTGTCGAACTGTTTGATACTCATCAGGGACTGGCTGGCCCCCGTGTCTAGCTCCATTGATACTGGGATGCCATTGAGGAGCACTTTCATCATTATCGGTGGCGTCCTGGTGTATGAACTGAATATGTGCTCCACATGAACTCGCTGAACTTCAGCTTCCAGCGATTTCCCCCAGTGTCCATTTGGCCTCGTAGGGCTTACATCGGGCCCGTCCTCCTTATACATCAACCTGGCTGCAGGCTTCCTGCACATACGCGCCAAGTGACCGTTGACGTTGCAGTTTCTGCAGGTATATTGCTGATACCTGCAAGCTCTGGCTGGGTGTTTGCCTCCACACCTCCAACATGAGCCGTTGTTGGAAACAAAAGGTCCATTACCAGTCGATCATCTCTGACTGTCTCTGTAACTGTCCTTAAAATCACCATTGACAGGTGTTGATGGCCCCATTACTGGCCGCATTGTCTCTTGCGATGGCATGAATCGCCGTTCAGCTAGCCATTGTCTCTGTTGAATTCCCCCTTTGGGTTTGACTACATGCTGGGGCATGTCCAATTGCCCCTGTCTGCCTGGAGAACTGTGTGCCATGTTAACAATGTTGACTCCTTGTCCATTTGCTGTATTTAAACCAAGATTTTTGTCAAACATTATTTTGATCTCTTCCTTCCCTGAGATGAATGTCTGGGCCATCAAAGCCGCCGTTTCCAGGGTCAAGTCTTTGGTCTCAATTAGTTTCCTGAAAACCCCAACGTGCCCGATGCCCTTAATAAAAAAGTCTCGCAGCATCTCCGCTCTGCATGCATCTGGGAACTTACATAGTCTCGCCAGTCGCCGGAGATCTGCCACGAAGTCTGGAACACTTTGCCCTTCTCACCGCCGGTGCGTGTAAAACCGGTGTCTCGCCATGTGCATGCTGCTCGCCGGTTTAAAGTGTTCCCCGATCAACTTACTGAGCTCTTCAAAAGTCTTGTCCGCCGGCTTCTCTGGCGCTAGAAGGTCCTTCATCAGGGAGTACGTCCTGGGTCCATAAACCGTCAGGAGATGAGCCCTGCGTTTGTCGGCCGAATCCTGTCCCAGTCATTCCTTAGTGACGAAACTTTGCTGTTGTCTCTCAATAAAATCGTCCCAATCATCACCAACACAGTACCTCTCGTCTGTGCTGCTAGTGGCCATGCTCACGTGGTTTAAACCCCAGTTTCTCATCGCCAATAATATGTCCTTACTATACAGTACAAATGCACACAAGGCCCATACTAGAGAGAAGGTCACTCTGTGGCCAGTAACTTTTATTAGCCAGCACTGAAGTGGAGAAGATGGGTGGAGCTTCCCCTTTTATACCTGAAAGTCCAGGTTAGGAGTTTCTCCAACAAGTTCACCACCTAGTGGTCAGTACTCTCACGGTGTACAACTTAGGTCAGTTTATACATGGATTACAATGACAGTTGAATACATGACAGTTGGGAACTAAATATTCCAGGATAATTAACTTTTAGAAGGGATAGGCAAAATGGAAACGAAGAAGGAGTACCCATGATAATAAAGGAGGGGCTAAAGGCAGTAGAAAGAAAGGGGCCAAAATTGCCCCAACCCTTAAGGCCTGTTACTGCTGTGGAGTGCAATGGCCGCCGACTTTGAGTTGAATGGCCTCCATTTTGAAAATTCCGCTCCTGCGGTATCCCGGAGGTGACCCACTCCCTCCACTACCTCTCCGCTGCTGCCGATCCGGCCTAAGTGCATCATCAGAGCACGCACTGCCGATGTGCCCCCACCGAACGTGAAATTCCGCTGGGATAATCTTGCTGCCGCTGCTCGGTGCCACCAACAGCCTTTTCTGTCGGTGCACTGCGCTTGCAGTGCATGTAAAATGCCGGTGCGGCTGCCATTAAAGGCCCTAAAGAAGCTGCCTTGGAGTAGCACTAAACACTCACAGTATCAGGACCTCTGCTGATATGTGCAGCCAAATGAACAGCACTGGCTAGACGCAGAAATCATTTCAAAGAGCAGGCAGTACGAATTTACTGTGCTGCCTGCAATGCAATAAATGGGCGCGGGTCTGTGAGCCTGTTTTCAGGCCTGATCCAAGTTCTCCCCCCATGTTTTCTTGGAGTTGGTGAATGGCAATCTTTTATATATCATACAAACATTTACTAGCAACGATTACTATTTATTGGCTAGCGCTGGTGAAAGCTTGCACCCAAAATGCTGTTTGTGGGACCTTGCTGTGCGAAAGTTGGCTGCTCTGTTACCTATATTACAACAGTAACTACCCTTCAAAAGTATTTCATTGGTAATAAAGCGCTTTGGGACATCCAGCAGTTGTGAAAGGTGCTATACAAGTCTTTCTTACTTTTCGATCTTGCTTATTTCCAACGTTCCTTATTTTTATTATTTAGATTTCCCATTTTTCTTTTTTGAAAAAGTTATTGGGATCTGTATAATTTTATATCTCTAACTCACTAGCACCAGTTTGGAGAAAGGACCACCACCAGTAAAGATAATCTATCTTTTTTTTTTCTTACAACTGCTGATTGTCCCCTATTTCTAGCAATTTCTGTTTCTAATTGGCATTGGCACTTTGACTCCGAAAGATCCTGCAAATCCCCTGGGAGCACCAACGTCAGTGTTCCCGATCAGGCCAACATCCCCGGCATTGAAGCACTGACCACACTCGACCAGCTCCGTTGGGCGGGCCACATCGTCCACATGCCCGACACAAGACTCCCAAAGCAAACGCTCCACTCGGAACTCCAACACGGCAAGCGAGCCCCAGGTGGGCAGAGGAAACGTTTCAACAACACCCTCAAAGCCTCCTTGATTAAGTGCAACATCCCCACCGAAACTTGGGAGTCCCTGGCTAAAGACTGCCCTAAGTGGAGGAAGAGCATCCGGGAGGGCGCTGAGCACCTCGAGTCTCGTCGCCGAGAGCATGCAGAAAACAAGCACAGGTAGCGGAAGGAGCGTACGGCAAACCAGACTCTCCACCCATCCTTGCCTTCAACCACTGTCTGTCCCACCTGTGACAGAGACTGTAATTCCCGTAATGGACTGTTCAGTCACCTGAGAACTCACTTTTAGAGTGGACGCAAGTCTTCCTCGATTTCAAGGGACTGCCTAGGATGATGATGTACAGATATCTTGTGTGAGGTTTCACAAAGGAACTAAAGTGAGAATATGTTTTCCTGTTCCTGTGGTGAAGGATAAAGCTGTATCCTGGCACTGATAACACTTTTTATTGCTATGACAGGCTAAGTAGCAGAAAAAAGGAGCCGGAAACATAACCTTGCTGAAAAGTTATTAAAAAATACAGCTATGGGATTCTAGAATTTCTAACTGTAATCCTGATGAAGGGGATTCAAGGTGATAAAATCTAGAGAGCTGAAAACCACTTCACATAAAGACGTGAAAGGCATTGAGATGAGCTTTCCTTGGTGGCTCATTCAGCAATGGAACTATTGAGGCAGTGAGACAAACAAGGTCCCAGGTCCCATAAGCCAAGTTAGCTGATTTGAGCTGGAGTGACATGAGCTGGAATGACGGGAGACATATTACAATTGGCCTATTGAAATTGGGATAAGAAACAAATAAAAACTAGCCAGGGTTCCTGCACCTGATTACTATCCAGTGATACCTACTGAAATTTATGAGTGTGTTGATGGGCTCAGTTGTCAATGTCATACCTCTCACAATTGAATAGCCTGCCAACACTCACTGTCGAGGTTCATGCATGTATCTCGACGTTGCCCATAAAACTATGGTCTAGCAAGAGTCAGTTCCTTCAGGAAAGAATGGTAAAATATTAGGAGGAATGGGAATAATAGTTCAAAATCAATTGCAATTGATATTGCAGTGATAGAAGTAACTTTGCCATGCCTGAAACTGTATAATCGTCTCAGACAGTTATATTCTTTGGGGCCGAAATTCAGGTCCGCCCAAACGGGGTGCTTCTATCACTTTTTGGCCGCCCTTACCGCCGCAATGGTTGTGGCGGCCAATCGATCGAAATTAACTGACATTTCTAAAAAAAATGGCGGCCAGCAGTATTGGCCAGTGGGAATCGCACTTTGCAGCGGTGTGGGTGGGGAGCATGGAGCGGAGTTTCCACGGGAAAATTCACCTTCTGCTGATTTGGCCTGAATGAGCCAGCTGCTCCCTGACCTTCTTAAAGGCCGAGGTTTGCAGCTCGGCCCTGAGGAGGGAAGTCGTTTAAGTGAAGGCCATGGCTGGTGCTGCTGTACCAAGGAGGGCTACCCGTTTTTCCAATGCACAACTCGAGACACTGATGCAGACTGTGGCGGGAAGGAGGCGAGTCCTGTACGCCGATGCAGGGAGACCAACTCGGGAGGTTTTTACCAATACCTGGAGAGAAATAGCTATGGAGGTCTCTGGGACCTCCATTCATGATCGGACCACCACCCAATGCAGAAAAAGGATGAACAACATTTTTCGTCTGATGAACGTGAGTACCTGTTCCACCAACTGCTGACCTTTCATCCGTGAGCTTCTCCTTCATCCTTCTCTCATTCCCCACCTTCACTATATAGTCACTGAAGCAGCATTCATTGTTGAGGCCTCTATATATATATAAATATATATAAGTGGGTGTTCTTGCAATGGAGGCTCCCGTTTGTCATGTATCTTACATTATTATATATAACTGTATCCCAACATGCTATACATGACTGTAATAAGATATGACCTGTAACCACCAGCATACCATACCACCAGGGGTGCACTTGCAAGAGACAGGTATATAAGGACAGGTCTCAGGCAAGTGCAGCATTCCAGAGCTGTGAAATAAAGGTGCAGGTCCAGAGTGACCTTGACTTCACTATATGCCTCGTGTGAATCTGTACTGAGGGGACAAGACTTTACAGTGGCGACGGGTTACGGGATTACAGAATCCACAGAATGGCGAACAACGGATCAGATGAAAAGTACAATGCGGGAGACAATTGGGAGGACTTTATAGAAAGGCTCCAGCAAAGCTTTGTAACCAAAGACTGGTTAGGCGACGATAAGGCACACAAGAGAAGAGCCCATCTCTTGACCTGCTGTGGCTCAAAAACATACGCTTTAATGAAGGATCTGTTGGCACCCGAGAAACCAGCAAGCAAGTCGTTTGAAGAATTGAGCACACTGGTAAGAGACCACCTGAAGCCAGTGAGCAGCCTACACATGGCCAGACACAGGTTCTACAAATACAGACGCTGTGTGGACCAGAGCATACCCGACTTCGTGGCGGAACTTCGGAGGTTGGCTAGTTCATGTGAGTTCTCCGATGAACAGAGGAGAGAAATGCTGAGTGCCTTTTTCATTGAAGGAATAGGACACGCAGACATATTCCGAAAGCTCATAGAGACCAAGAACCTGACCTTAGAGGCAGCAGCACTGGTTGCACAGATATTCTTGGTAGGAGAAGAAGAAATGAGGTTGATTTACAATGCAGGTACGACAACTAACGAAATATTAGAACAAGAAGTTCACAGCACTAAACAAGCTGCTACCCCCACACACAGACAAAACCGGGAGAACAGGTTCTCGACAGCAGGCAGAAGACATCAAGGGCCACAGGAACGGCCGTTCACACCTCATCAACCCACAATGCGAGCAATCAACTACAAACTGAGAGAAGCTCAAGAGAGATCAGCCAGACGCAGCTCATTCTTTGGGAACTCTTTGAACAATGGAACAGGTCTGTGCTGGAGGTGTAGGGGTGGACACTCATCAAGGGAATGTCGATTTCAGCAGGCTGTTTGTAGAAATTGTGCATATACAGGGCATTTGGCCCGCATGTGCAAAAAAAGGGCAACTCGGCTGGTATACGAATCGGATGGGTCGGAAAGCAGACCAGAAGATGGTGGGGACAGTACCCGGGACACCGGTGTACAGCGGGTCAACACGATCAATGGCCGCTACTCCTACAACAGGACACCTCCTATAATGATGAGGGTCCTACTCAATGGGATACCTGTCAACATGGAGCTGGATATGGGAGCGAGTCAATCGCTCATGGGCGTTCAACAATTATAACAACTGTGGCCGCATAAAAGATACAGACCTAAACTCACAAGGGTCGACACCAAACTAAGGACCTATACCAAAGAAATCGTACCAGTCCTCGGCAGCGCCATGCTCTCTGTCACACACAAAGGGACAGTGAACAGACTTCCCCTGTGTATTGTCCCCGGAGACCCCCCAGCACTGCTGGGGAGAAGCTGACAAAACTAAACTGGAAATGGGATGATGTCCATGCCATGTCATTAGAGGAACGGACCTCCTGTTCAACAGTTATAAAGCGTTTTGAACATCTCTTTCAGCCAGGTGTGGGCACTTTCAAAGGGGCCAAAGTCAAAATCTACATCACACAGGATGCTAGGCCGGTCCATCACAAGGCCAGAGCTGTAACCTATGTGATGAGGGAAAAGATTGAACATGAACTAGACAGGCTTCTGCGGGAAGGCATTATATCACCTGTGGAATTTAGCCACTGGGCAAGTCCCATCGTCCCAGTCATGAAGCCTGATGGATCCGTACGAATCTGTGGGGACTACAAATCTACCATAAACAGAGTCTCCCTACAGGACCAGTACCCGCTGCCCAGAGCGGAGGACTTATTTGCCACATTGGCTGGAGGTAAACTTTTCTCAAAACTAGACCTCACATCTGCGTATATGACGCAAGAATTGACCGAGGAATCCAAGCTACTCACCACCATCAACACACATCGAGGACTTTTCATGTATAATCGATGCCCATTCGGCATCGGGTCGGCAGCTGCCATATTCCAGCGCAACATGGAGAGTCTGCTCAAGTCCATCCCGGGGATGGTTGTATTTCAAGATGACATACTTATCACGGGCAGGGACACCGACTCCCATCTCCGTAATTTGGAGGAAGTACTAAAGCGGTTGGATCGGGTAGGCCTACGAGTCAAGAAATCCAAGTGCCTGTTTCTCGCACCCGAGGTTGAATTTTTGGGCAGAAGGATTGCCGCTGATGGAATCCGCCCAACAGAGTCCAAAACAGAAGCAATTCGCCTGGCACCCAGGCCCCGGAATGTCTCAGAACTGCGCGCCTTTCTCGGGCTACTCAATTACTTTGGGAACTTTATGCAGAACTTAAGCACGCTGCTGGAGCCTCTCCACGTGCTACTCAGGAAGGGGTGCAATTGGTTTTGGGGGGACGCCCAGGAACGTGCCTTCAATAAGGCACGCAGCCTTCTGTGTTCCAACAGTGTTTTGACTTTCTTTGACCCAGGTAAAAAGCTTGTTCTCACATGCGATGCGTCAGCATATGGGGTCGGGTGCGTTTTGCAACATGTCAATAGTGCGGGCAAATTACAACCCATAGCTTATGCCTCCAGGTCACTTTCGCGGGCGGAGCGTGGGTACGGAATGGTAGAGAAGGAGGCGCTCGCGTGCGTGTACGGTGTCAAAAAGATGCACCAATACCTTTTTGGGGCCAAGTTCACGTTAGAAACTGACCACAAGCCCCTCACGTCCCTCCAATCCGAGAGCAAGGCAATAAACGCCAACGCCTCAGTGCGAATTCAACGGTGGGCACTCATGCTGGCATCCTATGACTATACCATAAGGCACAGACCAGGCACAGACAACTGTGCCGACGCGCTCAGCAGGCTACCCCTGGCAACCACAGAAGGGTCTGACGAACAGGACTGTGAGATAGTCATGGCAATCAATGCCTTTGAGTCCACAGGTTCGCCCATGACGGCTCGCCAAATCAGAGCCTGGACAGCCAGTGACCCCACGTTATCCTTAGTAAAAAGATGTGTCCTAACCGGTGACTGGGCAGAGGCTCGCGATGCCTGCCCCGAGGAATTAAAACCCTTTCACAGGCGCATGCATGAGCTATCACTACAAGCAGACTGCCTGATGTGGGGCAGCCGAGTAGTCATGCCTCTACGAGGCAGAGAGGCATTTGTCCGGGAGCTCCACCGCGAGCACCTGGGGATCATTATCATGAAGGTCATAGCCAGATCCCACGTCTGGTGGCCTGGTATTGACGCGGACTTGGAGCTCTGCTTCCGAAGGTGCACCATTTGTGCCCAACTCAGCAATGCCCTCAGGGAGGCTCCACTGAGCCCCTGGCCCAGGCCTACCAAACCATGGTCGCGGGTGCACGTAGATTATGCGGACCCATTCATGGGCAAAATGTTCCTCGTAGTTGTAGATGCATTTTCAAAGTGGATCGAATGCACCATTTTAAACTCGAGCACAACCACCACCACTGTGGAGAGCCTCACAACCATGTTTGCAATGCACGGAATCCCTGACACATTGGTCAGTGACAATGGTCCGTGCTTCAGCAGCGCAGAATTCCAAGACTTTATAATTGACCACGGCATAAATCACATCAAGACGGCACCATTCAAGCCGGTCTCCAACGGCCAGGCGGAGAGAGCAGTGCAAATCATTAAACAAGGCATGCTTAAAATCCAAGGTCCCATGCTGCAGGGTCGCCTGTCGCGACTGCTGCTGGCATATTGATCTCGTCCACACTGACTGACTGGGATCCCCCCCGCGCAACTGTTGATGAAAAGGACTTTAAAAACAAGGCTCTCATTAATCCTCCCAGACATGCACAAAATCGTTGAGGCAAAGCGCCGTAAGCTGACTGAGTACCATGACAGAAATTCGAGGGGGAGATGGAATGAGATAGGGGACAAAGTGTTTGTACTAAACTCTGGCAGGGGTCCCAAATGGCTTGCAGGGACAGTAACGGGCAAGGAAGGAAACAGGCTACTGGTCGTACAAATGGACAATGGCAAAACCTGCCGGAGGCATGTAGACCAAGCCAAAACCAGATTTACCCACAACACTGCGGAACCAGAGGCAGACTGCAATGTGGAACTCGCACCACACCTGGTGGACAGACAGAGGGAACAACCTGAGGAAAAAGCAATCCCAACAGACAGCCCAGGCGAGACAACAACAATCACACCAATCGAAACAGACAGCCCAGGCGAGATACCAGCAACCACACCCAAAGAAAAACAGACACCAAGGCAAACAACTGAACCACAACTCAGACGCTCCACACGAGAGCGTAGTCCACCTGAGAGACTGAACCTATAAAGACAATAAGACATTGGGGGAGGGTGATGTCATGTATCTTACATTATTATATATAACTGTATCCCAACATGCTATACATGACTATAATAAGATATGACCTGTAACCACCAGCATACCTTACAGGTATATAAGGACAGGTCTCAGGCAAGTGCAGCATTCCAGAGCTGTGAAATAAAGGTGCAGGTCCAGAGTGACCTTGACTTCACTACATGCCTCGTGTGAATCTGTACTGAGGGGACAGGACTTTACACCGTTCATGTCACAGTTACAGCTGCATGTCAGAGACACACACTTGCGCACTCATTTTTGATGCCTCATGACACCGCTACTCAGCAACCGTTCTTTGTTTTGCAGGCCAAGGTTGCGCACATCCGAATGGAGCAGAGGAGGATTGGTGGTGGCGAGGCTCAGCTTCAGATCCTGGTGCCTCTGGAGGAGAGGGTGGCGGCGTTAGTGGACAGACATACTGTCTTCTCTGTGGCCTCTGGTACTGCCAATGCCGCTGTGGGCAGCATGGGTAAGTGAAGGCCCTCCTTTAATGCTATCTCTCCCTGAAAGCACGTGCGTCTACTGTGCCTTTCCTTCCCAAAGTGTGCAAGTTGCAGCCTCTATGCGTCAATTCCCTACCTCCCCCTTAAGACAGCCCTTGTGCCATTTATGCTTGCAGATGAGAAGCTGAGTGAGAGCCAAGGCAAGAGTCCTAGAGCTGGTGCAAGTGAGAGGGCAAGGCAGGACGACAGCCTTGAAGGTAGTGGTAGCCGAGGCTAGGGAGAGGATAACCTGGAGACTGAATCAAGGCATGGAGGACAGCCTTGAAGACAATGCCAGCCATAGCGATCCTGACACCCTGGAGGACATTGGGGGCTGGAGCCTCGAGGAAACTCCATCTCTTCGCACCATCTCAAATGAGGCAGAGGAAGAAGTGGACAATGCTGTCAGCACTGTGTCATTGCTTCCTACACTCACACGTGCCAGCTCAGATACAGGGAACACGAGTTCGGATCGAATCGACATAGCAGAGGGGTCTGTTATGTATGGAGAAAGAGTCAGACTGAACACTGTGAGCTCAAAGTAAAGTGTGACCTTAGTCTTTTATTGCAGGTTTCCAGAGTGCCTCTCCAACCTGTGAAGCCTCGTTAAATACCTGTGCTCCCAAGGGATTATGGGATTCCTTGGGACTCCAGGGGATGAGCCCTCTGGTGGCTGTACAGAGTAAATATAAGTATACATATATAACAACACTCCCCCCCCAAAGTCAATAGTGTAACTATTTACAACGTGAGTCGATCTGGGGCCCTTTTTCCCCTAGTTGATCATTTCGGTGTGAAAGCTGGTGTTGTTGAATCATTTGTTGGGCCCTCGCTGGGCTGCTGTGCAGCTGGCCTTGCTGGGCTGCCTGGTGTGTTGGGGCCTGCAGGGCTGCTGTGGATGATGGGTTCTGCTTCGTGGCCAACCGTGGTGCCAGTTGCCACTGGTTTGTAAGTTGAGGGATCAAAAATGGTTGGGTCCAAGGTGGGTTACTCAGGATAGTCCATGAATCTGAATTTGATTTGGTCCAAGTGTTTCCGGTAAATTAGTCCATTTAAAGTTTGACCCGAAACACCCTGCTCCCGTCTTTGGCCACAACAGTGCCAGGAAGCCACTTGGGATCTTGTCCATAATTTAATACATATACAAGATCATTGATTTCAATCTCACGTGACACATTTGCACTATCATGGTATGCACTTTGTTGAAGCCGCCTGCTCTCTACCTGTTCATGTAGATCAGGGTGAACTAACGAGAGCCTTGTCAAGTGCTCTTTTCATGAGCAGTTCAGCAGGTGGGATCCCAGTGAGTGAGTGGGGTCTTGTGCGGTAGCTAAGCAGGACTCGGGATAGGCAAGTCTGCAGTGAGCCTTCAGCTACCCTCTTCAAGCCTTGCTTGATGGTTTGCACAACTCTCTCTGCCTGACCATTGGATGCTGGTTTAAACGGGGCAGATGTGACATGTTTGATCCCGTTATGGGTCATGAATTCTTTGAACTCAGCACTGGTAAAACAAGGCCCTCTGTCGCTCACCAGGACATCGGGTAGGCCGTGTGTGGCAAACATGGCCCGCAGGCTTTCAGTAGTGGCAGCGGACGTGCTAGCCGACATTATCTTACATTCAATCCACTTGGAGTACGCGTCTACAACCACAAGGAACACTTTACCCAAGAACGGCCTGCATAGTTGACATGTATCCTAGACCACGGTTTGGAGGACCAAGACCATAAACTTAGCGGCGCCTTCCTGGGTACATTGCTTAACTGCGAGCATGTATTACATCTGTGAACGCAGGATTCTAAGTCCGCATCGATACCGGGCCACCACACGTGGGATCTGGCTATCGCTGTCATCATTACGATGCCTGGGTGGGTGCATAGAAACATAGGAACATAGAAAATAGGTGCCGGAGTAGGCCATTCGGCCCTTCGAGCCTGCACCACCATTCAATGAGTTCATGGCTGAACATGCAACTTCAGTACCCCATTCTTGCTTTCTCGCCATACCCCTTGATCCCCTAGTAGTAAGGACTACATCTAACTCCTTTTTGAATACATTTAGTGAATTGGCCTCAACAACTTTCCGTGGTAGAGAATTCCACAGGTTCACCACTCTCTGGGTGAAGAAGTTTCTCCCCATCTCGGTCCCAAATGGCTTACCCGTTATTCTTAGACTGTGACCCCTGGTTCTGGACTTCCCCAACATTGGGAACATTCTTCCTGCATCTAACCTGTCTAAACCCGTCAGAATTTTAAACGTTTCGATGAGATCCCCTCTCATTCTTCTGAACTCCAGTGAATACAAGCCCAGTTGCTCCAGTCTTTCTTGATATGTCAGTCCCGCCATCCCAGGAATCAGTCTGGTGAACCTTCGCTGCACTCCCTCAATAGCAAAAATGTCCTTCCCCAAGTTAGGAGACCAAAACTGTACACAATACTCCAGGTGTGGCCTCACCAAGGCCCTGTCTCTTGTGTGGGACCTTGTCGAAAGCCTTCTGAAAGTCCAAATACACCACATCAACTGGTTCTCCCTTGTCCACTCAACTGGAAACATCCGCAAAAAATTCCAGAAGATTTGTCAAGCATGATTTCCCTTTCACAAATCCATGCTGACTTGGACCTATCATGTCACCTCTTTCCAAATGCGCTGCTATGACATCCTTAATAATTGATTCCATCATTGTACCAGGTCTCATTGCACCTCCCCTTTTCCTAGTCTGTCACCATTCAGATAATAGTCTGTCTCTCTGTTTTTACCACCAAAGTGGATAACCTCACATTTATCCACATTATACTTCATCTGCCATGCATTTGCCCACTCACCTAACCTATCCAAGTCACTCTGCAGCCTCATAGCATCCTCCTCGCAGCTCACACTGCCACCCAACTTAGTGTCATCCGCAAATTTGGAGATATGACATTTAATCCCCTCGACTAAATCATTAATGTACAATGTAAACAGCTGGGGCCCCAGCACAGAACCTTGCGGTACCCCACTAGTCACTGCCTGCCATTCTGAAAAGTACCCATTTACTCCTCCTCTTTGCTTCCTGTCTGACAACCAGTTCTCAATCCACGTCAGCACAATACCCCCAATCCCATGTGCTTTAACTTTGCACATTAATCTCTTGTGTGGGACCTTGTTGAAAGCCTTCTGAAAGTCCAAATACACCACATCAACTGGTTCTCCCTTGTCCACTCTACTGGAAACATCCTCAAAAAATTCCAGAAGATTTGTCAAGCATGATTTCCCTTTCACAAATCCATGCTGACTTGGACCTATCATGTCACCTCTTTCCAAATGCGCTGCTATGACATCCTTAATAATTGATTCCATCATTTTACCCACTACCGATGTCAGGCTGACCGGTCTATAATTCCCTGTTTTCTCTCTCCCTCCTTTTTTAAAAAGTGGGGTTACATTGACTACCCTCCACTTCATAGGAACTGATCCAGAGTCAATGGAATGTTGGAAAATGACTGTCAATGCATCCGCTATTTCCAAGGCCACCTCCTTAAGTACTCTGGGATGCAGACCATCAGGCCCTGGGGATTTATCGACCTTCAATCCCATCAATTTCCCCAACACAATTTCCCGACTAATAAGGATTTCCCTCAGTTCCTCCTTCTTACTAGACCCTCTGACCCCTTTTATATCCGGAAGGTTGTTTGTGTCCTCCTTAGTGAATACCGAACCAAAGTACTTGTTCAATTGGTCTGCCATTTCTTTGTTCCCCGTTATGACTTCCCCTGATTCTGACTGCAGTGGACCTACGTTTGTCTTTACTAACCTTTTTCTCTTTACATATCTATAGAAACTTTTGCAGTCCGTGTTAATGTTCCCTGCAAGCTTCCTCTCGTACTCTATTTTCCCTGCTCTAATCAAACCCTTTGTCCTCCTCTGCTGAGTTCTATGCTGAGTACTGTGGAGGTCATTGATGAAGGTGTCTCTGCCCTTCTTGGGGACCACTACTTGATTGCCCCACAGAAGGCAGTCTGCTTGTATCGACATTTCATCTTTGCGCTGCTGGAACGGCTTTATCTCTTCCTGCAATTCTACTGGGACACTGGCTCACGTGAAGCACACAGCTTTTGACTGGAGATAATAAGGGGTCCTGGCTTGTCCAGGTTTTGATCTGCCTGGCAGTGACGAGTGATTGTCACTCACAAATGCTTCCATAACCATGGCTAGACCTGCGGGCTGCGCCATTTCCACCTCTGTGGTGGGCAATGGAAGTCTACTGAGAGCATCGGCACAGTTTTCTGTGCCTGGCCTGTGGCAGATGGCGTAGTTGTATGTGGACAACGTGAGCGCCCATCTCTGGATGCGGGCCGATGCGTTGGTATTTATCGCTTTACTCTCAAAGAACAGGGATATAAGTGGCTTATGGTCAGTTTCCAATTCGAATTTTAGCCCAAACAGGTATTGATGCATTTTCTTTACCCCATAGACACACGCTAACACTTCTTTCTCAATCATGCCGGAGCCTTTCTCAGCCTTAGACAGACTCCTGGATGCATAAGCGGTTGCCATTTCCTGAAATCATTAGCTTGTTGCAATACACACCCAACGCCATATGACGACGCATTACATGCTAGTACCAACCGCTTACATGGATCATACAACACATTCAATTTGTTTGAGCATAACAATTTTCTCGCTTTTACAAAGGCATTTTCTTGGCTTTTACCCCAAACCCTGTCGTCCCCTTTTCGTAGTAAGACATGCAGTGGTTCTAACAGTGTGCTGAGACCCGGTAAGAAGTTACCAAAATAGTTCAGGAGTCCCAGAAACGACCGCAGCTCTGTCACGTTCTGTGGCCTCGGTGCGTTCTCGATTGCCTCATTCTTCGCATTGGTGGGCCTGATGCCGTGCGCCGCAATCCTCCTTCCCAGGAACTCCACTTCAGGCGCCAGGAAAATGCACTTTGAGCGTTTTAGCCTGAGCCCCACGTGGTTGAGTCGACTAAGAACCTCCTCCATGTTCTCTGGATACTCGACTGTGCTTCTGACCTGTGACCAAGATGTCGTCCTGGAAGACCACAGTGTGCGGGTCTGACCTCAGTAAGCTTTCCATGTTTCTCTGGAATATCGCCACCGCTGATCGGATTCCAAACGGGCATCTGTTATAAACAAAAAGACATTTGTGCGCGTTGATGCAGGTGAGGGCCTTCGATGATTCCTCCAGTTCCTGCGTCATGTAGGCTGAAGTAAGATCCAGCTTCGTGAGCATCTTTCCGCCCATCAGCGTTGCAAAGAGGTCGTCGGCCTTTGGTAGTGGATATTGGTCCTGCAGGGAGAAACGATTGCTAGTTACTTTGTAATCACCACAGATTCTGACGGTGCCATCTCCCTTGAGGACTGGGACGATAAGACTGGTCCACTCGTTGAACTCGATCGGGGAAATGATGCCCTCTCTTTGCAGCCAATCTAGCTCGATCTCTACCCTTTCTCTCATCATGTACGTTACTGCTCTCGCCTTATGGTGGATGGGTCGCGCCCCCAGAATTAGGTGAATTTGCACTTTTGCTCCTTGGAATTTCCGATGCCTGGTTCGAACAGCGAAGGAAATTTGTTTAAGACCTGGGCACCTGGCCTTGCATTCATCACCATTGAGACATCTGCGGATGTTTAGCTGCAGGTACGTGTGACCTGCCCTGTATGTTACGATTCGAAAACAACATCACTTTGTTCACAGTACTTGTAGCAGCACTTGTGTGCTGAGAGATTTGCTTTGTATTTTCACTGGTGGCAATGAACGCCTGGGCTATCGCTATGGTCTTACTCAAAGTTGGGGGTCTCTACATTCAAAATTTTGCGAAGTATGGTTTTGTGGCCAATGCCAAGTACGAAAAAGTCTCTGAGCATGTGCTCCAAATGTCTTTCAAATTCACAATGTCCTGCAAGGCGTCTTAGCTCGGCGACATAACTCGCCACTTCCTGGCCTTCAGACCTTTTGTAGGTGTAGAACCGGTGCCTCGCCATCAGAACACTTTCCTTCATGTTCAAATGCTCTGGGACCAGTGTGCACAAATCGTCGTACGATTTCTCCGTGGGTTTCGCTGGAGTGAGCAGATTCTTCATGAGGCCATACATTGGTGCCCCACAGACGGTGAGGAGAATCGCCCTTCGTTTGGCAGCGCTCTCTTCCCCATCTAGCTCGTTGGCCATGAAGTATTGGTTGAGTCGCTCCACAAAAGTTTCCCAATCATCTCCCTCCGAGAATTTCTCCAGGATGCCCACTGTTCTCTGCATCTTTGGGTTCGCTATCTGTAGCTCATCGCCAGTTGTTGTGTATGGAGAAAGAGTCAGACTGAACACTGTGAGCTCAAAGTAAAGTGTGACCTTAGTCTTTTATTCCAGGTCTCCAGAGTGCCTCTCCAACCTGTGAAGCCTCCTTAAATACCTGTGCTCCCAAGGGATTATGGGATCCCTTGGGACTCCAGGGGATGAGCCCTCTGGTGGCTGTACAGAGTAAATACAAGTATACATATATAACAGGGTCTGCACTGGGTATTGCACCGGGGCCTAGCGGATTGCAGCATGGTGACAGCCATAGGGTGCCATCTCTCCAGGGGGCAAGTGCGCACGGGAGTCCTGCTGAAGAGGACTCAGACGTGCCCATCGATGCTGGGGCTTATGAAAGAAGGGTGGAGGCCATGCACTCCCAGATGTTGGGGGCAGTGGCAAGGATGCCGGACAGGCTGTCAGAAGTGGTCGGGAGTGTGGAGGAGTCCACCTCCCGTATTGTTGACAGCTCTGTGCACCCCATGGAGCCCATCATTGCCAGTGTGCAGGCAATGGTGGACTCCCAGAGTGACTGTGCGGATCCAGCTGCCATTACAGCACAGGTGCAACTGAACAAGCATCTGAGTGTTGCTTTGGAGAGGATGGCCACGGCCCCGGAAGCTCAGAATGCTGTTAATCACTCTGGGCAACAGGCCATGGAGCATCAGTTTCTGTCATTTCTGGTGGCTTTCAGACTGTGACTGCTCTCATGTTGCCTTCGCGGCTGGGTTTACCACAGGCCACGGGGGACCTTCCGGTGTGACGCCACACCACCGACCTGAGCTCCCTCAGATTGGTGCCAGTGCTGCCCCTGGGGACCAGGATCCTGATTATGTGCTCTCTCAGGATCACACCATTCTTGACCCCAGACCTGTCACTCCGCCATTGGAGTCATCCGAGCCCAAGGCCGACTGAACCCACCAAGGAGGGTGCTGCCCAGTCTCCAGCTGGCCCTTCCAGGGTCCGAGCTGGTCGAGGGCATCCTAGAAGGACATCTGTAGCTTCTACACAGGAAACGCAGCAGCCTTCCCAGACCCATGAGGCAGCCACATTGGAGACACTGCTGAGTAGTAGTAGGATAGGTTTACATAAAAGGGGTTATAAGGAGATGCGCAAGGGTGAGAGATGATGTTCTGTTTGTTTTTTGCTGCTTTCTTTATTATGTAATAAATGTTTATTTTGTGTTTAAAATTCTGATGGGTTTAGACAGGTTAGATGCAGGAAGAATGTTCCCAATGTTGGGGAAGTCCAGAACCAGGGGTCACAGTCTAAGGATAAGGGGTAAGCCATTTAGGACCGAGATGAGGAGAAACTTCTTCACCCAGAGAGTGGTGAACCTGTGGAATTCTCGACCACAGAAAGTTGTTGAGGCCAATTCACTAAATATATTCAAAAAGGGAGTTAGATGTAGTCCTTACTACTAGGGGGATCAAGGGGTATAGCGAGAAAGCAGGAATGGGGTACTGAAGTTGCATGTTCAGCCATGAACTCATTGAATGGCGGTGCAGGCTCGAAGGGCCGAATGGCCTACTCCTGCGCCTATTTTCTATGTTTCTATGTTTCTATGTTGCTCCCTGGGGAACCCCGCAATCCGCCCAAATCCGGTCTGCCGCTCCACCTGCTTCTCCCTGCTCGTCGGGAACGAAATGTATTGCAGTCTTCTCCTGTAGAGAGCATCTGTGACTTGATGGATGGAGCGATGGGTGGAGAACTGAGAGATGTTACATATATCTGTGGTTGCAGACTGGGAAAACGCCAGATGCATAAAAGTTGAGTGCAATGGTCAGTTTGGTTTCAATGCTCAGAGCTGTCCTTAGCCTTGCCTGAGGCTGCAGATCTGGGCAAAAGAGATTGCACAGCTCCCTTGAGCAAGTCCTTCCTGAATCAGAACCTTTGCAGACATCGCTCATCAGTTAGCTCCGTGAAGGAAAACTGATGGCGGTAGACCCTTGGACGGTAGGGCCTTCTTCCCCCAAGTCTATGCTGGGCCCCTCCTATGGCAGCTGGCTGATTGCCTTCTCACTCGTCCCCTTGATGCACTTCAGCCTCTGCAGGTTGCTGCTGGCAAGCATCTGCCTCATCGCGCACTATCTGGTGCGGGGCATCAGCGCACCTCACCCTCCTCCTCACGCCAGCTCCTTCCTGGCCAACCTCTCTGCCTTGAGGTTTATGGCCATCTCCAGGCCCTTCTCCATGTTAGGCAGTCATGTCTGCTGCCTCCCTTGCTCGCTGCCTCTGGACCCGTTGCTGATGGCGTCACCTTCTCCTGCATGTCTCCCTGCCACGCACAATCTGCACAAGGCGTTCCACTGCTAATATTGAGCCCACTGCGTCTGCGGGCTCAACCCTCACTGTGAGTTCGCTGTGGAGTTCAGCTTGAGGCCCCCAAGCCACTAGTAATCACTGCAGATGTCAAAAGGGCGAGTGATAAACTTTTCAAAGGTCCGCATAACTTTACACAAGTCAGCAACTCCCAACAATCTTTCACAAGTGCAAACAACTTTTCTCCAAAAAAATTCCGATTCCACCAAAACTCCTTTCTCCTCCGCTAGTGGTCTCGAGCAGCCCTGCACAGTGCACCGACACAAAAAGCTGTCAGAGGCACCATTAGGCAGCAGCGTGTTTTTTTTTATACTGAATATAGCTTCCGGGGCGGAGAGGCAGCGGTGCGCACTCTGATTGCATCATTACAGCCGCATCCACAATACCGCGGTGGCAGTGGGGGAGCGGGGCCGGAGTGGGGGGAGTGGGGCGGGAGTGGGGGGAGCGGGGCGGGAGTGGGGGGAGCGGGGGGGGGGGAGTGGGGGGAGCGGGCCGGGAGCGGGGGGAGCGGTGCGGGAGTGGGGGGAGCAGGCCGGAAGTGTTGCAAAAACCCCCGAGGACAATTTCGCTGGTGCTGGCCATTGGACCGGAAGTCGGTGGCCACTCGCTGAGCCACCGCTTTCCGACGGTAACAGACCTTTTCAAGAGGCTGAATTTCTGCCCCTTTGTCTTTTGTGAGGAGAAAGACAAGATACTAACTGTCCATAGGAACATTTACAAAGGGGGCCATCTAACCCAGTTTGTTCTCACAGTGATGATGTTTGCCTGTATCCATTAATTAAGTGACATGAAAAGGTTACTCATGTCTTTAAAACATTAAATGCATACAAAACTTGCAGATGCCTGTCAGGCACACTAGGGTTGCTAGGAATCAAGCTATTTGATATACAAGTCAGGTGTCGAAAGAAAATGAAACCAACAGACTGCCAAGGGGCTGCTGTTCACACTTTATCTGCTTGGATTATAACATTAATTATTAACATTATTAAATGCCTAGTGGGGAAAGGTTGCTTTTATCTGGGATATTCTTCAAAGAAGCTGGGTTCCATTTCAAAGGAATCAATGAGAATACCTAGACAGCAGACTGAAGACGTTTAGTTTGCAGATCTCGCTTTACCTGCTTATATCTACAGTGTGGCAGTCAGGTGACTCCATGAAGAACCCAGAGCCAGAGCCAACTTTCGAACTGATTCAAATTCCACCCATCCCTCTTGAAAAACTTAATTGTCCTCCGGTTATCCAGACACACCAGGTTTTCCTTTTTGATGATCACCGCCAGCATAATTGAAGCCAATGATCCTGCTGTTCATTTCTGACAAACCTGTACTGACAGGCAACAAACCAGAGACCAAAATTATATTCATCAGAGATTCAGTTAAAAAAATCTGAAAACAACAGTCAGAGTTTGGACTTAGTGGGCTGATGACCATTTTCTATATGGCCAAATTGAACTAAACTGAACTCACCAACATTTCCATTTTCATCTTATTTAACAATGTTGAGCGAGGGGTACCTGGACATCAGTGCTTACTCACAGTCGTGGGCAGGAAGCTGCACAAAATTTGAAGCAATCACAAGCAGCAGCTAAATGGCCGTCAAATAACAACGTAAGAATGTAAGAAATAGGAGCAGAAGTAAGCCATTTGACCCCTCGAGCCTGCTCCACCATTCAATAAGATCATGGCTAATCTGATCTTGGCCTTAACTCCACTTCCCTGCCCGCTCCCTATAACCCTTGACTCCCTTATCATTCAAAAATCTGTCTATCGCCACCTTGTTGTGTTCATTGTGTTCATGCTCTATTTGTTTGTTACAGGACACGAGACAAGCATTACGACCCTGCGGGAGCTATTCACACACTGCTTTAAACAAGCTGGTTCATGCTGGTTTTGGGACACCATTTTGAGAGTTGCTATAAAGGGCACAGTTAGTTACACTTCTCCTGTTTCAGTTAGTCTGTTATTTACATACACAACACACTTTATGTATATTCAATGACCCAGCCTCCATAGCTCTCTAGAGTAGAGAATTCCAAAGATTCACGATCCTCTGCAAGAAGAAATTCCTCCTTATTTCTGTTTTAAATGGGCGACCCCTTATTCTGAAACTATGCCCCCAATTTTGGTTCCCCCCACGAGGGGAAACATCCTCTCTGCATCTACCGTGTCAAGCCCCCTCAGAATCTCATACGTTTCAATAAGATCAACTCACATTCTTTTAAACTCCAATGAGCATAGGCCCAACCTGCTCAACCTTTCTTCATAAGACAACCTCTTCATCTCAGAATCAATCTCGTGAACCTTCTCTGAACTGCCTTCAATGCAAGTATACCCCTCCTTAAATAAGGAGACCAAAACTGTACACAGTATTCCAGGTATACAATGCCCCGTACAGTTGTAGCAGGATTTCCCTACTTTTATACTCCATCTCTTGCAATAAAGGCCAACATTCCATTTGCCTTCCTAATTATTCACTGTACCTGCATGCTAACTTTTTGCATTTCATGTACAAGTACCCCCAGATCCCTCTTTACAGCATTTTGTAATCTCTCCCCATTTAAATAATAATTTGCTGTTTTATTTTTCCTATCTAAGTGGATAAGCTCATATTTTCCCACATTATACTCCATCTGCCAAATGTTTGCCCACTCACTATATATCCCTTTGCAGATTCTTTACATCATTCTCACAACTTGCTTTCCCACCTATCTTTGTATCATCAGCAAAATTGGCTACATTACACTCGGTCCCTTCATCCAAGTCATTAATATAGATTGTAAATAGTTGAGGCCCCAGCACTGATCCCTATGGCACCCCACTAGTTACAGTTTGCCAACAGGAAAATGACCCATTTATCCCGACTCTCTGTTGTCTGTTAATAGCCAATCCTCTATCCATGCTAATATATAACCCCGAACCCCATGAGCTCTTATTTTGTGCAGTAACCTTTTATGTGGTACCTTGTCAAATGCCTTCTGACAATCCAAATACACATCTACTGGTTCCCCTTTATCCACCCTGCTCATTTCATCATCAAATATGATTTCCCCTTTTATCAAACTCTGCTGATTCTGCTTGACGCTATTATGATTTTTCTAAATGTCCTGCTACTACTTCCTTAATGATGGATTCCAGCATTTTCCCAATGACAGATGTTAGGCTAACTGGTCTATAGTTTCCTGCTTTCTGTGTCCCTCCTTTCTTAAATAGGGGAGTTACATTTTCAGTTTTCCAATCTGCTGGGACCTCTCCAGAATCCAGGAAATGTTGGTAGATTACAACCAATGAATACACTATCTCTGCAGCCATTTTTTTAAGATCCTAAGATGCAGGCCATTAGGTCCAGGGGACTTATTCACATTTAGTCCCATTAGTTTGCCTAGTACTTTTTTTCCAGTGATAGAGATTGTTTTAAGTTCCCCGTTCCGCATAGCCCCTGGATTATTAATTATTGGGATGATTTTAGTGTCTTCTACTGTGAAGACCAATACTAAATATTTGTTCAAAGTCTCTGCCAATTCCCTGTTTCCCATTATTAATTCCCCAGTCTCATCCTCTAAGGGACCAATGTTTACTTCAGCTACCCTCTTCCTTTTTATATACCTGTCAAAGCTCTTAATGTCTGTTTTTATATTTCTTGCTAGTTTTCTCTCATAAACTATCTTCTCTCTCTTTCATTTTTTTTTAGTCGTCCTTTGCTGGTTTCTAAAAATCTTCCAATCCTCTGGCTTCCACTATTCTTCATTGTATGCCTTTGTTTTCAATTTGATACCATCCTTCACTTCCCTAGTTAGCCACAGATGGTTCATCCTTCTCTTAGAGTCTTTCTTTCTCACTGGAATATATCTTTCCTAAGTGTTATGAAATATCTCCTTAAATGTTTGACACTGCTTTTTTACTGTCTTACTCCTGAATATATTTTCCCAGTCCACTTTAGCCAACTCTGCCTTCATACCTCTGTAATTGCCTTTATTTAAGTTCAGGACACCAGTTTGAGGCCAAGCTTTCACACCCTCAAACTGAATTTGAAATTCTACCAAGCTATGATCACTCTTCCTAAGAGGATCCTTTGCTATGAGATCCTTAATTAATCCAGTCTCATTACACATTACCAGATCTAAACAAGTCTGCTCCCTGGTTGGTTCCATGATATATTTGTTGTGTCTAAAGAAAGAGTCAGACTGAACACTGTGAGCTCAAAGTAAAGTGTGACTTTAGTATTTTATTGCAGGTCTCCAGAGTGCCTTTCCAACCTGTGAAGCCTCCTTAAATACCTGTGCTCCCAAGGGATTATGGGATCCCTTGGGACTCCAGGGGATGAGTCCTCTGGTGGCTGTACAGAGTAAGTACAGGTTTACACATATAACAACACTCTCCCCCCAAAGTCAATAGTGTAACTATTTACAATGTGAGTTGATCTGGGGCCCTTCTTGCCCTGGTTGATCGCCTCGGTGTGAAAGCTGGTGTTGTTGAATCATGTGTTGGGTCCTTGCTGGGCTGCTGTGCAGCTGGCCTTGCTGGGCTGCCTGGTGTGTTGGGCCCTGCAGGGCTGCTGTGGATGATGGGTTCTGCTTCGTGGTCAACCGTGGTGCCGGTTGCCACTGGTGTGTATGTTGGGGGATCAAAAAAGGTGGGTTGCTCAGGATAGTCCGTGAATCTGAGTTTGCTTTGGTCCAAGTGTTTCCAGTGAATGAGTCCATTTGAAAGTTTGACCCGAAACACCCTGCTCCCCTCTTTGGCCACGACCTTGTCCATAACTTAATACAAATACAGAATCATTGATTTCAATCTTGCGTGACACATTTGCGCTATCATGGTAGCACTTTGTTGAAGCCGTCTGCTCTCTATCTGTTCATGTAGATCAGGGCGAACTGACGAGAGCCTTGTCTTAAGTGCTCTTTTCATGAGCAATTCAGCAGGTGGAATCCCAGTGAGTGAGTGGGGTCTTATGCGGCAGCTAAGCAGGACTCAGGATAGGCGAGTCTGCAGTGAGCCTTCAGTTATCCTCTTCAAGCCTGGCTTGATGGTTTACACTGCTCTCTCAGCCTGACCATTGGACAATGGTTTAAACGGGGCAGATGTGACATGAATGATCACGTTACGGGTCATGAATTCTTTGAACTCAGCACTGGTAAAACATGGCCTGTTGTCGCTCACCTGGTCATCGGGTAGACCGTGTGTGGCAAACATGGCCCGCAGGCTTTCGGTAGTGGCAACGGACATGCTAGCCGACATTATCTCACATTCAATCTCACTTGGAGTACGCGTCTACAACCAAAAGGAATATTTTATCTAAGAACGGGCCTGCATAGTCGACGTATACCCTAGACCACAGTTTGGAGGGCCAAGACCATAAACTTAGTGACGCCTCCCTGGGTATATTGCTTAATTACGAGCATCTATTACATCTGTGAATGCAGGACTCTAAGTCCGCATCGATACCGGGCCACCACACGTGGGATCTGGCTATCACTTTCATCATCCAAGTTCCAGCGTATCTTTCCCAGCCAGCTCCTGCCGAGCAGCATGGGACCATCACCTGGTACCACTCAGAGTGGTAGCTTGTGCATCGCTCCATCGTAGGAGACCTTTACAGTAGCACTGCTGATTACGGGTATCAGTTCTTTCGTGTAAGTTCTTAGTTTCGTGTGAACTGGAGTTAAGGGCCTAGAGGCCTTGTTGCACCACAACCTTTCGAAAGTCATTTTGCCCATGATGGACTGGCTCGCGCCCGTGTCCAGCTCCATTGACACCGGGAGTCCATTTAGTTCAACATTCAGCATTATCGGGGACAATTCTTGTGAATGTGTGCACCCCATGTACCTCTGCCTCCCCAGTGTGAGGCTCTGGTTCGTCGTGATCCTCCGTGGATCTCTCCTCCTCTGCAAAATGTTGGTTTGCAGGTTCAACAGGCTTTGCAGCTCACTTGCACAGTCGTTGGAGGTGTCCCATTGTTCCACAGCCCTTGAATCGGCATGAATGGAAATGATGATCACCCCCGCAGCGCCAACAAGGTGTTAATCACCCTTGTTGGTGGACTCTGAGACATCTGCGGACATGTAGCTGCAGGTATGTGTGACCTGCCCTGTTGGTTACGACTCAACAACAACATCACTTTGTTCACAGTACTTGTAGCAGCACTCGTGTGCTGAGAGATTTGCTTCGTATTGTCACTGATGGCAATGAGCGCCTGGGCTATTGCTATGGCCTTACTCAAGGTAGGGGTCACTACAGTCAAAAGTTTGCGAAGTATGGTTTCGTGGCCAATGCCAAGTACGAAAAAGTATCTGAGCATGTGCTCCAAATGTCCTTCAAATTCGCAATGTCCTGCAAGGCGTCTTAGCTCAGCGATATAACTCGCCACTTCCTGGCCTTCAGACCTTTTGTAGGTGTAGAACCGGTACCTCGCCATCAGAATGCTTTCCTTCGGGTTCAAATGCTCTCGGACCAGTGTGCATAAATCATTGTACGATTTCTCCGTGAGTTTCGCTGGAGTGAGCAGATTCTTCATGAGGCCATACGTTGGTGCCCCACAGATGGTGAGGAGGATCGCCCTTCGTTTGGCAGCGCTCTCTTCCCCATCTAGCTCATTGGCCATGAAGTATTGGTCGAGTCGCTCCACAAAAGCTTCCCAATCATCTCCCTCTGAGAATTTCTCCAAGATGCCCACTGTTCTCTGCATCTTTGGGTTCGCTATCTGTATCTTGTCGCCAGCTGTTGTGTATGAAGAAAGAGTCAGACTGAACACTGTGAGCTCAAAGTAAAGTGTGACCTTAGTCTTTTATTGCAGGTCTCCAAAATGCCTCTCCAACCTGTGAAGCCTCCTTAAATACTTGTGCTCGCAAGAGATTATGGGATCCCTTGGGACTCCTGGGGATGAGCCCACGGGTGGCTGTACAGAGTAAATACAAGTTTACATATATAACAGTATTGTTCGAAGAAACCATCCCAAATACACTCTGTGAACTCTTCCTCAAGGCTACCTTCGCCAATTTGATTTGTCCAATCAATGTGAAGATTAAAATCGCCCGTGCTTATTGCTGTGCCTTTCATATAAGCCTCCATTATTTCTAGATTTATACTCTGTCCTACACTGTAACTACTGTTAGGGAGCCAAAAGACTACACCCACCAGTGACATCTTTCCATTATTATTACTTATCTCCAACCAAACTGATTCTACATCTTGATCTTATGAGCCAATATCATTTCTCACTACTGCACTGATCTCATCCTTTATTACTGGAATTCTTTGAGGATATAATGAGCATGGTGGATAGAGGTGTACCGATGGATGTGGTGTATTTAGATTTCCAAAAGGCATTCGATAAGGTGCCACACAAAAGGTTACTGCAGAAGATAAAGGTACGCGGAGTCAGAGGAAATGTATTAGCATGGATAGAGAATTGGCTGGCTAACAGAAAGCAGAGAGTCGGGATAAATGGGTCCTTTTCGGGTTGGAAATCGGTGGTTAGTGGTGTGCCACAGGGATCGGTGCTGGGACCACAACTGTTTACAATATACATAGATGACCTGGAAGAGGGGACAGAGTGTAGTGTAACAAAATTTGCAAATGACACAAAGATTAGTGGGAAAGCGGGTTGTGTAGAGGACACAGAGAGGCTGCAAAGAGATTTAGATAGGTTAAGCGAATGGGCTAAGGTTTGGCAGATGGAATAAAATGTCGGAAAATGTGAGGTCATCCACTTTGGGAAAAAAAACAGTAAAAGGGAATATTATTTGAATGGGGAGAAATTACAACATGCTGAGATGCAGAGGGACCTGGGGGTCCTTGTGCATGAATCCCAAAAAGTTAGTTTGCAGTTGCAGCAGGTAATCAGGAAGGCAAATGGAATGTTGGCCTTCATTGCGAGAGGGATGGAGTACAAAAGCAGGGAGATCCTGCTGCAACTATACAGGGTATTGGTGAGGCCGCACCTGGAGTACTGCGTGCAGTTTTGGTCACCTTACTTAAGGAAGGATATACTGGCTTTGGAGGGGCTACAGAGACGATTCACGAGGCTGATTCCGGAGATGAGGGGGTTACCTTATGATGATAGATTGAGTAGACTGGGTCTTTACTCGGAGTTCAGAAGGATGAGGGGTGATCTTATAGAAACATTTTTAATAATGAAAGGGATAGACAAGATAGAGGCAGAGAGGTTGTTTCCACTGGTCGGGGAGACTAGAACTAAGGGGCACAGCCTCAAAATACGGGGGAGCCAATTTAAAACCGAGTTGAGAAGGAATTTCTTCTCCCAGAGGGTTGTGAATCTGTGGAATTCTCTGCCCAAGGAAGCAGTTGAGGCTAGCTCATTGAATGTATTCAAATCACAGATAGATAGATTTTTAACCAATAAGGGAATTAAGGGTTATGGGGAGCAGGCGGGTAAGTGGAGCTGAGTCCACGGCCAGATCAGCCATGATCTTTTTGAATGGCGGAGCAGGCTCGAGGGGCTAGATGGCCTACTTCTGTTCCTAATTCTTATGTTCTTATGTTCTTATTAACAGAGCTACCTCACCTCCTTTTCCTTTCTGCCTGTCCTTCTAAAATGGCAAATACCTGTGAATATTCAATTCCCAGCCTTGGTCACCTTGCAACCATGTCTCTATAATGCTATCAAATTATACCCATTTATTTCTATAGAAAATTCTCGAAATCTCAATGGGTCAGGCAGCATCTGTTGAGAGAAAGCAGAGTTAATGTTTCAGGTCAATAACCCTTCATCAGAACTGATCGGAAAGAACGGATTCTTAACAAGCACTGAAAGGGGGAGGAGAAGAATACAAGTGAAGGTCTGTGATAGGTTGGAAGACAGGAGCGATTTGAGAGACAAAAGGGATGATGGCCCAAATTCAAATGGTAATGCCAGGAATTAGAAAAACATTAGTCAAGATAGGATGTGAATGGCATGATAATGACAGCTGCAATAATATTTGCAGATGGCGTGTAATCAGACGTCACATGGTCAGAACTTCATGTGAACAAACCTCCAGGAATGCCTCCAACCAGAGTTGGCATCCTTGGGTCTCCCATGAGGATATTTTATTAAAGCAAGCTGCAGTTTTTGGCAAAGCCTTGCTTGATGTCACGAGGTTCAGGCATGGGACCTGCTTTAATTAGCTTATATACTGTAATCAGGTCTGTGTAAGATCATGAGAAATAGGAGCAGGAGTAGGCCATACAGCCCCTTGAGCCTGTTCTGCCATTTAATCGGATCATGGCTGATCATCGACCTCAACTCCACTTTCCCTCCCAATCTCCACATCCCTTGATTCCCCAGACTCCAAAAATCTATCTATCTCAGCCTTGAATATATTCAGAGACTCAGCATCCACAGCCCTCTGGGGCGAGAATTCAGAAAATTGACAACTCTCTAAATGAAGAAATTCCTCCTCATCTCTGTCTTAAATGGCGTACCCCTTATCCTGAGACTGTGCCCCCTAGTTCTAGACACTCCAGCCAGGGGAAACAACCGCTCAGCATCTACCCTGTCAATCCCCTTCAGAATCTTGTATGTTTCAATGAGATCATCTCTCATTCTTCTAAACTCCAGCGACTATAGGCCCATTCTACACAATTTCTCATCATAAGACAGATCTCTCATCCCAGGAATCAATCTAGTGAAACTTCATTGCACCACCTCGAAGGTAAGTATATCCTTCCTTAGATAAGGACACCAAAACTGTGTATGGTACTCCACGCATAGTCTCACCAAGGCCTTGTATGATTGTCGAAAGACTTCCTCACTTTTATACACGGACCCACTTGCAATAAAGGACAACATGCCCTGTGCCTTCCTTGTTGCATGCTGGCTTTCTATGTTTTTTGCACAAGGACAACCAAATCTCTCTGAACACCAACATTCAAGTTTCTCAACATTTAAAAAATATTCTGTTTTTCTCTTCCTACCAAAGTGAATAACCTCACATTTCCCCACATTATACTCCATCTGCCACGTAGTCTATCTATATAATAATAACTTTTATTTATATAGCGCATTTAACGTAGTAAAACTTTGCAAGATGCTTCACAACAATTTTACAACACGTTTGATATTGACCATCGAGGGAAAGAGAGAAAAAGCGGGAGAAGGACATGTAAAAAGAGGTTAAAGGCTCAGGTCTGAAGCAGCAGCCAAACTGCGCACGCAGATAGACACAGGCGAAAAAATTTTGAAAAAAGAAATTCAAATTACATTGTAAATAATACAGTAAGAAGTATACAATAGTAAAATCAGTATAAAAAGGATTAATTATAATTAAATAAAATTAAATAATATATCCCATAATTATAAATTAAGTTAAAATTAGAAAATCAGCAATTGAAGCAAATTAAATTAGATTCATTCCCTGTCCAGTGATTCAATTAATCTGGAAGAACCAATCACCGTCCTCCATCCTTGTGCTGACATAATTTTATTATTTTTTATTTCTCATTTTGTCCTCTTGACAGGACCTGTAATAGCTCCAGGCTTGAACTGCCTCCATTGTCATGGAGATGCTAATGTTTAAACCTCCCTCCATCTGCAAAAGGACATAGACAGGCTAAGTGAGTGGCCAAAAGTTTGGCAGATGAAGTACAATGTTGGAAAGTGTGAGGTCATGCACTTTGGCAGAAAAAAATCAAAGAGCAAGTTATTATTTAAATGGAGAAAGATTGCAAAGTGCCGCAGTACAGCGGGACCTGGGGGTACTTGTGCATAAAACACAAAAGGATAGTATACAGGTACAGCAAATGATCAGGAAGGCCAATGGTATCTTGGCCTTTATTGCAAAGGGGATGGAGTATAAAAGCAGGGAAGTCTTGCTACCGCTACATAAGGCATTGGTGAGGCCACACCTGGAATACCGCGTGCAGTTTTGGTTTCCATATTTACGAAAAGGATATACTTGCTTTAGAGACAGCTCAGAGAAAGTTCACTAGGTTGATTCCGGGGATGAGGGGGTTGACTTATGAGGAAAGGTTGAGTAGGTTGGGCCTCTACTCATTGGAAGTCAGAAGAATGAGAGGTGACCTTATCGAAACGTATAAGATTATGAGGGGGCTTGACAAGGTGGATGCAGAGAGGATGTTTCCACTGATGGAGGAGACTAGAACTAGAGGGCATGATCTTAGAATAAGGGACCGCCCATTTAAAAGAGATGAGGAGAAATTTCTTCTCTCAGAGAATTGTAAATCTATAGAATTCGCTGTCTCAGAGAGCTGTGGAAGCTGGGACACTGAATAAATTTAAGGCAGAAATAGACAGTTTCTTAAATGATAAGGGGATAAGGGGTTATGGGGAGTGGGCGGGGAAGTGAAGCTGAGTCCATAATCAGATCAACCGTGGATCTTATTGAAATGCGGAGCAGGCTCAAGGAGCTGTATGGCCTACTCCTATTTCTTATGTTCTTATGTTCATCAGCTCCTCCATTGTCAGCAAGATACTTATGTTTAAAACTCCCTCCATCTGCTCCAGGCTTAAGCTGCCTCCGTTGTCAGGGAGATGCTTATGTTTAGAACTCCCTCCATCTGCTCCAGGCTCGAGCTGCCTCCGTTGTCACGGAGATGCTTATGTTTAAAACTCCCTCCACATGCACCAGGCTCGAGCTGCCTCCTTTGTCAGGGAGATGCTTATGTTTAAAACTCCCTCCATCTGCTCCAGGTTCGAGCTGCCTCCACTGTCAGCGAGACGCTTATGTTTAAAACTCCCTCCATCTGCTCCAGGCTTGAACTGTCTCCGTTGTCAGGGAGACGCTTATGTTTAAAACTCCCTCCAACTGCTCCAGGTTCGAGCTGCCTCCACTGTCAGTGAGACGCTTATGTTTAAAACTCCCTCCATCTGCACAAGGCTTGAGCTGCCTCCATTGTCAGGGAGATGCTTATGTTTGAAACTTCCTCCATCTGCTCCAGGCTTGAACTGCCTCCGTTGTCAGGGAGATACTTACGTTTAAAACTCCCTCCAGCTGCTCCAGACTTGAGCTGCCTCCGTTGTCAGGGAGATACTTTTGTTTAAAACTCCCTCCAGCTGCTCCAGGCTCGAGCTGCCTCCATTGTCAGGGAGGTGCTTATGTTTAAAACTCCCTCCAGCTGCTCCAGTCTCGGGCTGCCTGATTATTATATCCCTTTGCAGACACTTTGTGTTCTCCTCACAGCTTACTGCCCCACCTAGCTTTGTATCGTCAGCAAACTTGGATACATTACACTCGGTCCCTTCATCTAGGTCACTAACATAGATTGTAAATACCTGAGGCGCCAGCACTGCTAATACATGCTTATACGTTACCTCGAATCCCATGAGAACCTTATCTTATGTAATAATCTTTTATATGGCACCTTATCGAATGCCTTTTGGAAATCCAAATATACTACATCCAATGGTTCCCCTTTATCTACCCTACTAGTTACATCATCAAAAAACTCTAATATATTTGTCAAACACAATTTTCCTTTCATAAAACCATGTTGACTCTGCCTAATCATGTTCGGATTTTCTAAGTGCCTTGATACCACTTCCTTAACAATGGATTCCAGCATGTTCCCGATGACTGATGTAAGGCTAACTGGCCTTTAGTTTCTTGTTTTCTCTCTCCTTTCTTGAATAGCGGTGTTACATTTGCTACCTTCTAATCCATTGGGACCATTCTTGAATCTAGGGAATGTTGAAAGATGTCCAATCTGCTGGGACCATTCTAGAACCTGGGGAATTTCGAAAGATCAAGACCAATGCATCCACTATATCTGCAGCCACATCTTTTAGAACCCTAGAAGGTAGGCCGTCATGTCCAGGGGATTTGTCAGCTTTTAGTTCCATTGGTTTCACTCGTACTTTTTCTCTACTTAAAAGAATTTCATTAAGTTCTATCGATATGTAAAGAGAAAAAGGTTAGTAAAGACAAACATAGGTCCACTGCAGTCAGAATCAGGGGAAGTCATAATGAGGAACAAAGAAATTGCAGACCAGCTGAACAAGTCCTTTGGTTCGGTATTCACTAAAGAGGACACAAACAACCTTCCGGATATAAAAGGGGTCAGAGGGTCTAGTAAGAAGGAGGAACTGAGGGAAATCCTTATTAGTCGGGAAATTGTGTTGGGGAAATTGATGGGATTGCAGGCCGATAAATCCCCAGGGCCTGATGGTCTGCATCCCAGAGTACTTAAGGAGGTGGCCTTGGAAATAGTGGATGCATTGACAGTCATTTTCCAACATTCCATGGACTCTGGATCAGTTCCTATGGAGTGGAGGGTAGCCAATGTAACCCCACTTTTTAAAAAAGGAGGGAGAGAGAAAACAGGGAATTATAGACCGGTCAGCCTGACATCGGTAGTGGGTAAAATGATGGAATCAATTATTAAGGATGTCATAGCAGCGCATTTAGAAAGAGGTGACATGATAGGTCCAAGTCAGCATGGATTTGTGAAAGGGAAATCATACTTGACAAATCTTCTGGAATTTTTTGAGGATGTTTCCAGTAGAGTGGACAAGGGAGAACCAGTTGATGTGATGTATTTGGACTTTCAGAAGGCTTTCGACAAGGTCCCACACAAGAGATTAATGTGCAAAGTTAAAGCACATGGGATTGGGGGGTAGTGTGCTGACGTGGATTGAGAACTGGTTGGCAGACAGGAAGCAAAGAGTAGGAGTAAATGGGTACTTTTCAGAATGGCAGGCAGTGACTAGTAGGGTACCGCAAGGTTCTGTGCTGGGGCCCCAGCTGTTTACATTGTGCATTAATGATTTAGACGAGGGGATTAAATGTAGTATCTCCAAATTTGTGGATGACACTAAGTTGGGTGGCAGTGTGAGCTGCGAGCAGGATGCTATGAGGCTGCAGAGTGACTTGGATAAGTTAGGTGAGTGGGCAAATGAATGGCAGATGAAGTATAATGTGGATAAATGTGAGGTTATCCACTTTGGTGGTAAAAACAGAGAGACAGATTATTATCTGAATGGTGACAGATTAGGAAAGGGGGAGGTGCAATGAGACCTGGGTGTCATGGTACATCAGTCAGTGAAGGTTGGCATGCAGGTACAGCAGGTGGTTAAGAAAGCAAATGGCATGTTGGCCTTCATAGCGAGGGAATTTGAGTACAGGGGCAGGGAGGTGTTACTACAGTTGTACAGGGCCTTGGTGAGGCCACACCTGGAGTATTGTGTACAGTTTTGGTCTCCTAACTTGAAGAAGGACATTCTTGCTATTGCGGGAGTGCAGCGAAGGTTCACCAGACTGATTCCTGGGATGGCGGGACTGACATATCAAGAAAGACTGGATCAACCGGGCTTGTATTCACTGGAGTTCAGAAGAATGAGAGGGGATCTCATAGAAACGTTTAGAATTCTGACGGGTTTAGACAGGTTAGATGCAGGAAGAATGTTCCCAATGTTGGGAAGTCCAGAAGCAGGGGTCACAGTCTAAGAATAACGGGTAAGCAATTTGGGACCGAGATGAGGAGAAACTTCTTCACCCAGAGAGTGGTGAACCTGTGGAATTGTCTACCACGGAAAGTTGTTGAGGCCAATTCACTAAATATATTCAAAAAGGAGTTAGATGTAGTCCTTACTACTAGGGGGATCAAGGGGTATGGCAAGAAAGCAGGAATGGGGTACTGAAGTTGCATGTTCAGCCATGAACTCATTGAATGGCGGTGCAGGCTCGAAGGGCCGAATGGCCTACTCCTGCATCTATTTTCTATGTTTCTATGTTAATTTCCTCACCCTCATTAGACCCTTGGTTCCCCACCATTTTAGGTCTACTTTTTGCATCTTCTACTGTGAAGACAGATACAAACTTTCTCTTTAATGTTCTGCCATTTCCTTATTCCCCATAATAATTTCTTCTGCACAGCCTCTAAGGGACCAATGTTTACTTTTGCTACTCCCTTCCTTTTTATATACCTGGAGAACCTCTAACAATCTGTTTTTATATTTCTTGCTGGTTTTCTCTCATAGACTATTTTTTCCCTTTTTATCAATTTTTTGGTCATCCTTTGCAGGTTTCTGAAACTCTCCCAATCCTCAGGTTTACTATTAATCGTCGCAAAATTATAAGCTTATTCTTTCAATCTAATGCTATCCTTAACTTTTTTAGTTAGCCACGGATGGATCACTTTTCCTGTGTAGTTTTTGTTTCTCAAGTAATGTATTTTTGTTGAGAATTATGAACTGTTTCTTTAAATGCTAGCCACTGCTTATCTACTGCCATACCTTTTAATCTATTTTCCAATCTATCTTAGCCAACTCATTCTTCATACCTATGTAATTGGCTTTATTTAAGTTTAAGTCTCCAGTTTCAGACTTAGCAAATATAATGTGAAATTCTATCGTATTATGATCACTCTGCCCCAGAGGATCCTTTATTATGAGATTGCTAATTAACCCTGTCTCATTACACATTACAGATCTAAAGTAGTCTGTTCCCTGGTTTATTCCATGATGTATTGTTCTGAGAAACTGTCCCGAATGCATTCCGTGAACTTGTCCTCCAGACTATCTTTGTCAATTTGATTTGTCCAGTCTGTTTGAAGATTAAAGTCCCCCACGATTATTGCATTACCTTTGTTACAACTCCTACTATTTCTTGATTAATATTCTGTCCATTGGCATAACTATTGTTAGGGGGCCTATATACTACTCCCACCAGTGTTTTCTGCCCCTTGTTATTCCTTATCTCCACCCATACACATTCTACTTCCTGTTTCTCCAAGATAAGATCCTTTCTCTCTACTGTCCTTATATCATCCTTTATTACCATGGCTACCCCGCCCTCCACCCCGCCTCCTTTACCATTCTGACTGTCTTTTTGTAACGTCAAGTACCCTGGAACATTTAGTTCCCAACCTTGGTCACCTTGCAACCACATCTCTATACTGGCTATTAGATTAAACCCATTTATCTCTATTTATGCCACTTGCTCATCTATCTTGTTATGAATGCTCTGTGCATTCAGATAAAGAGCCTTTAATTTAATTTTTTTTAACATTTTCCCTGGTTTGACTTTATTCTCAGCTGCACTGCTACCATTAAACTCTCTGTGCCTTCCTGTCACACTCGGCTTATTTTTACCCAAATCGCTACACTGCTCTCTTGCATTGACCTTTCTCTTTAGATATCCAAATTTCCCCTCAACTGACCCCTCCCCCACATTATTTAGTTTAAAGCCCTATCTACAGCCCTAGTTATTCGATTCATCAGGACGCTGATCCCAGCCCGGTTTAAGTGGAGCCCGTCCCGATGGAACAGCTCCCTCTTTCCCCAGTACTGATGCCAGTGCCCCATGAATTGAACCCCCTTCCTCCCACACCACACTTTGAGCCACACATTTATCTCTCTGATCTGCTTGACCCTATGCCAATTTGCGTGTGGCTCAGGTAGTAATCCAGAGATTATTACCTTTGAGGTTCTGCTTATTCATTTAGAACCTAGCTCCTCAAACTCCCTCAGCAGAACCTCATTCTTAGTTCTACCTATGTCATTGGTTCCTACATGGACCACGACAATTGGATCCTCCCATTCCAAATTCTTCTCCAGCCGCAAGGAGATATCCGTAATCCTGGCACCGGGCAACACAACCTCTGGACCTCCCTGTTGCAGCTGCAGAGAACGGTATCTATCACCCTGACTATACTGTCCCCTACCACTGCCACATACCTTCCTTCTCCCCCCACTTGGATGGCTCCCTGTACCACGGTGACATGGTCAGTTTTCCCATCCATACAAGGAGCAAGTACCTTATACCTGTTGGACAGGGTCAAGGGTTGAGACTTCTCCATCAGTGCATCCTGGGTCCCCATAGCTTCATGACTCGCAGTCAGACCCTCCTGTCCCTGACCACTGATTAACTCTAAAGTACTATTGAACCTTAAGGGTGTGACTGCCTCCTGGAGCAAAGTGCCCAGGTAACTCTCTCCCTCCCTGATGCATATCAATGTCTGCAGCTCGTACTCCAGCTCAACAAGTTCCTCAAGCTGTAGACACTTACTGTCGATATGGTTGCTCGAAAACGCAATGCTTTCCACCACATGCTGCAGTTACGACACACCTCCTGCCCTGCCCTCTCTAATGTTGTTTTATTTATTAATTAATTAGTTAAATCTTTGATTCAAATGATAGTTTAGTTTTTAAAATTATTTTATGTTTTAAGTTATTAATTTAACAAGTGCTAGCAAGTTACAGTTTCTCAGCTCTTAATTTAACCCCTTAACCTAACTTAGAAAGCAAAGAAAAGCTGTAATACTCAGCAACCAATCACCTACCTGCTCTTCTGTTGTTTTTAAATCGGAGCCTCCCTATTTATGCCTGGCCACTGCCGCTCTGTTCCTTCCGGTCTCGGGCCTTTGCATGACGGAAGTTGTCCCTATAAAGTGTGGCGCACTGCAATATCTTATGTTACTGGACTAGTAATTCAGAGGCCTGGACTAACGATCCAGAGACATGGGTTCAAATCCCTCCACGGCAGCTGGGGCATTTAAATTCAATTAATAAATACATTTGGAATAAAAAGCTAGTAACAGTAATGGTAACCATGTAACTACTGGATTGTTGTAAAAACCCATCTGATTCACTAATATCCTTCAGGGAAGGAAACCAGCATTCCTACCTGGTCTAGCCTATATGTGACCCCAGGCCCCAGCAATGTGGTTGACTCATAACAGCCCTCTGAAATGGCCTGGCAAGGCACTCACTTAAAGGCAATTAGGGATGGACCATAAATGTTGGCCCTGCCAGTGACACCCACATCCCGTGAATGAATTAAAAATAAATAGTAACTCTCCCATCATGACATTTGGTTGTAATTTGAATAGCCTTAATGTTTTTGGCTCTATTGTATAGCTTATTAGATTGTTCCAAATATTTATTATTCCTTGACTATTATTTCTTCATATTTGTTTGAGGTTTACTTTTTACGGATTTTCAACGTTTGTACCTTTCGATGCTGTTTACTTGCTGCATGCTGAAGTAATTTGGAGTTACTTTATCAATACCATTGAATCATTTTTTTTACATCATTGAGGTCTGTCCTTAATCATTTCTTTCCAGATTGTTAAGATAATTGACCCTACATTGACCCTAAAAGGCAAGAATACAACTTCAAACAAAAGAAGGCCAATGCAATGACCCAAATTGGAATCCAAGTCACCGATAGATTCAAAATGCAAAGAAGTAATTTGGGAAAGAAGTTAAGTGATATCAGTAATGGCGAACATCAAGATCTCAAGATTTTACACGCACGTTCGCTCAGAGGGCCAGAATGCGGCAAAATTCGTTGCCTACCTGAGACGTCTACCGGGACCGTGTAAGTTCGGGACTGTGTTGGCAGACATGCTGCGGGATTTCTTTGTAAGTGGCATCAACCACGATGTGATCCTGCATAAACTACTGGCAGTGGAGACATTGGACTTGAACAGGGCCATCACGATCGCTCAGCCATGCATGACAACGGATAGAAGTCTAAAGCAGATCTCAGTGAAAAATCAAAACTCGGCAAGTACTGTCAATATGATTAATTCGGCATTCGGCAGAGCAGCACATGGCAGGGCCTACCCGACTGCGTGCGCGAAACCTGTGGCTGGCCAAAGTCCGCCATCGGGAATGCATCTGATTTCTCCGTGTTGGCGTTGTGGCACCAGCAATGCCGATTTAAGCAAAGGCTGTCTGAGAGTGGGGCATCTCCAGTGCAAGTGTCCGCAGATGAGCAAGCGTGCTGCGACACATCACGTGGAGGATGATGGTCAGACTAGCATGGATCCGGATACATGATCTGAGATACCAGAGGAGGAAGTGTATGGACTGTACTCGTTCCAAACTAAGAGCAAACCAATAATGATCAACTTGAAATGTAATGTTGTGCCAATATGTATGGAACTGGAAATGGGGCCAAGTCAATCGATAATGAGCCACAGGGCATTCGACAAGTTGTGGGATACTAAGGCTGTGAGGCCCAGGCTGAGTTCAGTCACTGTCAAGTTGCACACATACACCAAAGAACTCATAACGGTGATTGACAGTGCCACAATTAAAGTGTCGTATGTGGTGTGGTTCACGAGTTACCGCTATGGATTGTCCCAGGCAATGGCCCAATGCTGTTCGGCAGAAACTGGCTTGAAAAAATCAGATGCGATTGGAACAACATCAAGGCATTGTCGTTAGAGAAAGATACATGTGCAAAGTACTGAGCAAGTTCCCCTCGCTATTCGAACCAGGCTTCGGCAACTTCATGGGAGCCAAGATGCAAATCCACGAGGACTCGGATGCAAGACCCGTCCATCATAAAGCTCAGGCAGTTCTGTATTTGATGAGGGAGAAAGTCGAAATCGAACTAGACAGACTCCAGCGTAAGGGATCATATCATCGGTTGAATTTAATGAATGGGCCAGCTCCATTGTTCCTGTGCTGAAAAGTGATGGCACAGTCAGAATCTGTGGAGACTACAAGGCTACGATCAACAGGGTTTCAAAACAAGATCAGTACCAGTTACCAAAGGCTGATGACTTGTTTGTAACACTAGCCGGGGGGAAGTCGTTCACCAAGCTGGACGTGACGTCGACCTTTATAAAGCAGGAACTGGTCGAGACACCGAACTCCAAACCATTGTCAACACGTTCACCGAAGCGTACGAGAGCATGGATCTTACACTAAATATCCATAAGACAAAGGTCCTCTACCAACCTGTCCCCGCTACACAGTACTGCTCCCCGATTATCTTGCACAACATGGACCATTTTCCATATCTTGGAAGCCTACTGTCAACAAGGGCAGATGTCGATGACGAAGTCCAACACTGCCTTCAGTGTACCAGTGCAGCCTTCGGTCGCCTGAGGAAGAGAGTGTTTGAAGACCAGGATCTCAAACCCGGCACCAAGCTCATGGTTTACAGAGCAGCAGTGATAACCACCCTCCTATATGCTTCAGAGACGGACTATGTAAAGAAGGCACTTCAAAGCACTGGAGAAGTACCATCAATGCTGCCTCCGCAAGATCCGACAAATCCATTGGCAGGATAGACGCACCAATGTCAGTGATCTCGTTCAGGCCAACATCCCCAGCATCGACTCATTGACCATGCTCGATCAGCTCCAATGGATGGGCCACATCGTCCGCATGCCCGATACGAGACTCTCAAACCAAGCGCTCTACTCGGAGCTCCGACACAGCAAGCGAGCCCCAGGTAGGCAGAGGAAACGCTTCAAGGACACCCTCAAAGCCTCCTTGAAAAAGTGCAATATCCCCACTGACACCTGAGAATCCCTGGCCCAAGACTGCTCAAAGTAGAGGGAAAGCATCCGGGAAGGCACAACTCTCTTCGCCGAGAGCAAGTGGAAGCCAAACGCCAACAGCAGAAGGAGCGCACAACAACCCAAACACCCCACCCACCCGTCCCTTCAACCACCGTCTGCCCCACCTGTGACAGAGTCTGTAGGTCCCGCATCAGTCACCTGAGAACTCATTTAAGTGTGGAAACAAATCATCCTCGACTCCAAGGGACTGCCCAAGAAGATTATGGCCTCAATGTTAGTGGCTTCACCTCTCAATTCTGCCCACTGCCACCGACTGTTGCCTGGTTTTGTCTCCGATCTCCCCTCTGTGCCAGTTTCCACTTGAGCTGGAGCGGGTGGGAGGGGAGTACCGCCGGGAACCACTCGCTGACGGCCGCTGATGGCCAAGTAGCGTAAGTGACCTCCCTCCCGCCGAGCTGCCAGATTGGTGTGGGTGGGAGTCAGTGGTGTTGCCACCAGCAGGGGGAAGGACCCTTGCATGGAGCTGGTCTAATCCCCGACCGTAAGTACGAAGACCTGCAATAAAAGGTAGGTGAACATCTTTAAAAAAAATTTATTACAGCGATTTACCTGGATGGAGTCCCCTGAAGGTTTTCCAGTGTTTTCTTTTCTTTGTAATGATTTTTATTTTCAGGTCCTCCACCCTCCCTGGGCCCGACTCCATTTTCGGCGGCACTTGGACGGCAAGAGCCTTTGCCACCGAGATTGAGAGTCCCTGCCTGCTGCTGCCCAGATTGATGGCGTAAGCTATTATTTTGCCGCTGGGCGGTTCTGCCACCTCTTTTAGTGGAATCTTCCTGGCAAAGTACCACCTGGTCTCTCGGCGACCATCGGCGGTCCTTTGGGCAGCACTTGGGCGGGCCGTGGGTTTCACCGATTTTGGACCCTATGACTTTCTAAATGTCCTGCTACAATTCCTTAATAATGGATTCCAGCAATTTCCCAAGATAGATGTTAGGCTAACTGGCCTATAGTTTCCTGTTTCTATCTCCCACCTTTCTTGAATATGGCCGTTGCATTTGCGGTTTTCCATTCCGCTGGGACCGTTCCAGAAGCTAGGGAATTTTGGAAGATTACAACCACGCATCCACTATCGCTGCAGCCACTTCTTTTATGACCCTAGGATTGGGCTCAATTTTGCCCAAGCCCGTTTTCTGGCCTATTGCCAGAGTTATGCCGGGTTTTTCGGTCCAGAAATGCGGCATAAATAATTGTACAAACTTTTCCCAATCTGTAACTGGATTCCGGAGTCGCGCAGTGTGTCTAGTCGCCTCGGGGGATGGAGCCTGCTGTCTGCGCCGAAAAATGAAGTTGGGCCTTCTGCGCATGCGCAGGAAAAAAACCGTAGGTTTTTGACGTTCCTGCAATGGTCGCGCATGCTCAGTACAGCTGGGATTTGGCAATCGGCCATTTTTAACAGTGAGGGAGATCAGCGAGGCTATTGCTGGTCAACGCAATGAAGGATTTTTATTGGTGCCATAAGCTCTGGAGATCTCTGCCTAGTTACTCGCAAAATGGCATCAATCTCAGCAGATAGCACAGTTTCCCCTGGCAGGAAAACAGAGCCAATCCCGCAGTGAGCGGATATTGCGTTGGAGAGGCAATAAAAGCAGTTTATTCCGAAGCACAAAGAGATCAAGAAACGAAGTTACGACTTCATGTTCAGTCTAAATAAATAGTTATCACCACTCATTTTCATTGTATTCGGATCAATTTGTGCTGATTGGTAAAGCTAGTTCTTCTTGCTATGTGCTGGGGGCCTGTTACATCAGCCAGGCTGCTGATGTCTAGCAGAACAACAACATTGTTTGGTTTGCTTGTTAAGCAATAAAGAAGCAACAGTTGCCAACTCAGTTGTTTTGAGAGGTTTCTGTTTTTCATTACCATTTGCATTTTTGAAAATGAGGCGAATTACATACACATTCCGGGATGATAATATTTTCCTGCAAATTACTTTATTACCATTTGACCCTTACTCGCTATCAATTCTCCATGTGCCTTGCACTATTTCCAAATGTGTTGATCATCTGGAGACCTTCTGCCAGGCTTCTGACAATGTTGCTCTGTAGAAGGCTACCAGGAGGTGCATGAGATCATCCCTAGGACCGTGCCCCGAGTGCCCTCCCGGTCCGCTGCCCGACCCTAGCCCAGGCCGTAGGGCTAACCGATCCGCTCCCGCGCCCAACCACGGCCCCGAGTGCCCTCCCGGTTTGCTTCTTGCCCCTAGTCCAAGCTGAACGGCTTGCCGAACCGCTCCCTCACCCGACCTCGGCCCCGAGTGCCCTCCCGGTTTGCTTCTTGCCCCTAGTCCAAGCTGAACGGCTTGCCGAACCGCTCCCTCACCCGACCTCGGCCCCGAGCGCACTCCCGGTCCGCTTCCCGCCCCTATCCCAGGCCAAATGTCCTCTTCCGATTTATTTACCTGCGCCGACTTTAACTCTCCACAAGGGTTTTCTGGAGAGGCCACATACGCTGGCCTAAGCAGAAATGGAGTAACTATCAGCTGGCCAAAGTTCCCGAAATGGCCAGAATTGGCGTAGGTGGCTGGTTACGCCCCCTTTGGCTGAAAAAAAAACGTATCTAAAAAAATAGTTACTAACTGAGTTACGCTAGTGCAAATGGATTGGGCAAAGTGTGGATTTTTAACAGGCCAAAAAAATCAGCCTGCTCTAAAAAAAAACGGCGCAAATCACTGGGGAAAATTGAGCCCATTGATTGTTTTACTTTTCTCCCTCCCTTTCGCCCCCCCTCCCAATTTTCTATTATTGGGATGCTTTTAATGTCTTCTACCATGATGGCAGATACAAAATATTTGTTCAACGTCTCTGCCATTTCCTTGTTTACCATTGTTAATTCCACAGTCTCATCCTCTAAGGGACCAAAATTTACTTTAGCTAATCTCTGCCTTTATATATACTTGTACAAGGTCTGACTATCTGATTTTATATTTCTTGCTAGCTTACTCTCAATATATTTTCTCCCTCTTTATTATTTTTTTAGTCATCCTTTGCTGATTTCTAAAATGTTCCCTATCTTCTGGTCCACCACGAATCTTTGTAACATTGTACGCCTTTTCTTTCAATTTAATACCGTCCTTAACTTCCTTACACAGATGGTTCATCCTTCACGTAGAGTCTTTCTTAATGGAATATATATTTTTGGAGAATTATGAAATATCTCCTTAAATGTCTGCCAAGATCATTTCTCACTACTGCACTGATCTCATCCTTTATTAACAAAGCCACCCCATCTCCATTTCCTTTCTGCCTAATGTAAGACTTATCTTAACTAAGACAGGTTTTAGCCTGTAAGATTTATCTTCACTTTACAGAGTTCAAACTTGTGAGACAAGAAAAAAACAAGACTCAGGATATGTCTTTGTCTCACCCTTTTCCAGAGGATTATCTTTACTTAACATAATCAAAGGAAATTTGCGATAGCATTAAATGCAAAATAACTTCTCAATTATTAGCCCGCAACAAACCTGTCCCGATTAATTTACTTTTTAACAGTTAAAAATTGTCTATTCCCCAAGTGATTAAAAGAAACAAAGACACTCACACCACATCGTGGTCAGCGATTGTAAGACTTAACCCCCTGATTCTCTTGGCCACTAAAAAGGTTGTCAGTTCTAACGAACGGTCATCGACCCAAAACGTTAACTCTGTTTTTCTCTCGACAGGTGCTGCCTAACCCATTGAGATTTCCAGTATTTTTTATTTTTATGCCATTTCTCTTGACTGCTCCCCCGCCATCCACCTCCCCACCCTCCCCACCACCTCCCCCCCCCCGCCCCACACACACACACAGCCCCCCCACATGTCACATGACATTTTTATATCCCTTTCCCAGGATATTTGCCCACCGTGTACATCATTTGTCTAAGTTTAAAACAAAAGAATATTCTGAAACAAATTGTTCTCTTAAGAACATAAGAACATAAGAACTAGGAACAGGAGTAGGCCATCTAGCCCCTCGAGCCTGCTCCGCCATTTAACAAGATCATGGCTGATCTGGCCGTGGACTCAGCTCCACTTACCCGCCCTCTCCCCGTAACCCTTAATTCCCTTATTGGTTAAAAATCTATCTATCTGTGATTTGAATACATTCAATGAGCTAGCCTCAACTGCTTCCTTGGGCAGAGAATTCCACAGATTCACAACCCTCTGGGAGAAGAAATTCCTTCTCAACTCGGTTTTAAATTGGCTCTCCCGTATTTTGAGGCTGTGCCTCCTAGTTCTAGTCTCCCAACCAGTGGAAACAACCTCTCTGCCTATATCTTGTCTATCCCTTTCATTATTTTAACTGTTTCTATAAGATCACCCCTCATCCTTCTGAACTCCAATGAGTAAAGACCCAGTCTACTCAATCTATCATCATAAGGTAACCCCCTCATCTCCGGAGTCAGCCTCGTGAATCATCTCTGTACCGCCTCCAAAGCTAGTATATCCTTCCTTAAGTAAGGTGACCAAAACTGCACGCAGTACTCCAGGTGCGGCCTCACCAATACCTTATACAGTTGCAGAAGGACCTCCCTGCTTTTGTACTCCATCCCTCTCGCAATGAAGGCCAACATTCCATTCGCCTTCCTGATTACCTGCTGCACCTGCAAACTAACTTTTTGGGATTCATGCACAAGGACCCCCAGGTCCCTCTGCATCTCAGCATGTTGTAATTTCTCCCCATTCAAATAATATTCCCTTTAACTGTTTTTTTTTCCAAGGTGGATGACCTCACATTTTCCGACATTGTATTCCATCTGCCAAACCTTAGCCCATTCGCTTAACCTATCTAAATCTCTTTGCAGCCTTTCTGTATCCTCTACACAACCCGCTTTCCCACTAATCTTTGTGTCATCTGCAAATTTTGTTACACTACACTCTGTCCCCTCTTCCAGGTCATCTATGTATATTGTAAACAGTTGTGGTCCCAGCACCGATCCCTGTGGCACACCACTAACCACCGATTTCCAATCCGAAAAGGACCCATTTATCCCGACTCTCTGCTTTCTGTTAGCCAGCCAATTCTCTATCCATGCTAATACATTTCCTCTGACTCCGCGTACCTTTATCTTCTGCAGTAACCTTTTGTGTGGCACCTTATCGAATGCCTTTTGGAAATCTAAATACACCACATCCATCGGTACACCTCTATCCACCATGCTCATTATATCCTCAAAGAATTCCAGTAAATTAGTTAAACATGATTTCCCCTTCATGAATCCATGCTGCGTCTGCTTGATTTCACTATTCCTATCTAGATGTCCCGCTATTTCTTCCTTAATGATAGCTTCAAGCATTTTCCCCACTACAGATGTTAAACTAACCGGCCTATAGTTACCTGCCTTTTGTCTGCCCCCTTTTTTAAACAGAGGCGTTACATTAGCTGCTTTCCAATCTGCTGGTACCTCCCCCGAGTCCAGAGAATTTTGGTAGATTATAACTAATGCATCTGCTATAACTTCCGCCATCTCTTTTAATACCCTGGGATGCATTTCATCAGGACCAGGGGACTTGACTACCTTGAGTCCCATTAGCCTGTCCAGCACTACCCCCCTAGTGATAGTGATTATCTCAAGGTCCTCCCTTCCCATATTCCTGTGACCAGCAATTTTTGGCATGGTCTTTGTGTCTTCCACTGTGAAGACCAAAGCAAAATAATTGTTTAAAGTCTCAGCCATTTCCACATTTCCCATTATTAAATCCCCCTTCTCATCTTCTAAGGGACCAACATTTACTTTAGTCACTCTTTTCCGTTTTATATATCTGTAAATGCTTTTACTACCCATTTTTATGTTTTGCACAAGTTTACCTTCGTAATCTATCTTTCCTTTCTTTATTGCTTTCTTAGTCATTCTTTGCTGTTGTTTAAAATTTTCCCAATCTGCTATTTTCCCACTAACCTTGGCATTGGTTTTTAATTTGATACTCTCCTTTATTTCCTTGGTTTCCACGGCTGGTTATCCCTTCTCTTACCGCCTTCTTTTTCACTGGAATATATTTTTGTTGAGCATTATGAAAGAGCTCCTTAAAAGTCCTCCACTGTTCCTCAATTGTGCCACCGTTTAGTCTGTGTTTCCAGTCTACTTTAGCCAACTCTGCCCTCATCCCACTCTAGTCACCTTTGTTTAAGCATAGTACGCTCATTTGAGACACAACTTCCTCATCTCAATCTGTATTACAAATTCAACCCATACTGTGATCACTCATTCCAAGAGGATCTTTTACTAGGAGATCGTTTATTCTTCCTGTCTCATTACACAGGATCAGATCTAAGATAGCTTGTTCCCTTGTAGGTTCTGTAACATACTGTTCTAAGAAACAATCCCGTATGCATTCTTTGAATTCCTCCTCCAGGCTACCCCGTGCGATTTGATTTGACCAATCGATATGTAGGTTAAAATCCCCCATGATTACTGCCATTCCTTTTTCACATGCCTCCATTATTCCCTTGATTATTGCCCTCCCCACCGTGAAGTTATTATTTGGGGGCCTATAAACTACACCCACCATTGACTTTTTCCCCTTACTATCTCTAATCTCCACCCACAATGATTCAACATTTTGTTCATTCTAGCCAATATCATCTCTCAGAACTGCCCTAATATCATCCTTTATTAACAGAGCGACCCCACCTCCTTTCCCTTCTTGTCTATCTTTCCGAATCGTCAGATACCCATGTATGTTTAATTCCCAGTCTTGGCCACCCTGCAACCACGTTTCTGTAATGGCCACCAACTCATACCCATTTGTAATGATTTGTGCCGTAAACTCATTTACTTTATTTCGAATGCTGCGCACGTTTAGGTAGAGTGTTTTAATACTAGTTTTTAAACCATGATTTTTAGTTTTGACCCCTCCTGCAGCCCCTTTATATTCAGTGGCCCTTTTTGTTTTTTGCCTTGGGTTTCTCTGCCCTCCACTTTTACTCATCTCCTTTCTGTCTTTTGCTTTTGTCTCCTTTTTGTTTCCCTCTGTCTCCCTGCATTGGTTCCCATCCCTCTGCTGTATTAGTTTAACTCCTCCCCAGCAGCACTAGCAAACACTCCCCCTAGGACATTGGTTCCGGTCCTGCCCAGGTGCAGACCGTCCGGTTGGTACTGGTCCCATCTTCCCCAGAACCGGTTCCAATGCCCCAGGAATTTGAATCCCTCCCTGCTGCACCACTGCTCAAGCCACGTATTCATCTGAGCTATCCTGCGATTCTTACTCTGACGAGCACGTGGCACTGGTAGCAATCCTGGACAGTACATGAATTCCTTTATCTGCTGGACAGTCTGTTTTTTTTTACAGTTCCCAGAGCTGTGAGGACAAAGGAAACCTTTCTTCAATCAATTCCCTTATCTCCTGGACAGTTTTTGAATAGTTTCCAGACAAATATTTTTCAGCTGTGAGGTGTTAAACTCATGAGAAAGTCTTTTAACTTCGCGCAGTATTCTGGGTCATTAAAAGAAATGGTCAAGCCATGTTTCCAGCCATTTTGGAGCAGTTTGTAAGCACAGATATTTGCAGAAAAATGAGACATAAAAAATGCTGTAGTCTTACACTATCCTTCGGAAATGTCAAGTACCTCTGAATATTCGTTACCCGCCTTCGTCACCTTGCAACCACGTCTGTGCAATGGCTATCAGATCATACCCATTTATTTCTATTTGTGCCATCAATTCATCTATCTTGCTCCCAATGCTGCATGCACTCAGATAAAGAGCCTTTAATTATGTCTTTTTACCATTTTTCCTTACCCGACCCTCTTTGCTGGTGCATTCTTATGTTTGTCACTTCCTGTCATACTCTGGTTATCATTACCCATGTCGCTATCCTGCACCATCCTTTCTCTTTAATTTTCTAAATCTCCCCTCACTTGTTCCCTTCCCCATCCCACAATTTCGTTCAAAGCCCTATTTCCAGCCCTAGTTATTCGATTTGCCTGCACATTAGTCCCAGCATGGGTCATGAAGCCCATCCCAATGGAACAGCTGCCTCTTTTCCCAGTGTTGGAACCAGTGCCCCATGGATTGGAACCCATTTCTCCCACATCAATCTTTGAGACACGCATTTCATTCGCTGATCTGCTTGACTCTATGCTGATTTGGTCATGGATCAGGTAGTAATCCAGAGATTACTACCTTTGTAGTTCTGTTTTTTTAATTTAGCCCCTAGCAGTTCATATTCTCTCAGCAGAACCTCCTTCTTAGTCCTACCTATGTCATTGATATCTACATGGACCATGACCACTGGATCTTTCCCCTCCCATTCCGGGTTCCTCTGCAGCCCTGAGGAGATATCCATAAACTGGCAGGCATCATCATCATCATCATAGGCAGTCCCTCGAAATCAAGGAAGACTTGCTACCACTCTAAAAGTGAGTTCTCAGGTGGCTGTACAGTCCAATGTGGGAATTACAGTCTCTGACACAGGTGGGGCAGATAGTGATTGAAGGAAAGGGTGGGTGGGGAGTCTGGTTTGCCGCATGCTCCTTCCACTGTCTCCGCTTGATTTCTGCATGCTCTCGGCGACGAAACTCGAGGTGCTCAACGCCCTCCCGGATGCTCTTCCTTCATTTTGGGCAGTCTTGGGCCAGGGATTCCCAGGTGCCAGTGGGGATGTTGCACTTTATCAAGGAGGCTTTGAGGGTGTCCTTGAAACGTTTTCTCTGCTCACCTGGGGCTCGCTTGCTGCGTAGGAGTTCCAAGTAGATCACTTGCTTAGGGAGTCTCATGTCGGGCATGCAGACGATGTGGCCCACCCAATGGAGCTGGTCAAGCGTGGTCAGTGCTTCGATGCTGGGGACGTTGGCCTGAGCAAGAATACTGATGTTGGTGTGTCTATCCTCCCAGCGAATTTGCAGGATCTTGCGGAGGCAGCGTTGGTGGTACTTCTCCAACTCTTCTCCAGTCTGCTGTATATGGTCCACGCCTCTGAGCCATATAGGAGGGCGGGTATCACTACTGCCCTGTAGACCATAAGCTTGGTGCCAGATTTGATGTCCTCGTCTTCAAACACTCTCTTCCTCAGGCAACCGAAGGCTGTGCTGGCACATTGGAGGCCGTGTTGGACCTCGTCATTGCAAGAATCCTCCTCAATCATCTTCCCCACGATGGCTGAAGAGCTCCTCCCAGAGTCGCAATGCAGATTCCGACCACTAAGGGGCACAACGGACATGATCTTCCCCGTGCGACAACTACAAGAGAAATGCAGGGAACAGCATCAACCCTTGTACATGGCCTTCTTTGGCCTCACAAAGGCCTTTGACACTGTCAACGTGAGGGATTATCGAGCGTCCTCCTCCCTTTCGGCTGGCCACAAAAGTTTGTCACCGTCCTCCGCCTGCTCCACGATGACATGCAAGCCATAATCCTGACCAACGAATCCACCACAGATCCAATCCACGTCTGGACCAGGATGAAGCAGGGTTGTGTCATCACATCAATGCTTTTCTTGATCTTCCTGACAGGCAACATATCCTTCGGGACTCATGTTCCAAGCTGCAGAGAACAGTATTTATCCCACTAAATAAACTGTCCACTACCACTACTACATTCCTTTTTACTCCCCCAACTTGAATGGCCCCCTGTGCAATGGTGCTGTGGTCAGTTTGTTCATTCTCACTGCAGTCCCTGCTCTCGTAGACACAGGCTGCAAGAAGTTCGTACATGTTGGACAAGAGCAAGGGCTGAGGATCCTCCAATGCTACCAACACTTCTTCAGCCGGTTTCCTTAAAGGGACCATGGCCCGTTGTCCCGTAATGTTCTGCAGCATTGAGGTGCTGCAAACACTGATGAACACTACATCCAGGCTCTCCCATGATTCCCTCCAGATGCTTAAGCAGGGAGCCACAGCACGCAGGGGGATTCTCTTGACTTCTAATGGATGGAAGGACCTCCCCAGACTGTAGGAGGGCACAAGCAGGGATGTCGTCAGGAGGACATGGCTGCAGTGGCGCAAACCTTTCAATGATCTCAGTAGATCACAAACCGTGACTGCAAAGCCACACTCAACCTCACCCTGCTGTGCCACTCATCACATCCCCATCACTCTGCCTTCCCTACATTACATTACTCCTGCACGTTCTTACTCACACCAACTGACCTTTCACCTCCACCCATTCCTCTCTTCTCTATCTACATTATCACATCCCCATCTCACTAGCCACATCTCACACTCACCCTCATCCTTGTCCAATCATATCAACTAATAACACAGAAGGGTAGGTACTTGGGTCTTTTAGTCAATGTTCATGTAGAGTTTCTGCTAATGTGTTGTCGAACATTGAAATCTTTATTGTGAACACTTTGCGTTCTTGGACAGATTTGTGTGAACCTTTGGACATGGTTTAGTGAGTTGTAGTGAATGGTGAGACATAAGGGTAATCCTCGCAATGGTGATGAGTGTGAAAGGAATGGCTTGGTCATTGCAGTGATGCCTTATGATGCTGGGGTGGGGTGGTACCAACCTGGCGCATCACGTGGCAACCAAGGTGTACAGCATCAAGTGAAGCAAATGTGGCCAAGGTGAAGCCATCTCTGGCATCCTGCGCAGCAATGTAGTTTGGTGCTGATGCCGTGTCCTGTGCAGCATCAAGTGATTGCGGAGAAGTTTGGTGATGTTGCTGGTGTGTTTCGTGATGTTGGTGTTGGGGCTGATCATGGTGGAATTCTGAGGACCAAGATGAGATTTTCTCAAGGGCTGGAATAGCTGGCAGCTGAAGTGGAAATGGCAGAAGCGATCTGTCAATGGTGAGAGAGATTGCTCCAAGGAGGTGACAGTAAGTTTACTGCAGACAGAGAGTTCACTGTAGACACTTCCAAACTGAATGCAGCTCAAGAGTGTCTTCCAAATCCTGAAGGCTTCGGCCTCTGAGATTGGAAAGTGAACAGCTGTGAAATGGTAGCTTTTATACCATTTCTGCAGCTGTCAACTAGTCAAAGCAAAGAAGAGCCATTGAGAACCCAACACACTTAACTGATGTGAAGCCCGAGCAATGGGAAGCTGCTAAAAACCTTGGAAAAATTAGAAGTACCTGGTAAAATTATTTTTAAATACCCTTAAACTACCTCTTAATGATCTTAATTGGCTGGTTCGCCACCTGGTGTCGGGTCTGTGAACCGCAGCCAGACCCGGCACTTTGGAAACTGACAAGGAGGCGGGTTCGGAGCGGGATCCTGCCCCGCTGTCAATCACAGCCATTTTGACAGCGGGCCTGCCTCCAATCCCGCACTCGCAGATTCTGGCTGTTGTGTGTGTGAGGCTGAGATGTCAATGAGAAGGGACAGAATGAAAGACAGCCAAGAACCCTGCAAGATTCGTCCTCCAGCCTACCCACTCGCGACGTCCCTGATGTGACCCATGCCCATGAGAGTGGTGAACCATCAGAGAGTGGTGAACCTGTGGAATTCTCTACCACAGAAAGTTGTTGAGGCCAATTCACTAAATATATTCAAAAAGGAGTTAGATGAAGTCCTTACTACTAGGGGGATCAAGGGGTATGGCGAGAAAGCAGGAAGCGGGTACTGAAGTTGCATGTTCAGCCATGAACTCATTGAATGGCGGTGCAGGCTAGAAGGGCCGAATGGCCTACTCCTGCACCTATTTTCTATGTTTCTATGTTTCTCTATGATCGCCATGACTTGTTCCTCGAGTATGGAGATGACCTGAATGGAGGCTCTACATCCTCCTGTCTTTGCCTTCATCCTGCTATTGTTCACCAGCTTTGCCTGCAAGAAAGAAGGGAGAGTGTGAGTGGACACCTAGTGAGATGGTTTGAGGATGTGCACATCAAGGTTGAATAATGGTGCTGATGTGTGAAGGCCGATTTCCCACCACCCCCCCTCCAAACAGGCGTGCAGCACTAGCTCCAGAACTAGCCACGCCTCTAGCCAAGCCGTTCAAGTACAGCTACAACACTGGCATCTACCTGATAATGTGCAAAACTGCCCAGGTATGTCCTTATCAGCCCAAGCCTGAATGTCGAGGTCATGCTGCACGCGGGCATGGACTGCTTCATTATCTGAGGAGTTGCGAATGGCAAATCCAATCTGGCCAACGACCGCCCCATCAGTCTGCCCTCAATCATTAGCAAACTGATGGAAGGTGCCGTTGACAGTGCTATCAAGCGGCACTTACTCACCAATAATCTGCTCATTGATGCCCAGACCACTCGGCTCCAGACCTCATTACAGCCTTTGTCCAAACATGAACAAAAGAGCTGAATTCCAGAGGTGAGGTGAGAGTGACTGCCCTTGACATCAAGGCAGCATTTGTCCAAGAATGACATCAAGGAGCCCTCGTAAAACTGAAGTCAATGAGAATCCGGGGGAAAACTTCCCACTGGCTGGAGGCATACTAAGCGCAAAGGAAGATGGTTGCAGTTGTTGGAGGTCATTCATCACAACCTCAGGACATCGCTGCATCAATGTCCTAGGCCCAACCATCTTCAGTTGCTTCATCAATATCTTTCCCTCCATCATAAGATCAGAAGTGGGGATGTTCGCTGATGACTGCTGTTAGAAATCAGAGATGCCTAAAAATGTATAAAACTGTTACGAATATATAAAACAGATAGGAACACTGTGTTTAAATCATTGTTTTGAACTGGAAACAAATTGTCTGTTAAAGATGCTCAGAAATGCTAATTATCTACGGTTTTCAAGTAAAAGCTTCAATTTGTTTATGTATCTTAAGAGAATTTGTATGGAACGGTTTAGAATCAAAGGATGTTTGTAGCAATTCGTGTAAACACAGGCATTTTGCTATGTCATAAAGACTGGTTGAGGTGATTCTGGTTTGGGCCTCATAGTTCAAAGGATAAAGGACTAGGCTTTGTATTAAGGGAATAGGGACAAGATAGATGAAATGTTTTCCACAGGAAGAAATCCTGGGTTAATTTAAACAGAGAGATATCAAAGGAATTCTACAGAAAAGCGACATGAATAAGGGATAAACAATGATATATGGCCAGAGTCGTAAGACATGTTTCAGGTGGGCTTTGTTTCGAGCTTCAAGACAAAGAACTAGAAGTCTTATTGGAGATTAAGGTTTATGGGGAAACTCTATAGATTAAAAGGTCTTGTCAAATTTCAGGTTCAGGCCCACCCCTAACAATAGGTTAAAAGTGACCTCCCAGAAGCTTGTAGTCGCAGACAGTGTGAGGGAAGAGCGTAATCAAAGTCAAGTTGGTCAAGCACTCTTCGAGAGTGATCTCCCAGTTTATCGAAGGAAGCTCTAGACAGAGAAAGAGACTGCAAACTAAAGAGAACTGCTTACATGCACCAGCCGTTTGTCCGATCGCGATAGGTATCAACTATTTGTTACGGTTGTATGTTTTTGCTATATAACTAATGTGTTATATTCCATCTTAAACTTTGATTAAACACAATATAGCCACCAGATTGGTTTTACAGTCGATCCTGATTAGAGATGGCCTTCACCTGGCATATTTCTAACACTGCACAGTGTTCAGCGCCATTTGGCCATGGTTGAATTTCAAATTCGGTTGGAGGGTGAGAAAGTTGATTCTCAAACCAGGATCCTAAGCTTAAATAAAGGAGACTACAAAGGTATGAGGACAGACTTGGCTAAAGTGGACTGGGAAAATAGACTAAAGAATGGGACGGTTGATGTGCACTGGCAGACATTTAAGGAGATATTTCGTAACTCGCAACAGAAATATATCCCAATCAGAAGGAAAGACTGTAAGAGAAGGGATAGCCATCCGTGGCCAACTAAGAAAATAAGGGGGGGGGGTATCAACTTGAAAACAAGGGCATACAATGTGGCCAAGACTAGTGGAAGGCCAGAGGATTGGGAAATTTTTAAAAGCCAGCAGAGAACAACTAAAAAAATGATTAAGAGAGGGAAGATAGATTATGAAAGTAAACTAGCACGAAATATAAAAACAGATAGTAAGAGTTTCTACAGGTACATAAAAAGGAAATGAGTGGATAAAGTGAATGTTGGTCCCCTGGAGGATGAGACTGGGGAATTAATAATGGAGAACAGAGAAATGGCAGAGACGTTGAACAAATATTTTGTATCGGTCTTCACAGTAGAAGAAATTAAAAACATCCCAATAGTGGATAATCAAGGGGCTATAGGTATAGAGGAACTTAAAACAATCACTATCACTAATGAAGTAGTACTAGGTAAAATAATGGGACTAAAGGCGGACAAGTCCCATGGACCTGATGCCTTACATCCTTAAGAGTCTGAAGAGAAGTGGCTGCAGAGATAGTGGAGACAGACTATAGACCAGTTAGCCTAACATCTGTCATTGGGAAAATGCTAGAGTCCATTATTAAGGAAGCAGTGGCGGAACATTTGGAAAAGCATGATTCAATCAAGCAGAGTCAGCGTGGTTTTATGAAAGAGAAATTGTGGTGTATGTAGCCCACAAATCACTGACTCCACACGGTCTGGTGTTAATCTAACTGCTGTGACCTTCGTCTTTTATTGTTCAGCTCCAGAGTGCCTCTCAGGTGTGGTGGTCAGCCTTTTATATTGCCTGTTGCAGGTACTTCCAGGTTTCCCACCACAGCGCCCTCTGTGGTGTACCATTGTGCTTATATTACATTTAAGGTACCAGGGCGATACACACATCAATACATAACATCACAGAAATCATGTTTGACAAATTTGCTGGAGTTCTTTCAGGATGTAACGATCAGGGTAGATAAGGGGGAACCAGTGGATGTGGTATATTTGGATTTCCAGAAGACATTCAATAAGGTGCCATATAAGAGGTTACTGCACAAGATAAAAGCTCACAGGGTTGGGGGTAATATATTAGCATGGATAGAGGATTGGCTAAGTAACAGAGAACAGAGAGTTGGGATAAATGGGTCATTTTCCGGTTAGCAAACTGGCAGGGATCGGTGCTGGGGCCTCAACTATTTACAATCTATATTAATGACTTGGATGAAGGGACCGAGTGTAATGTAGCCAAGTTTTCTGATGATACAAAGATGGGTGGGAAAGCAAATTGTGAGGAGGACACAAAAAATCTGCAAAGGGATATAGACAGGCTAAGTGAGTGGGCAAAAATTTGGCAGATGGAATATAATGTGGGAAAATGTGAGGTTATCCACTTTGGCAGAAATAATAGAAAAACAATTAATAATTTAAATGGAGAAAAATTGCAAACTGCTGCAGTGCAGAGAGACCTGGGGGTCCTTGTGCATGAAACACAAAACGTTAATATGCAGGTACAGCAAGTAATCAGGAAGGCAAATGGAATGTTGGCCTTTATTGCAAGGGGGATAGAGTATAAAAGCAGAGAGGTCCTGCTATAACTGTACAGGGTATTGGTGAGGCCACACCTGGAGTACTGCCTACAGTTTTGGTCTCTGTATTTAAGGAAGGATATACTTGCATTGAAGGCTGTTCAGAGAAGATTCCCGGAGATGAGGGGGTTGACTTATGAAGATAGGTTGAGTAGGTTGGGCCTATACTCATTGGAGTTCAGAAGAATGCAAAATTATCTTATTGAAAGTGATAAGATAATGAGGGGGCTCGACAAGGTGGATGCAGAGAGGATATTTCCACTCATAGGGGAAACTAAAACTAAGGGACATAGTCTTAGAATAAGGGGCTGTCCATTTAAAACTGAATTGAGGAGAAATTTCCCCTCAAGAGGGTTGTAAATCTATGGAATACTCTGCCCCAGAGAGTTGTGGAGGTTGGGGCATTGAATATATTTAAGGCGGAGATAGACAGATTTTTGAGCGATAAGGGAGTAAAGGGTTCTGGGGGGTGGCAGGGAAGTGGAGGGTGAGTTCATGATCAGATCCGCCATGATCTTATTGAATGGCAGAGCTCGAGGGACCAAATGGCCTACTCCTGCTCCTGTTTCTTATCTTCTTATGTTCTTATTTGCAACTCCTCAGATAATGAAGCAGTCCATGCCTGCATGTAGCAAAACCTGGATGACATTCAGGTTTGGGCTGATAAGTGGCAAGTAACATTCGCGCCACACAAGTGTCAGGCAATGACTATCTCCAAGAAGTGGGAGGCTAACCATCACCCCTTGACATTCAACAGCATTACCATCGCCGAATCCCCCACCATCAACATCCTGGGATCGCCATTGACCAAAAACTTAACTGAATCAGCCACATAAATACTGTGGCTACAAGAGCAGGTCAGAGGCTGGGTATTCTGTGGTTGAGTGTCTCCCCTCATTACTCCTCAAAAATACTCCCTTGCCTGGATAAGTGCAGCTGCAACAACACTCAAGAAGCTCGACACCATCCAGGACAAAGCAGCCCGCTTGAGAGGCACCCAATCCACCATCTTAAACATTCACTCCTTCCACCACTGGCACACCGTGGCTGTAGGATGTACTCAGGGTGAGTGGGCAAATGCATGGCAGATGAAGTATAACGTGGATAAATGTGAGGTTATCCACTTTGGTGGTAAAAACAGAGAGACAGATTATTATCTGAATGGTGACAGATTAGGAAAAGGGGAGGTGCAATGAGACCTGGGTGTCATGGTACATCAGTCATTGAAGGTTGGCATGCAGGTACAGCAGGCGGTTAAGAAAGCAAATGGCATGTTGACCTTCATAGCAAGGGGATTTGAGTACAGGGGCAGGGAGGTGTTACTACAGTTGTACAGGGCCTTGGTGAGGCCACACCTGGAGTATTGTGTACAGTTTTGGTCTCCTAACTTGAGGAAGGACATTCTTGCTATTGAGGGAGTGCAGCGAAGGTTCACCAGACTGATTCCCGGGATGGTGGGACTGACCTATCAAGAAAGACTGGATCAACTGGGCTTGTATTCACTGGAGTTCAGAAGAATGAGCGGGGATCTCATAGAAACGTTTAAAATTCTGACGGGTTTAGACAGGTTAGATGCAGGAAGAATGTTCCCAATGTTGGGGAAGTCCAGAACCAGGGGTCACAGTCTAAAGATAAGGGGTAAGCCATTTAGGACTGAGATGAGGAGAAACTTCTTCACCCAGAGAGTGGTGAACCTGTGGAATTCTCTACCACAGAAAGTTGTTGAGGCCAATTCACTAAATATATTCAAAAAGGAGTTAGATGTAGTTCTTACTACAAGGGGATCAAGTGGCATGGCGAGAAAGCAGGAATGGGGTACTGAAGTTGCATGTTCAGCCATGAACTCATTGAATGGCGGTGCAGGCTCGAAGGGCCGAATGGCCCACTCCTGCACCTATTTTCTATGTTTCTATGTTTCTACCATCTACAAGATGCGCTGCAGCATCTCGCCAAGGCTTCTTTAGCAGCACCTCCCAAACCCGCGACCGCTACCATCTAGGACAAGGTCAGCAGGTGCATGGGAACACCACCACCTGCAAGTTCCTCTTCAAATCACACACCATCCTGACTTGGAAGTATATTGTCGTTCATCATCACTGCATCAAAATCCTGGAACTCCCTCCGTAACAGCACTGTAGGAGTACCTTCACCACTTGGACAGCAGTAGTTCAAGAAGATGGTTCACCATCACCTTCTCAAAGGCAATTAGGGATGGGCAATAAATGCAGGACTTGCCAGCAATGCCCACATTCCAAATTTTAAAAAGCTTCATGTCTTTCTCAGTATAATTAGCTGTCAGCAACAATTTGACTTCTGCCTTGTGCACCTGTTTCGGGTGCGATCGAATTTCTAGGCCATGATCCTCCAATAGATCTTTTACAAAGTGGACCCATTGATTTACCATCCGTTTTTACATTCTCATGGGAGCAGCTGGTTCACTGGAAAGTGGCATTGAAAGGGTTAGTGTAGGCATGTTCTCACAGTACTGACTCAAAAGGTCTGGCACTGTTTCAACAAGTGAGTGCATCATCCTCAAACTTCAATCCATTCAGAGCACAAGAGGAAGAAGGGCGGATCTCTGGGACTGATTTAAAAATGTCAGTGTTTCCCATCGTGAGCAAACGGGCAAGCGCTGAACACTGGTTCTGTTTATAATCAGAGGATCTGCTCTTCACAGTTCAGGAAATTTTGTGTCATTTTAAGATCCTGAGTGAGTTTCTCCTGGTGGTGCTGAGGATTTGGAATAAATTCTACTTATCTTGGTATGTATCTCTCTTTGTATCTTGTGTTATTATTATTTGTAACAACTCACTCACATCTGCTACAGTTTCTGTAAGTCTTGGTGTCAGCTTCTGTGCAAGTGCAAGCCAGATAAATAACAATGGATCACTCGCCATTGGTAGTGCTGTGCTCATGTGCGTTTGTCAACTCCTGCAGATGTGCTTTGCATTCTGTATGAAAGGGAATACTTTACCCTTTGTGTGCTCTACATATACAGACCTTTCAGTAACAGACATGGGGTAAAGTAAAATTATTCAGTCCTCTTTGGTACTTAAGTGCTAGTTAGCATTGTAAATGCTGTCAACTGGTGAGATCTGTGATTAGGATTACAATGGGTAGATTTTGAACTTGCCACCCAAGTGTAAAACTGGCGTCGCTGTTTGGCTACCCGTTGTAGAAAACCCCTGATTTTCATTTCCACTTGTTTGTGGTGGAGTCACATTGTTTTGTACTATTTAGGAGGCTGTTAAAGAGTGCAGTGTAGAAAGCGTGAACTTAAGATTTAAGCATAAGCTTGACGATTTTAACGAGCTAAATCCAAAAAACAGATCAGAATGGCCAACCTCAGCTGTATTGGAAGGAATCCATGCGGACTTAGCTATGGACTGGAGTTCTAAGGGGCATGAGCCAGTATGTAGAGCACCACAGGGTTATACTGTGGGGAAAAAACATATATTTAAATATAGATACAAAGGTTTGTTCCAATGCCCCACGGCACAACAGCAATGACAAGCATGCAGGATGTTGTAAGCATAAAAGGAGTTAAAGTCGGTGTGTGATGAGTCTTGATTTAAATGCATAGAGAATGTAGGGAAACATCTATGATGGTATATTTAGAGCTTAAAAGGAATGAGAGGGAACTTCAGATGAGCAATGACCACAGTATAGGAATAATAAGATTGACAAGAAAGTTTGTGACACAAGATACAGAAAACATGCACATTTTCAGATTACAGTGTTGTTTGAACTGAATAAACTGGAATTTCTTCCCATCACCTAACCAATTTGGGGAAACCTTTGTGGGCACTTTGAGCTGTTCTGTTTTCGGGGTGAAATGGCGGTGGAGGTGTTAAAAGTTAGCGGCCGGGAATAGTTTCCACTTTAGTATGTAAGTTTGGGCTTCTGGGCCCTGTGTCAGGGGGCACAGGGCTAAGCGAGACGTTGTACACCTCTCTCGGCGGTAGGGAGGGAAACCCCCGAACTAAAGAGCTGGGCCGAGAGCACTCCAAGAGAGGCCTGGGGTGGGGGGGAACCTAAAAAAAAAACGACAAAAGCATTTCTAAAACATTGTCTACGCCACCACAACGCAAATTGCACAAAAATGTATAACAAAAAACACTCGCACTTACTTTTGGAGTACTTTAAACTTCCTCTCTGCGGCCGGGGATCGCTGGACTGCTCTGATTTCCCAGGCGGTCAGTGCGGGCGCACTTCCGGGCGGACGGGTCGGGCAAGACTCAAAACTCGCGCCGGTGTCGCAACCAGGGGCATTGCACACTGGGCGCAGCTCTTCCCAGCGGTGCTGCTCAGCGCCGCCGTAAAACCCAACCGGAGGATCGCGGTGGGGCACGGGAGACCTCACCGCCACCTTTCACACCGCTCCGGGGTTAAACCTGGAGCGCAAATGATCTGAAAATCAAGCCCTTTGGTCAGTTGTATCTATGTGTAACGGAGATCGCTGGAGTCGGAATGATTGGGCCCTTACCAAATTACTGATATTTTGAAGACTTTAATAGGCTCTTGGTCACTCGTCCTTAATAAGCAGTAAAAGGTTAGGATGTGTGGCTGCACTGTACTGGGTGCAGCAGGAGGAGGAGGAGGAAGAGCAGCAGCAACAACAACAACAACAGCAGCAGAGCCCTCAAATAGCAAGAGGAGCTCTCAGAAGGCAGCAGGCAAGGGAGCTAGCTCATAGAAGACCATAACCAACAGGGTCTATAGCAGGAATGGGGTACTGAAGTTGCATGTTCAGCCATGAACTCATTGAATGGCGGTGCAGGCTAGAAGGGCCGAATGGCCTACTCCTGCACCTATTTTCTATGTTTCTTCTATGTTTCTACAGACCAATGCTCACTTTTCTTGAGATGACTGAGGAACACTGACAGCAGCTGTACTCGTCTAGTCAGGCTGTTTCTGGCCTCTGCAGCCTCCTGTAAAGGTTACCACTGCCCTGCCTCAGGATCGTTCCAGCGGTCATCTCAAGGATTTGACAGTTGGCTGTCCACAAGTACATCGAGCAAGTAACCAGTGCACTATTTACCAGGGCAAACCAGTACATATTGCTTCCCTTGTCAAAATAGCAGAGCCTCAATGGCTAGCTTCCAATATGTGCAGGCCATGATTGACAACCTTCATGGCACCTCGGGACTAGCCAGGAAGTTTGTGATACAGATAGATATCACAAAAAAACATACGGATTTGTGGATTACAATAACAGGGTACAATAAATAATTATATAATCAATATTGGATCAGCAATATCTAATCCTGCCACTGTCCTTTTTTCATAGCAGCTACTATTCCCATTATGTAAATTGCTCAATGCCAAATTAGATGTGCATGTAACAGGTGAATTTTAGACAAAATGGGCTCAATTTTCCCCAAAGCATTTTTTTTGTCGTACTTGAGTTACGCCTGATTTTTGGGGGCCTAAGTACGCCAAAAAAAAGTATTCTAAGTTTCCCCGTTGGATTTCTTCGTTTTGGCTTGGCGTAACCCGACCTTTAGTTTTGGTGGTGGAGTTTTGATCTGCGCCAAAAAGATCGGGCTGCCATGGTAACCAGGGACACAATGCGAGCTGAGGCTGGAAAATGAAGTGTACAGCCACCTCCCAACACATCAAAAGAACTGAAAAACAAATAGCACCAACTTACCACCAACCCTGCCCGAAGGGCTTGTCTCTCTCTCTCTCTCTCTCTTTCTCTATGTAACTGCAATGTGTTTTTCAATTCTTTTAGTGTGTCCGGGCATTTGCTGCGCCGATTTTAAGGAGAGTTAAAATCTTCCTTAACTCTCTGGAAGATTTTTCTGCAGAGGCCACATACACTGATCTAAGCACAACTGGATTAACTCTCAGCTGGCCAAACTTCCCTAAATGGCCAGAATTGGTGGCTGGTTACGTCCCCTTTGGCTGAAAAAAAAATGGCCTAAAAAATCGTAACTAACTGAGTTACACTGGTGCAAATTGATTGGGAAACTGTGGTTTTTCAACTTAGGCCAAAAAGAGCAGCCTGCTCAAAAAAAAACAATGCAAATCACTGGGGAAAATTGAGCCCAACAATCTGGGACAAGATTAATTGGCACTTGGAAAAGTTTGGGCTAAGAAGTGAAAGTCAGCACGGATTTGTTAAAGGCAAATCATGTTTGACTAACCTGATTGAGTTCTTTGAACATAAGAACATAAGAATTAGGAACAGGAGTGGGTCATACAGCCATTCAATAAGATCATGGCTGATCTTCGACCTCAACTCCACTTTCTCGCCGAACCCGCATATCCCTTGATTGCTCTAGAGTCCAAAAATTAATCTATCTCAGCCTTGAATATAATCAACGACTTAGCATCCACAGCCCATTCGGGTAGAAAATTCCAAAGATTCACAACTCCCTGAGTGAAGAAATTTGATGAAATAATGGAGAGGGTTGATAAGGGTAGTGTGGTTGATGTACTATATATGGACTTTCAAAAGACGTTTGATAAAATACCACATAATAGACGTTTTAGAAAAATTAAAGCTCATGGGATTAAAGCGGTAGCGGTAGTGTGGGTATGGAATTAGGTAAGGGACAGAAAGCAGGGAGTAGTGGTAAATGGTTTTTCACACTAGAGGGAAGTATACAATGTTACCCATGGATCCTGACCAACATATCCATCACAGACCCAATCCACATCCGGACCAGGGTCAAGCAGGGCTGCATCATCGCACCAACCCTCTTCTCGATCTTCCTTGCTGCAATGCTCCACCTCACACTCAACAAGCTCCCCACTGGAGTGCAACTAAACTACAGAACCAGTGCAAACCTGATCAACCTTGGTTGTCTCCAGGCCAGGTCCAAGACCATCACAACCTCTGTCATCGGACAACACTTGCATCTGCGCACATTCAGAGACTGAACTCCAAGTCATATTCAACATCTTCACTGAGGCGTACGAAAGCATGCGCCTTACACTAAACATCCGTAAGACAAGGGTCCTCCACCAACCTGACCCTGCCACATAGCACTGCCCCCCAGTCATCAAGATCCAGGATGCGAGCCCTGGACAATGTGATCCACTTTCCATACCTCGGGAGCCTCGGCAGCAAGGGCAGACATCGACGATGAGGTTCAACATCGCCTCCAGTGCACCAGCGCAGCCTTCAGCTGCCTGAGGAAAAAAATGTTCAAAGAGCAAGCCCTCAAATCTGGAACCAAGCTCATGGTTTACAGGGTTGTAGTGATACCCGCCCTCCTGTATGGCTCAGAGACATGGACCATGTATAGTAGACACCTCAAATCGCTGGAGAAATACCACCAGCGATGTCTCCGCAAGATCCTGCAAATCCCCTGGGAGGACAGACACACCAACGTTAGCGTCCTCGATCAGGCCAGCATCCCCAGCATCGAAGCACTGACCACACTCGATCAGCTCTGTTAGGCGGGCCACATTGTTCACATGCCTGACACAAGACTCCCAAAGCAAGTGCTCTACTCAGAACTCCTACCCAGCAAGCAAGCCCCAGGTGGGCAGTGGAAACGTTTCAAGGTCACTCTCAAAGCCTCCTTGATAAAATGCAACATCCCCACCAACACCTGGGAGTCCCTGGCCAAAGACCGCACTAAATGGAGGAAGAGCATCCGGCAGAGCGTTGAGCACCTCGAGTCTCGTCGCCGAGAGCATGCAGAAAACAAGCACAGGCAGCGGAAGTAGCATGCGGCAAACCAAACTCTCCACCCACCCTTTCCTTCAACCACTGTCTGTCCCACCTGTGACAGAGACTGTAATTCCCATATTGGACTGTACAATCACATAAGAACTCACTTTTAGAGTGAAAGCAAGAAGGTATGAGGACCTTCTTCTTAGACAGTCCCTCGTATCGAGGATGACTTGCTTCCACACCAAAAAGGGATGAGTTCACCATTGTTTCAATGAAGGACCTGATATTCCAGGTCGCAAACTACATGTTGAAGGGTGGAAGATGCCTGTGTATGGATTTTTTTAATGTGTGGTGACCGTTGCTCACCAGCCACCACAAGGGCTTGACAGAGCTAGGCCTTGGTCCAGTGGCAAGGGTTATCCAAGATGACTGGAGACCAGCTCTGCTGCACGGACCTAGTGCACACACATATCGCAGTGTGGGCTGGCCCGTGTTGCCCCTGGGCCCTCGCCTCTCTTGGGCCCCGATCGCGTCGCTCTGCAATCTCTCACCGCTCTTTCGCCGTTCTTGCTATGCCTGCCCATGCTCCAATCAGCGACCTAGATTATGGTGATGTTCAAGCCAGCCACCCACTTCACAGCCATCGGCCTCCTGAGCTGGCTCGCGCTGTCCCTTGCAGTGGCTGCCGCCAAGCTGCTCCAGGGCACAATGTACAGCAGGCACCTCAAAACACTGGAGAAACACCACCAGCGTCGCCTCTGCAAAACCCCGCAAATCCCCCGGGAGGACAGGCGCAACAACACCAGCTTCCTCGACCAGGTCAACATCCCTAGCAACCAAGCACCGACCACACTCGACCAGCTCCGTTGTGCGGGCCACACCGAGACAAGATTCCCAAAGCAAGCGCTCCACTCGGAACTCCCCCACGACAAGCGAGCCCCAGGTGGGCAGAGGAAACGCCCCAAGGAGACTCCCAAAGCCTCCCCGACAAAAGCGCAACATCCCCACCGAAACCCGGGAGACCCCCGGCCAAAGACCGCCCCGAGCGGAGGAAGAGCATCCGGGAGGGCGCCGAGCACACCGAGTCCCAGCGACAAGAGCGCGCAGAAAGCAGCGCAGGCGGCGACAAACCAGTCCCACTCACCCTTTCCCCCCCCAACCACTGCGCGTCCCATCTGTGACAAGAGACCACTGGACTGCTCAGTCACCCGAGAACTGATGGCAGTGTGGATGGGAGTCAGCCTCAACTCCGAGGGACTGCCTGAGAAGAAGATTGCTGAGTAAGGCAAGTGCCGCTCGATGGAAGTGTTGATGGCCCCTGACCTGAAGCGGTGGTCTAACGGCGTTTTCTGTTTTTATATTAATGACCTGAACTTGGGTATGCAGGGCATAATTTCAAAGTTTACAGGTGATACGAAACTTGGAACTATAGGCCCTGAAATTCTGGTCGGAGGCTTCTTTCGGACGAACGCCTCCGACCGGAGAATTTTTACGAATTTACTGGGTGGTCCCGGAGGAGCCTGCAATTCTGGTGGGAAGGCCTTCTCTTCCCGCGTTGCAAAGCACGCTCCCCATCCGCGAGGTTCAGACGCAGAAGGTGCAGTCACGTGTGACTACTCAACCAATCAGGTACAGTATTCCACAGCTTTCTCATTAATAGCAATGAGAACTCTGTATCCATTAATGAGAAGAAAAAAAACATTTAATACCATAATAAAAAATTAAAAACACACCTCACATAATTAAAATTAATTGAAATTAAAGTTAATAAATGTCTTGCAGAAAAAAAAATCCGATTTTTAAATTATGATTTAAAATAAACTTACCGTAGGGGGCAGGGTTTTTAACAATAAAATGTGTTTTTTAAATTTTATTTTTATATGCTTTTGTGTATTTTAAAACTCTTACGCCTGAAAAAGTTGGCTATGCGGCTGCTTTTATCAGGCGCAAAAGTTTTCAGGACATTTGTTGGGCAAGATATGGGTAAATACCGCAATCTTGCCCATGCAAATGTCCTCGCTGCCGAGATGCGGAGGATCTGTCAAGCTGGAGCTTAACAGATCGGAAAAGCCGGTTTTCAGTGCATGCGCATTGTGCGCTGAAAAGTGGCTTTTGCGATGGCTTCCCGAGTCCGTAGAAACTCCGTACCTGGAGAGGCCGTGATTTCTGGGCCAATGTAAACAGTGAGGAGGATAGTAATAGACTTCAAGAGAACATAGACAGACTGGTGAAATGGGCACCTGGCCGGTGAAATTTAATGTGGAGAAGTGTGAAATGACACTTTCGATAAGAAGCATGAGAAGAGGCAATATAAACAAAATGGTACAATTTTAAAAGGGGTGCAGGAACAGAGAGACCTGCGATGTATGTACACAAATTTTTGAAGGTGACAGGACAAGCTGAAAAGGTTGTTAAAAAAGTATTTGGCATCCTTGGCTTTATTAATAGGGGCATAGAGTACAAAAGCAAGGAAGTCATGCTAAACCTTTTGTAAAGTCCTGTCCCCTCAGTACAGATTCACACGAGGCATGTAGTGAAGTCAAGGTCACTCTGGACCTGCACCTTTATTTCACAGCTCTGGAATGCTGCACTTGCCTGAGACCTGTCCTTATATACCTGTCTCTTGCAAGTGCACCCCTGGTGGTAAGGTATGCTGGTGGTTACAGGTCATATCTTATTACAGTCATGTATAGCATGTTAGGATAGTTATTTATAATAGTGTAAGATACATGACATCTTTATTAAACACTGGTTAGGCCTCAGCTGGAATATTGTGTTCAATTCTGGGCACCACACTTTAGTAAGGATTCAAAGGCCTCAAAGAGGGGGCAGAAATGATGTACCAGAAAAGGGGGACTTCCATTGTTAGAGACTGGAGAAGCTGGGGTTGTTCTCCTTAGAGCAGAGAAGGTAAAAAGGAGATTTGATAGGGGTGTTCAAAATCATGAACAGTTTTGAAAAAAGTAAATAAGGAGCCACTGTTTTCAGTGGCAGAAGAGTTAGTAATCAGAGGACACAGATTTAAGATGATGGGCAAAAGAACCAGAGGTGGCATAAAGAAACAATGTTTCATACAGCAACTTGTTGTGACCTGGAATCCATTGCCTGAAAGGCTGGTGGAAGCAGATTCAATAGTGACTTTCAAAAGTGAATGGAATAAATACTTGAAGGGGAAAATTTACAGGGCTATGGGGAAAGAGCAGGGGAGTGGGACTAATTGGATATCTCTACCAAAGAGCCAGCACAGACACAATGGGCCAAATGGCCTCCTTCTGTGTTGTATCATTCTCTGCTTCTAGGTGACAAAAGCAAAGTTGGTGATTCTTTTCCCATCCTTCATCCTGCCACCCTTCTCTACTGCTGGCATTAAGCCTCACTGGAGTGCAATTCCACGGGCACCGAGTCAGTGTGTATCAGGCTGCCTTTTATACCTGCTTGCCCGGAGTGTGCAGGTGACCCTTGGGTCTCCCACAGGTGCGCCCCCTGGTGGCAAGTCTTACACTCTAGTAAAGTTTACATACATAACATCACTTCCCCCCAAAGTCTTATGTACAAGTTATTTACAAGTTGAGGCGATCCGGGGCTCTGCATTCCCGGGTTGATCGCCTGAGCTGAAGTCCTGGCATGGGTGAGTCGGTCGGATCATTGCTGCACTGCGGTGTGGCTGGTCTGATCGGACTGTCGGGCACGGTGGGTTCATCCTCGTGGTTGACCGCGAGGTCGATTGCTGGTTGGGTGTGTGTGGGTGGATCAATGATGGTAATGTCCTCTTCAAACTGTTCTTGGTTGTCAGTGAACCGCAGTTTGGTCTGATCCAAGTGCTTTCTGCACACTTTATCCATTCAAAATTTTGACAACAGACACTCTATTCCCCTCCTTGGCTAACGCAGTGCCAGCAACCCATTTGGGACCATGACCGTAATTAAGAACAAACACAGGGTCATTAACCTCAATGTCACGTGATACAGCCGCGCGATCGTGGTACATGTTATGCTGGTGACGCCAGGTTTCTACATGATCATTGAGATCCGGGTGGACTAAGGAGAGCCTGGTTTTGAGTGCTCTCTTCATTAACAATTCTGCAGGGGGAACACCAGTAAGCGAGTGGGGTCGTGTGCGGTAGCTGAGCAGAACCCGAGATAACCGGGTCTGCAGGGAACCGTCTGTCACGTGTTTCAAGCTCTGCTTGATGGTTTGGACTGCCCGTTCCGCTTGACCATTGGATGCGGGCTTAAACGGCGCAGACCTGACATGCTTGATGCCATTGCGGGTCATGAACTTGTTGAATTCTGAGCTGGTGAAGCATGGTCCATTGTCACTAACAAGGACATCGGGCAAACCATGGTTGGCGAACATGGCCCGGAGGCTTTCAATGGTGGCAGTGGACGTACATGATGACATTATTATACATTCAATCCATTTAGAGTAAGCGTCCACTGCTATTAGGAACATCTTTCCTTGAAAGGGGCTAGCGAAATCTACATGGATCCTGGACCACGGTTTGAAGGGCCATGACCACAGACTCAGTGGGGCCTCCATGGGTGCACTGCTCAACTGTGAGCAAGTGTTACATTGGTGTACGCATGACTCTAATTCCAAGTCAATGCCGGGCCACCAAACGTGCGACCTGGCGATAGCCTTCATCATGACTATGCCTGGGTGGGTACTGTGAAGGTCGCGTATAAACGTTTCCCTGCCTTTTTTTGGCAAAACTACGCAATTCCCCCATAGGAGACAATCCGAATGGATGGACATTTCATCTTTGCGTCAGTAAAATGGCTTAATTTCGTCCTGCATTTCCCCGGGAACCGCCGACCAGCTCCCATTAAGGATGCAGCTTTTTACTAATGATAGCACAGGGTCCTGGCTAGTCCAGGTCCTGATCTGGCGAGCCATGATGGGTGACCCCTCGCTCTCAAAAGCATCCATTACAAGAAGTAAGTCTGCGGGTTGCACCATTTCCACCCCGGTGGTGGGCAATGGTAGCCGACTGAGGGCATCAGCGCAGTTCTCAGTACCTGGTCTATGGCAGATTACATCGTCATACGCAGATAACGTTGGTGCCCATCTTTGGGTGCGGGTCGAAGCACTGGTGTTAATACCTTTGCTTTCTGAGAACAGCAAAATGAGCGGTTTGTGGTCAGTGTTCAGCTCGAACCGGAGTCCAAATACGCATTGGTGCATTTTCCTAACCCTGTATACGCATGCTAATGCTTCTTTCTCAACCATGCTGTAGGCTCTTTCAGCCTTAGATAAACTTCTGGATACATATACAACCGGTTGCAGTTTGCCTGACACATTGACTTGCTGTAACACACAACCGACCCCGTACGAAGATGTATCACAAGCTAGTACTAAACGTTTACACGGGTCACACAATATAAGTAACTTGTTAGAACATAGCAGGTTTCTGGCCTTAATAAAGGCTGTCTCTTGAGATTTACCCCAAACCCAGTCATCACCCTTGCGTAGCAATAAATGCAAAGGTTCCAGCAAAGTGCTCAACCCCGGTAGAAAGTTACCAAAATAGTTGAGGACTCCCAGGAACGAACGCAGCTCCGTCACATTCTGTGGTCTGGGTGCATTCTTGATGGCTTCCGTCTTGGAGTCCGTGGGTCTGATACCGTCCACCACAATCTTTCTCCCCAGAAATTCGACCTATTGTGCCAGGAAAACACACTTGGAGCGTTTCAACCTGAGTCCCACTCTGTTCATTCGCTTTAGAACCTCTTCCAGGTTGTGCAAGTGTTTGGTGGTGTTGCGACTAGTGATCAAGATGTCGTCTTGGAACACTACGCTGCGTGGAACCGATTTCAGCAGAGTCTCCATGTCCCTCTGGAAGATGGCTGCAGCCAAGCGAATCCCAACAGGGGGCATCCGTGGTATATGAACAGTCCTCTGTGCGTGTTGATGCACGTCATTTTTTTTCGAAGGTTCAGACAGCTCCTGTGTCATGTAAGCAGAGGTTAGATCCAGCTTGGTGAACGACTTCCCCCCTGCTAGCATTGTGAACAGGTCATCTGCTTTGGGTAGTGGGTACTGGTCCTGTAACGAGACTCGGCTGATCGTTACCTTGTAGTCCCCGCAGATTCTGACCATCCCATCGCTCTTCAACACTGGAGCAATTGGACTGGCCCACTCGTTGAACTCGACTGGCGATATGATCCCCTCTCGTTGAAGTCTGTCCAGCTCGATCTCGACTTTCTCTCACATCATGTATGGAACCGCTCGGGCCTTGTGATGAACGGGTTGTGCATCAGGGACTGGATGGATCTGCACTTTGACGCCTGTGAAGTTGCCGATGCCTGGCTCAAATAACGACGGGAATTTGTTTAGCACTTGGGCACACGAGGCGTCATCCACCGGAGACAGTGCTTTGATGTCGTCCCAGTTCCATCGGATCTTTCCTAGCCAGCTTCTGCCGAACAGAGTTGGGCCATCGCCTGGTACAATCCATAGTGGTAAATCATACACAGTTCCATCGTACGATACCTTCACTGCTGCACTGCCAATGACTGGTATGAGCTCTTTGGTGTCAGTGTGCAGCTTGGTGAGAATCGGGCTTAGTTTTGACCTTTGTGCCTTGTTGCCCCAAAGTTTCTCAAAAGCCTTCTGGCTCATAATTGACTGACTTATCCCCATGTCCAATTCCATGGAAACTGGAATGCCATTTAATTTGACTTTCAACATTATTGGACGGCTTTTGGTGGTGAAGGTGCGTACCCCATACACTTCCTCTTCAGCCTCGGGTTGAGTTGCCTCTCTTACTTGTTCAGCGTGATCTGCACTGGATCGGTCATCTTCTGCCGACTCTGCCACGTGATGAGTCGCAGCACGTCTGCACATTTGCTGGAGGTGCCCCATTGTTCCACAGCCTTTGCACACGTAGTGCTTGAATCGACATTGATGGGCCTGATGATTACCCCTGCAGTGCCAACACGGTGTTAATGGATTCGCATTCGTGCCCCACAGTGGACTCTGAGTCATCCTAGGTCTGGCCTCTGCAGGTGTGTAGGCCCTGCCATAGAAACATAGAAACATAGAAAATAGGTGCAGGAGTAGGCCATTCGGCCCTTCGAGCCTGCACCACCATTTACTAAGATCATGGCTGATCATTCACCTCAGTACCCCTTTCCTGCTTTCTCTCCATAGCCCTTGATCCCTTTAGCCATAAGGGCCATATCTAACTCTCTCTTGAATATATACAACGAATCGGCATCAACAACTCCCTGCGGTAGAGAATTCCACAGGTTAACAACTCTCTGAGTGAAGAAGTTTCTCCTCATCTCAGTCCTACATGGCTTACCCCTTATCCTTAGACTATGTCCCCTGGTTCTGGTCTTCCCCAACATCGGGAACATTATTCCTGCATCTAACCTGTCCAGTCCCGTCAGAATTTTATATGTTTCTATGAGATCCCCTCTCATCCTTCTAAACTCCAGTGAATAAAGGCCCAGTCGATCCAATCTCTCCTCATATGTCAGTCCTGCCATCCCGGGAATCAGTCTGGTGAACCTTCGCTGCACTCCCTTAATAGCAAGAACATCCTTCCTCAGATTAGGAGACCAAAACTGAACACAATATTCCAGGTGAGGCCTCATTAAGTCCCTGTACAACTGCAGTAAGACCTCCCTGCTCCTATACTCAAATCCCCTAGCTATGAAGGCCAACATACCATTTGCGTTCTTCACCGTCTGCTGTACCTGCATGCCAACTTTCAATGACTGATGTACCATGACACCCAGGTCTCGTTGCACCTCCCCTTTTCCTAATCTGCCACCATTCAGATAATATTCTGCCTTCGTGTTTTTGCCACCAAAGTGGATAACCTCACATTTATCCACATTATACTGCATCTGCCATGCGTTTGCCCACTCGCCTAACCTGTTCAAGTCACCCTGCAGCCACTTAGCGTCCTCTTCACAGCTCACACCGTCACCCAGCTTAGTGTCGTCTGCACTGGTTCTCCCTTGTCCACTCTATTAGTTACATCCATGTACAGTTCTGCCTGCTGAAGGCATTACTTTATGTATAATACTTGCCTGTGAGCTTCGATGCTGCAAAGATATCTGTTTAGTGTTATTGTTCATGGACATGAAAGCCTGGGCTATCGTGATGGCCTTGCTCCGATCTAGGGATTCAGCAGACAGCAGTTTGCGAAGCATGACCTCGTGGTCAATTCCAAGCACGAAAAAGTCCTACAACATTTCCCCTAAAAATCCAGCAAATACGAACGGTCCCGCAAGGCGTCTTAGGTCCGCGACATAGCTCGCCACGTTCTGGCCCTCGGAGCAATGATGTGCGTAAAAGGTGATGCTTGTTACCTGGCCATTAAGATGTTCTCCTTCGGCTTGAAGTGTCCTCGAACCAGCGTGCACAAATCTGCATATGTCTTCTCCATTGGTTTCGTCGGTGCTAGCAGATTTTTGATGAGGCCATATATCATGGACCCACAAACGGTGAGGAGAATCGCTCTGCGCTTGACTGTGGTCTCTTCCGTATCCAACTCATTGGAAACACTGGTCAAGACGCTCAATGAAGGCTTCCCAATCATCACCCTCAACAAATCTCAAGAATACCAACAGCAGCCTTAACCATGTGAAAGTTCGTGATCTGTTACTCGTCGCCAATTGTTACATTCAGAATAACTCCACAAGACTGTATGCTGAAAGCTCAAACTGTTGTGACCTTGGTCTCTTTAATGTAACTCCAGAGTGAGGAAGCAACATGGTAGATTGTCTTTTATACCTGCTTGCCCGGGGCTGTGCAGGTGATCCTTCGGTCTCCCACAGGTGCACCCCTGGTGGCAAGTCTTACACACTAGTAAAGTTTACATACATAACAGAGCCAATAGCAGAATATTCAGTATTATATTATTCCAGACCAATTGGCAGGCATGATAAAAGGAGAAAACTATAAATGCTGGAAATGAGAAATAAAAACAGAAAATAGAAATGAAGGTCCATCAGCATCTGAAAAGAGAAAGACTGATTAATGATTTGGGTGTAGATTTGAAAGTCTACAAATGATCAGACAGTAAGCTATGATTATGCAGCCTGTGAGTTGCAAGCCCGAGGGCAGAGGTAAATCTTAGATTTGAGATACAAGTGAACTGCAAAAGAGACAAAGTAGATCAAGTGATTGACAACAGGAGCTCAATAACCTGCCTCATCTTGTTCCAGCACAATTTTTGTTTATCCCCATAGGCTAACAGTGCATAAGTAACTCACCACAGAGGCATTGAGAAATAATTATTTCAATTTGCATTAAGTATGTGTTGGGATTTTCCATACCACAAAAATGTGCTCGCTCTTTCTTCTTGTGTCCATCTTTTTCTCTCAGTAGACGGATAGAAAATGCCTGTAGAGATTTCTTTAGAATCGACAGTCCAGATGGATGCAATATGGGAGTTTTATAAGTTTCCAGAAAATTAAAAGGTGTACTAAAACCTTAGAAATAGATAAAACGAACAGAGAGAACGCATCAGTGGAATGAAAGATCATCTTAGTTAAGTAATGGACAAAATATTAAGACGTTAGGAAACAAAGGATTTGTGAATAGCTCATGAACTGGAAGAAAATAAGAGAGACTGGGAAAAACAGAAAACATGAAAAATCTGGTAATCAGATGTGAAATTAAAAGAGGTTTATAAATGTCTGAAGTCAATGTTTACACCAGATTTGCAGGGTGCCGAAAAAGAAAGGCAAGGAGGTGTGTGAAATAGTGAATCAACAGCCTGTTTTACAACCCCACCAATTTTGCAATTCTGGTAAAAAGTTCCTTTGTATGTCTGGAGAATGTGCAGAGCAGCATGACCAGAATGATACCAAGCCTTACAGCTCTTAGTTATCAAGATAGTCTCCAACTAGTGGTGCAGAGGTCATTTTAGAAGTAAATATACTGCACATCATTTACAGGGTATATTTTTCCTGACAAAATGTTAATTTTGTTGACCCTTTATTTGGTACATTTTCCAAAATTTTTGGAGTTGACTTTTTATGTGTTAGTAAATATTTTCTGATGTGTATATTACCCTATATCAGAAAATAGTCATCACACTAAGCAGGATCAAAAATGAAAGTTTATTAACAAAATAATAGACTTCTTTCCTGACTCTTACGATATCAGTCACATTTTTCAGCCTGGAAGTTGCTGTTTTGATATTTGTCTCATGTTCCTCTGTCTGCTGTTTTGTCCCATTTATTTTAAACTGGTTAACACTTCTGTTACAATAGCAAAAGGAATGCTATGTGGATGCATTAATTGCTCATCTGCTAATATTGCCATCAGTAATTTCTAGGCTTCAATCTTAAAATGAATCACTGATAATGTAATGTAATGTCATGGTACATCAGTCATTGAAGGTTGGCATGCAGGTCCAGCAGGCAGTCAAGAAAGCAAATGGCATTTTGGCCTTCATAGCGAGGGGATTTGAGTACAGGGGCAGTGAGGTCTTACTACAGTTGTACAGGGCCTTGGTGAGGCCACACCTGGAGTATTGTGTACAGTTTTGGTCTCCTAACTTGAGGAAGGACATTCTTGCTATTGAGGGAGTGCAGCGAAGGTTCACCAGACTGATTCCTGGGATGGCGGGACTGACATATCAAGAAAGACTGGATCAACTGGGCTTGTATTCACTGGAGTTCAGAAGAATGAGAGGGGATCTCATAGAAATGTTGAAAATTCTGACGGGTTTAGACAGGTTAGATGCAGGAAGAATGTTCCCAATGTTGGGGAAGTCCAGAACCAGGGGACACAGTCTAAGGATAAGGGGTAAGCCATTTAGGACCGAGATGAGGAGAAACTTCTTCATCCAGACAGTGGTGAACCTGTGGAATTCTCTACCACAGAAAGTTGTTGAGGCCAATTCACTAAATATATTCAAAAAGGAGTTAGATGTAGTCCTTATTACTAGGGGGATCAAGGGGTATGGCGAGAAAGCAGGAATGGGGTACTGAAGTTGCAAGTTCAGCCATGAACTCATTGAATTGCGGTGCAGGCTCGAAGGGCCGAATGGCCTACTCCTGCACCTATTTTCTATGTTTCTATGTTTCAATAAAAATTCTCCTCATTATAGTAAATGCGATAAAGTCTTGTGATCTCCATCAGAAGATGGCAGCCCACACTGCCTTAAAAACACAAAAACATACGTGAAAGACAGACAGAAAAAGACCAGCTGGCCCACCGAGTCTGCCCCATTCAGTTGTGTTTCCCACCGACCAGCAGGTTGTATGCCCCTACGAGAGGCAAATAAATCCTATGCCATTTGATGGAAAAAACAATTCAGGAAATATTACTCTCCGACCCCAAGGCAATCAAAATTTAGTTCTAGGGCATAACAGTGACCACGAGGTACATTACCCAACATTCCCACCTACCTTAAATATACGGCAATATCAACCTCCTCCAGGAACATATCCAACTCCCTTTTGAACATTTGCAGCAAATCCGCATCTTCTTCCAAAGGTCAATGACCCTCTGTGAAATAAAAGCCTCCTGATATCTAACCAAATTTTATTCTTATGTAATTTAGGTGCCTGTCCCCTCGTTCTCCTTAACTTACCTAATTTAAATAATCAATCCATATGGATGCAGTCTAGTCCATTCATCATTTTAAATACATCAATCAAGTCACCTTAAAATCTATGGCCAAGAAATTGGATATCATTAAAAACCTGCCAATGCCACCGTGGGCCGGTGTTAATGGCTACCGAAAATGGTGGCGCTGGCAGGACCGGTAAATTGGCGCTGGTGGCTAATTAGCAATAGCCCAGCGTTAAATTGGTTGAAAATAAAGTTGAGAATTTTGAAATCGCAGCGTTGCTTAACCGGAAGCCACTGTAGGTCAGTGAGCCGGGGTGATGGGTGAGCGGGACTTGGTACGAGTTAGGACATGGGCAACCGAGTTTTGGATAGGGGAGATTGTGGGAGGCCAGCCAGAAGTGCATATGAATAGTCAAGTCTAGAGGTTCAAAGACATGGATGAGGGTTTCAACAGCAGATGAGCTGAGGCAAGGGCAGAGACGGGTGATGTTACGGAGGTGGAAATAGGCGGTCTTGGTTATGCTGCAGATATGTGGTTGAAAGCGCATTTCAGGGTTAAATGTGACACCAAGATTGCGAACAACCTGGTTGGGGAGAGGGATGAAGTGAGAGGCTAGGGAATGAAGCTTATATCAGGGACAGAAAACAATGGCTTCGGTCTTCCCAGAACCGGATGACAGACAAGCAGTCTGACAATTTAGAGACCACGGAGGGGTCGAGAGAAGTGGTATTGAGGTAAACATAGAAACATAGAAAATAGGTGCAGGAGTAGGCCATTCGGCCCTTTGAGCTGCACTGCCATTCAATGAGTTCATGGCTGAACATGCAACTTCAGTACCCCATTCCTGCTTTCTCGCCATACCCCTTGATCCCCCGAGTAGTAAGGACTACATCTAACTAGGTAGAGCTGGGTGTTGTCAGCGTTCATGTGGAAACTGACGCTGTGTTTTTGGATGATGTTGCCAAGGGGCAATGTGTAGATGAGAAATAGGAGGGGGCCAAGGATAGGTCCTTGGCGAACACCAGAGGTAACGATGCGGGGGTGGGAAGAGAAGCTGTTGCAGGTGCTTTTCTGGCTACGATTAGATAGGTGAGAATAGAACCAGGCGTGTGCAGTCCCATCCAGCTGGACGATGGTGGAGAGGCATTGAAGAAGGATAGAGTGGTGGGGTCAAAGGCTGCAGATAAGTTAAGAAGGACGAGGAGCTTGTCTTTGTCACAGTCACAAAGGCTGTCATTTGTGACTTTGATGAGAGCCATTTCGGTACTGTGGTAAGTGTGGAATCCAGATTGGAGGGATTCAACCATGGAATTGCAAGAAAGATGGGCACAGATTTGAGAGGCGATAACACGTACAAGGACTTTGGAGAGGAAAGGGAGGTTGGAGATGGGGCGATAGTTTGCAGGTACGGAGGGGTCGAGGGTTGTTTTTTGAGGAGAGGGGTGATGACAGCAGATTTGAGGGAGAGAGGGACAGTACTTGAGGAGAGAGAACCATTAACAATGTCAGCTAACATGGGAGCAAGAAAAGGAAGTGGTGTGGTCAGCAGTTTGGTGGGAATAAGGTCAAGGGAGCAGGAAGTGGGTCTCATGGGCAGGATGAGCTCAGAAAGGTCATGAGGGGAGATCGGAGAGAAGCTGGAGAAAGATGTGAGGTCAGGGCTAGGGCAGGGGGGATCCTTAGAGGAAGTTTGGCCCGGTGGGCTATGGAAAGGAAGGGAAGAGGCAGAGGCGTTCGAATGGTTCAGCAACGTTATTCGCAGGACTCCAAAGACGATGACCCTGCGTGGGACCTCCCTTTTTATACCTGTGTGATCAGGTAAGGAGTGTCTCCCACAAGTTCACCCCTTGTGGTCAAGGTGTGCATCTAGGTTGAGTGTATACAGTAAAACAGTGGTGTTGCATTGTGGTTACATACATGACATCACTTCCCCCTCCAAATTCTTATTGGGATCATAGGTTTAGTCTTTCAGGTGGTCTACGCTCCCTCGTGGAGCGCCGCAGTTGGGGCTCTGGTTGTTGGACACTGACATGAGTATCTGTCACCTGTGGTGATTCCAGCCTGTCCGGGCTGACCGCAGAGACTGTGCATTCTTCTGATTGCTCTTGTTGTTCATTCACTGGTGGTGTTGTGTGCTCCATCTCATGGTCTCCTTCAGGTTCCTCCATGTCGGTGCTGAACCTTTCTCTGCAGTACTTACTCTACATTATGAAACGACACGAGGCACATTCTGGGGAAACGGTCACTCTGTGACCTTAACTCTTTATTCACAGGACTCCAAAGACGATGACCCTACGTGGGACCTCCCTTTTTATACCTGTGTGATCAGGTAAGGAGTGTCTCCCACAAGTTCACCCCTTGTGATCAAGGTGTGCATCTAGGTTAAGTGTATACAGTAATACAGTGGTGTTGCATTGTGGTTACATACATGACATCACCTCCCCCCGAAAAGTCTTATTGGGATCATAGGTTTAGTCTTTCAGGTGGTCTACGCTCCCTCGTGGAGCGCCGCAGTTGGGGCTCTGGTTGTTGGACACTGACGTGAGTGTCTGTTACCTGTGGTGATTCTGGCCTGTCCGGGCTGACCGCAGGGACTGTGCATTCTTCTGATTGCTCTTGTTGCTCGTTCACTGGCGGTGGTGTGAGCTCCATCTCATGGTCTTCTTCAGGTTCCTCCGTGTCCATGCTGAACCTTTTTTTCACTTGGTCCAGATGCTTACGGCATATCTGACCATTATTGAGTTTTACCACGATGACCCTATTCCCCTCTTTGTCAATTACAGTGCCCTCAAGCCATTTGGGCCCCATGGTGTGACTGAGGACGAATACAGGATCATTTATTTCTATACACCTCCCCCTTGAATTACGGTCATGGTACTCGTTTTGTGACTTGCGCTTGCCTTTAACTATGTCGGTCAGGACTGGGTGAATGAGGGACAACCGAGTTTTGAGTGTTCGCTTCATTAGTAGCTCTGCGGGCAAGACCCCGTGAGCGAGTGCAGTCGGGATCTATAGGCCAGCAGGAGACGCGATAGGCGGCATTGTAGGGAGAGTCCTTGAATCCTGAGCATACCTTGCTTAATGATTTGGACCGCACGTTCCGCCTGGCCATTGGAGGCCGGCTTGAACGGTGCAGTCCTGATGTGGTTGATGCCATTGCCCGACATAAACTCTCGGAATTCGTAGCTTGTGAAACATGGGCCATTAACACTAACCAGGATGTCCGGCAAGCCATGGGTTGCAAAGATCACACGTAGGCTTTCCATGGTGGTGGATGACGTGCATGAATTCAGAATGATGCACTCAATCCATTTCGAGTACGCATCTACCACAATAAGGAACATCTTACCCATGAACGGGCCCGCGTAGTCAACATAAATGCGTGACCATGGCCTGGTGGGCCAGGGCCATGGGCTGAGCGGGGCCTCCCTTGGGGCATTACCCAGCTGGGCACACGTCGTGCACCTGCGAACACAGTGCTCCAGGTCTGAATCAATTCCAGGCCACCAAACGTGTGACCGGGCAATGGCCTTCATCAGCACAATGCCTGGGTGCTCGCTGTGGAGTTCCCTGATGAATGCCTCCCTGCCCTTCTGGGGCATAACTACCCGGCTGCCCCATAGTAGGCAGTCGGCTTGGATGGAGAGCTCATCCATCCGTCTGTGGAACAGTCTGAACTCCTCAGGGCATGCTCCGTGTGCGGGCGCCCAATCCCCATTTCTTAATCAGGGATAGGAGGGGATCTCTGTTAGTCCAGATTTTGATCAGGCAGGCTGTGATGGGGGAGCCTGCGCTGTCAAAGGCATCGACAGCCATGACCATCTCGGCGCTTTGCTCCGCTGCCCCCTCAGTGGTGGCCAGTGGAAGCCTGCTGAGCGGGTCAGCGCAATTTTCAGTGCTGGATGGAGTAGTCATAAGCAGCCAGCGTGAGAGCCCATCGCTGTATGCGAGCTGATGCATTGGCATTGATAGCCTTGCTGTCTGACACAGGGACGTTAATGGCTTGTGGTCCGTCTCTAATTCAAACTTCCTACCAAAGAGGTACTGATGCATTTTTTTTACACCATAGACACATGCAAGCGCTTCCTTCTCGACCATCCCAGATCCCCGTTCTGCTTGAAAGAGCGACCTGGAGGCATAAGCCACAGGTTGTAGTTGACCCTCAGCATTGCCCTGCTGCAACACGCACCCAACCCCATAGGACGATGCATCACATGTCAGAACTAAACGTTTACAGGGGTCGTACAGGGTCAACAACTTATTTGAACAAAGTAGGTTTCGTGCCCGATCAAAAGCCCGTTCCTGACAGTCCCCCCAAAACCAATCGCAACCCTTACACAGGAGCACGTGTAGCGGCTCCAGCAACGTGCTCAAGTTCGGCAGAAAGTTCCCGAAATAGTTCAACAGTCCCAGGAATGAACGCAACTCCGATGTGTTGCAGGGTCTGGGTGCTCGTCGAATCACCTCTGTTTTGGATTCGGTGGGCCGAATCCCATCTGCAGCAACCCTCCTGCCCAGAAACTCAACCTCAGGAGCTAAGATCACACATTTAGACTTCGTGAGTCGCAGGCCTACCCGGTCCAGTTGGCGTAGCACCTCCTCCAGGTTGTGGAGGTGTTCCTCGGTGTCTCGACCCGTGATAAGGATGTCGTCCTGGAATACGATCATTCCAGGAATGGATTTAAGCAAGCTTTCCATGTTTCGTTGAAAAATCGCGGCCGCTGATCGAATGCCAAACGGGCACCTGTTATAAACGAACAGTCCCTTGTGCGTGGTGTGCGTCACAGCCAAAGGGGTAAGTGATTGGCTGGTGATTGGTAAGTAGCTTTTCTTTTTCTTTTTTGTATCAGTAAGTAACCTGTTAACATTGTTGTCGCCAAATTAAGTGTATCTAAGGGTTAAGTCATGGCAGGAGAGCTCGGTCACGTGTTATGCTCTTCCTGTACCATGTGGGAACTCAGGGACACCGGAACGACTACGTGTGCGGGAAGTGTATCCGCCTCCAGCTCCTGACGGACCGCGTTGCGGATTTGGAGCTGAGGGTGGATTCACTCTGGAGCATCCACGATGCGGAGAATAACATGAGTAGCACGTGTAGCGAGTTGGTCTTACCACAGGTGAAGGGTCCACAGCCAGATAGGGAATGGAAGACCAGCAGGAAGAGCAGTGCAAGGAAGGTAGTGCAGGGGTCCCCTGCGGTCATCCCCCTGCAAAACAGATACAATGCTTTGAGTACTGTTGAGGGAGTTCACTCTCATCAGGGGAGGACAGCAGCAGCCAAGTTCATGGCACCATGGCTGGCTCTGTTGCACAGGAGGGCAGGAAAAAGAGTGGGAGAGCGATAGTGATAGGGGATTCAATTGTAAGGAGAATAGATAGGCGTTTCTGCGGCCGCAACCGAGACTCCAGGATGGTATGTTGCCTCCCTGGTGCAAGGGTCAAGGATGTCTCGGAGCAGGTGCAGGACATTCTAAAAAGGGAGGGAGAACAGCCAGTTGTCGTGGTGCACATTGGTACCAACGACATAGGTAAAAAAAAGGATGAGGTCCTACGAGACGAATTTAAGGAGCTAGGAGCTAAATTAAAAAGTAGGACCTCAAAAGTAGTAATCTCGGGATTGCTACCAGTGCCACGTGCTAGTCAGAGTAGGAATCGCAGGATAGCGCAGATAAATACGTGGCTTGAGCAGTGGTGCAGCAGGGAGGGATTCAAATTCCTGGGGCATTGGAACCGGTTCTGGGGGAGGTGGGAACAGTACAAACCGGATGGTCTGCACCTGGGCAGGACCGGAACCAATGTCCTAGGGGGAGTGTTTGTTAGTGCTGTTGGTGAGGAGTTAAACTAATATGGCAGGGGGATGGGAACCAATGCAGGGAGACAGCGGGAAACAAAATGGAGACAGAAGCAAAAGACAGAAAGGAGATGAGTAAAAGTGGAGGGCAGAGAAACCCAAGGCAAAAAACAAAAAGGGCCAATGTACAGCAAAAGTTTAAAGGGTCAAAGTGTAATAAAAAGGCAAGCGTGAAAGCTTGGTGCCTCAATGCGAGGAGTATTCGGAACCCAGGAGAGGGCTCTGAGCTAGTTAGAGTGGGTGAGAGCTCAGATGAACAGGACCCCAAGAAAGAATGCAAAAGGCAGGAGGCAACAGAGCAGAGTAACACTGGGGTAAGTGTAAACCACAAGGTGATAGGAAGGGACATAGAAACATAGAAACATAGAAATTTACAGCGCAGAAGGAGGCCATTCTGGCCCATCGTGTCCGTGCCGGCCGACAAAGAACCGCACGGCCCTTGGTCAGCAGCCCAAAAGGTAACATATAAACCTATGAACAATGAGGGAAAGGCAAAGAGCACCCAGCCCAACCAATCCACCTCACCACAACTGCGACACCCCTTATACTAAAACATTCTACACTCCACCCCAACTGGAGCCATGTGATCTCCTGGGAGAGGCTGGGATAAGCATAATAATCAAGGCTGACAATCCAATGCAGTACTGAGGGAGCGGCGCACTGTCGGAGGGGCAGTACTGAGGGAGCGCCGCACTGTCGGAGGGGCAGTACTGAGGGAGAGCCGCACTGTCGGAGGGGCAGTACTGAGGGAGAGCCGCACTGTCGGAGGGGCGGTACTGAGGGAGCGCCGCACTGTCGGAGGGGCAGTACTGAGGGAGAGCCGCACTGTCGGAGGGGCGGTACTGAGGGAGCGCCGCACTATCGGAGGGGCGGTACTGAGGGAGCGCCGCACTGTCGGAGGGGCAGTACTGAGGGAGAGCCGCACTGTCGGAGGGGCAGTACTGAGGGAGAGCCGCACTGTCGGAGGGGCGGTACTGAGGGAGCGCCGCACTGTCGGAGGGGCGGTACTGAGGGAGCGCCGCATTGTCGGAGGGGCAGTACTGAGGGAGAGCCGCACTGTCGGAGGGGCAGTACTGAGGGAGAGCCGCACTGTCGGAGGGGCGGTACTGAGGGAGCGCCGCACTGTCGGAGGGGCAGTACTGAGGGAGCGCCGCACTGTCGGAGGGGCCGTCTCTCGGATGAGACATATGCCCTCTCAGGTGGACCTAAAAAATCCAATGGCACTATTTCAAAGAAGAACAGGGGATTTCTCCGCCGTGTCCATGTCAGCATTTATCCCTTCACCAACACCTAAAATACAATATGTGGTCATTATTACATACTTGTTTGTGGACCTTGCATATTGGCTGCTGTGTTACCTACATTACAAATGTGGCGAAACGTCAAAAGTACTTATTGGCTGCAGAACATTTTAGGATGTTCCGAGGCTGTGAAAGGCGCTATTTAAATGCAAGTCGTTGTTCTTTTCCTTTAAACTGTCACTGTGATCTCAGTAATAAAAACAGAAAATGCTCAGGCAGCATCTGGGAGATTTCAGTTTGAATAATTGCTCGGAAATCCTTTCCTCGGCCGACAGCTTCCATCTGCTCCAGAAACTCTCATCTCTCTTCAATCTCGTTACACAACTCTTCGAACCGGTCGATTTCTGGTGCTTCGTGTTGCTCCTTCCTGGGCCTTTTGCCTCTGATTGGCCTCGGGCACGTCCTTCCCAGTGGCCATGATATTCTGCAGGCGCTGCTTTTCTTTCTCCAAGTTCCTTGTTGGTCATGGTCGAAACCTTTCCCGTTGGTATGCGTCTCCAGCACGGCAGCGATCTGCAGGCCGCAGGTGTGGTTTGGAGGAGGGGCGAACTTGGGAGAGACGGGGCTGATGGCAGAGGAGGGGGTGCTGACATCTGGCTGGAGATGGGGTTGCAGCTCACAGGAAAGGCTTTGCCCCCCCCCCCAGGAAGACTTCTGTTAAGCTGCCTCTGTTGGAATTGATTCAGTTTGGATTCCTGCATCATCACTCTCACGATGTCCCCGGGTCTGGGTGCTGTAGGACGCTCTGGGGCCGCTCCACCATCCCACGCCACTTTGCATGTTGCCGCTTCCCCGGACGCCGGACATTGCCCGGCCCGCGGTGTGTCCGATCGCTCAGCCGCTGCCGCTGGAGCCGCAAAATCTGCTTCTGGAACCAACACAGACACAGGCTGGGGCTCGGTGAGGCGCCCCGCGACACAGCGGACAGCCCCGGGGGGGCGGTGTGCCTGCGGTGCGGACCGTCCGGTCAATATGTATGAATATAAAGGGGCTGCAGGAGGGGTCAAAACTAAAAATCATGGTTTAAAAACGAGTATTAAAACACTCTACCTAAACGCGCGCAGCATTCGAAATAAAGTAAATGAGTTGACGGCACAAATCATTACAAATGGGTATGATTTGGTGGCCATTACAGAAACGTGGTTGCAGGGTGGCCAAGACTGGGAATTAAACATACAGGGGTATCTGACAATTCAGAAGGATAGACAAGAAGGGAAAGGAGGTGGGGTCGCTCTGTTAATAAAGGATGATATCAGGGCAGTTCTGAGAGATGATATTGGCTCTAATGAACAAAATGTTGAATCATTGTGGGTGGAGATTAGAGATAGTAAGGGGATAAAGTCACTGGTGGGCGTAGTTTATAGGCCCCCAAATAATAACTTCATGGTGGGGCGGACAATAATCAAGGGAATAATAGAGGCATGTGAAAAAGGAACAGCAGTAATCATGGGGGTTTTAACCTACATATCGATTGGTCAAATCAAATCGCACGGGGTAGCCTGGAGGAGGAATTCATAGAATGCATACGGGATTGTTTCTTAGAACAGTATGTTACAGGAACCTACAAGGGAGCAAGCTATCTTAGATCTGGTCCTGTGTAATGAGACAGGAATAATAAATGATCTCCTCGTAAAAGATCCTCTCGGAATGAGTGATCACAGTATAGTTGAACTTGTAATACAGATTGAGGGTGAGGAAGTTGTGTCTCAAACGAGCGTTCTATGCTTAAACAAAGGGGACTACAGTGGGATGAGGGCAAAGTTAGCTAAAGTAGACGGGGAGCACAGACTAAACGGTGACACAATTGAGGAACAGTGGAGGACTTTTAAGGAGCTCTTTCAGAGTGCTCAACAGAAATATATTCCAGTGAAAAAGAAGGGCGGTAAGAGAAGGGATAACCAGCAGTGGATAACCAAGGAAATAAAGGAGAGTATCAAATTAAAAACCAATGCGTATAAGGTGGACAAGGTTAGTGGGAAACTAGAAGATTGGGAAAATTTTAAACAACAGCAAAGAATGACTAAGAAAGCAATAAAAAAAGGAAAGATAGATTACGAAAATAAACTTGAGCAAAACATAAAAACAGATAGTAAAAGCTTTTACAGATATATAAAACGGAAGAGAGTGACTAAAGTAAATGTTGGTCCCTTAGAAGATGAGAAGGGGGATTTAATAATGGGAAATGTGGAAATGGCTGAGACCTTAAACAATTATTTTGCTTCGGTCTTCACAGTGGAAGACACAAAAACCATGCCAGAAATTGCTGGTCATGGGAATGTGGGAAGGAAGGACCTTGAGACAATCACTATCACTAGGGAGCTAGTGCTGGACAGGCTAATGGGACTCAAGGTAGACAAGTCCCCTGGTCCTGATGAAATGCATCCCAGGGTATTAAAAGAGATGGCAGAAGTTATAGCAGATGCATTCGTTATAATCTACCAAAATTCTCTGGACTCTGGGGAGGTACCAGCGGATTGGAAAGCAGCTAATGTAACGCCTCTGTTTAAAAAAGGGGGCAGACAAAAGGCAGGTAACGATAGGCCAGTTAGTTTAATATCTGTAGTGGGGAAAATGCTTGAAGCTATCATTAAGGAAGAAATAGTGGGACATCTAGATAGGAATAGTGCAATCAAGCAGACGCAACATGGATTCATGAAGGAGAAATCATGTTTAACTAATTTACTGGAATTTTTTGAGGATATAACGAGCATGGTGGATAGAGGTGTACCGATGGATCTGATGTATTTAGATTTCCAAAAGGCATTCGATAAGGTGCCACACAAAAGGTTACTGCAGAAGATAAAGGTACGCGGAGTCAGAGGAAATGTATTAGCATGGATCGAATATTGGCTGGCTAACAGAAAGCAGAGAGTCGGGATAAATGGGTCCTTTTCGGGTTGGAAATCGGTGGTTAGTGGTATGCCACAGGGATCGGTGCTGGGACCACAACTGTTTACAATATACATAGATGACCTGGAAGAGGGGACAGAATGTCGTGTAACAAAATTTGCAGATGATACAAAGATTAGTGGGAAAGCGGGTTGTGTAGAGGACACAGAGAGGCTGCGAAGAGATTTAGATAGGTTAAGCGAATGGGCTAAGGTTTGGCAGATGGAATACAATGTCGGAAAATGTGAGGCCATCCACCTTGGAAAAAAAAACAGTAAAAGGGAATATTATTTGAATGGGGAGAAATTGCAACATGCTGCGGTACAGAGGGACCTGGGGGTCCTTGTGCATGAATCCCAAAAAATTAGTTTGCAGGTGCAGCAGGTAATCAGGAAGGCGAATGGAATGTTGGCCTTCATTGCGAGAGGGATGGAGTACAAAAGCAGGGAGGTCCTGCTGCAACTGTACAGGGTATTGGTGAGGCCGCACTGGAGTACTGCGTGCAGTTTTGGTCACCTTACTTAAGGAAGGATAAACTAGCTTTGGAAGGGGTAGAGAGACGATTCACTTGGCTGATTCCGGAGATGAGGGGGTTACCTTATGATGATAGATTGAGTAGACTGGGTCTTTGCTCGTTGGAGTTCAGAAGGATGAGGGGTGATCTTATAGAAACATTTAAAATAATGGACGGGATCGATAAGATAGAGGCAGAGAGGTTGTTTCCACTGGTCGGGGAGACTAGAACTAGGGGGCACAGCCTCAAACTTCGGGGGAGCCAATTTAAAACCGAGTTGAGAAGGAATTTCTTTTCCCAGAGGGTTGTGAATCTGTGGAATTCTCTGCCCAAGGAAGCAGTTGAGGTTAGCTCATTGAATGTATTCAAATCACAGATAGATAGATTTTTAACCAATAAGGGAATTAAGGGTTATGGGGAGCGGGCGGGTAAGTGGAGCTGAGTCCATGGCCAGATCAGCCATGATCTTTTTGAATGGCGGAGCAGGCTCGAGGGGCTCGATGGCCTACTCCTGTTCCTAATTCTTATGTTCTCATGTTCTCATGATGGTGGTCAGTAGTTTAGATTCGTCAGCCAGTTCCTGGGTCATATAGACTGAAGTGAGGTCCAACTTGGTGAACAGCTTGCCACCTGCCAGCGTGGCGAAAAGGTCCTCCGCTCTCGGGACCGGGTATTGATCTTGTAGAGACACCCGACTGATGGTGGCCTTGTAGATGCCACAGATCCTGACAGAGCCATCCACTTTTAGGACGGGAACGATGGGGCTCGCCCAGTCACTGAATTCAACAGGCGAGATGATGCCCCTCTCTCAACAACCGTTCCAATTCGCTCTTGATCTTTTCCCGCATCACATTCGACACTGCTCTGGCTTTGTGGTGCACTGGCCTGGCGTCCGGGGTGATGTGTATCACTACTTTAGTGCCATTTAAAGTCCCGACGCCAGATTGGAATAGTGAATTGAATTGTTGTAGGACTTGTGAGCACAAACTTCGCTCCACGGATGACATTGCGTGTACATCCCCCCCCATTTCCAGTTCATCTCGGCTAACCAGCTCCTCCCCAACAGTGCGGGACCATTGCCCGGGACAATCCAGAGCGGCAGCCGATTCACTAACCCATTGTGTGTGACAGCCAACATTGCACTGCCTAGCACCGGAATGATTTCTTTAGTGTAAGTTCGTAATTGTGTCTCAATACGTGCTAATTTGGATCTATTGGCTTTAAGTTGCCATAGCTTCTCAAATTGCTGAACATCCATGAGTGATTGGCTGGCCCCCAGTGTCCAGCTCCATGCGTACTGGGATACTGTTTAATAAAACCCTCATCATCATTGGTGGCGTTTTGGTGTATGAACTGTTAATATTCGCCACATGGACCCGCTGAACCTCGGCGTCCATAGATTTGCCCCAAAAGTCATCCTGCCTCAAAGAATCCTGTTCTGGTCCATCCACCTCATATATTAGTCTGGTTGCAGGCTTCCTGCACATTCGAGCTAAGTGGCCACTGAGATTGCAGTTCCTGCAGACAAACTGTTGAAATCTGCATGATCTCGCTGAGTGTTTTCCCCACACCTCCAACATGAGTTAAAGTTTCCAATGTTGGGGACAAAGGGACTATGGCCAGGCATTTTGCGCTGACTGTCCCTTTGACTGCTCTTAAGTACCCTATTGGTGGGTGTCAATGGCCCCATCCTGGGCCGCATTGTCCACTGTGATGGCGTGAATGTCTGTTCAGCCTGCCATTGTCTCTGTTGAAGTCCTATTCTGGGGTCTATTGCTGCCTGGGGAGTGTTGGACTGCCCCTGCCTGCCTGCAGGGCTCTGAGTCGCATTGATGATGTTGACTCCCTGATCCATTGCCGCGTTAGAAGCAGAATTGCGCACGTATATTATTTTCGTCTCTTCTTCCCCCGCCATGAAAGTTTGAGCCATCAACGCCACCGCTTCCAAAGTCAAATCCTTGGTCTCAATTAATTTGCGGAAAATTCCCGCATGACCGATGCCCTCGATAAAGAAGTCCCTTAGCATCTCCCCCCTGCAGGCATCTGTGAACTTACAGAGGCTGGCCAAACGCGGGAGGTCCGCTACAAAGCCCGGTATGCTCTGTCCCTCATGACGTCGGTGGGTGTATAATCTGTGTTGGGCCATATGTATGCTACTCGCCGGTTTGAGATGCTCCCTGATCAATTTTCTAAGTTCTTCAAAGGTTTTGTCCGCCGATTTTTCAGGTGCTAGTAAGTCCTTCATGAGCGCGTAAGTCTTTGGCCCGCAGCTGGTCAAAAGATGAGCCCTTCGCTTGTCGGTCGCTGCATCCCCCAGCCATTCTTTCATAACGAAGCTCTCGACAAAATCGTCCCAGTCTTCCCCAACACATTACCATTCCTCTGTGCTACCGGTGGCCATTCTCGTGGGTCGTGAATTCCCGTTTCGCGTCGCCAATGTAAAGTCCTTACTCTATAGTATGAAACCACACGAGGCACATTCTGGGGACAAGATCACTCTGTGACCTTAACTCTTTATTCACAGGACTCCAAAGACAATGACCCTGCATGGGGCCTCCCTTTTTATACCTGTGTGATCAGGTAAGGAGTGTCACCCACAAGTTCACCGCCTGTGGTCAAGGTGTGCATCTAGGTTGAGCGTAGACAGTAATACAGTGGTGTTACATTGTGGGTACATACATGACAGTCTCGATCTTAGAGACAAAGAAGTCCATGAGCCCCTCACACGTATTGTCGGAGGTGAGGGTGGAGACTGGAGAGAGGGGTTTAAAAAGTCGGTTTGCATTGGAGAATAGAAACTGGGGTTTATCTTTACATTTCAGACTGATTCTGGAGTAGTGAGCAATTTTGGCAGACGAGAGTGGTACAGCCAGATCTGGCGGTGAATAGTTAAACCAGCTGTCCGTCATATCTATTCAAGTCTGCGTCCCTTGGACTTAAGGGAGCAAGATCAGGGCTGTACCAGAGGGAACAGCCAGGGTGAGAGAGAGTAATTGTTTTAACAGGGATTCGGGCATCAAAGGTGGTGGTGAGGATGCGATTGAGCAGATCGGTGGCTGCAGAAATGTCCTGGTGAATGGAGGGCCAAAGGCTGGACAGATGGGTGTTCATGTGCAGCTTCAAGAGAGTCGGCAGAGATTTCTTTCCAGGGGCAGACACAGAAGGAGGTAGGGTTGAGGGGAGGGGTGAAAGGGAAGATGTGGAGCGATACGAGGCAGTGGCCACATGGCATTATCTGTGATTGACACAATGGGAGTAGCGAGGCCACAAGAGTTGGCCAGGTCAAGGAGGTGGCTGTGAATATAAGTTGGTGATTTTACATGGAGGGAGAGATTAAGGGAGTATAGGTGGGTAGTGAACTCAGAGGAGAGAGAGCGTGATGAATTTAGATGGAGATTGAAATCACTGAGGATGAGAAGTCGTTCGGTGCAGAGGCAGAGGGAGGAAAGTAGTGAAGATATATCTGGAACTAAATTTTTTATGGTCCTTGGGTGGGCAGTAGGGAATGAGAATTTTAGAAACATAGAAACATAGAAAATAGGTGCAGGAGTAGGCCATTCGGCCCTTCTAGCCTGCACCGCCATTCAATGAGTTCATGGCTGAACATGCAACTTCAGTACCCCATTCCTGCTTTCTCACCATACCCCTTGATTCCCCTAGTAGTAAGGACTTCATCTAACTCCTTTTTGAATATATTTAGTGAATTGGTCTCAACAACTTTCTGTGGTAGAGAATTCCACAGGTTCACCACTCTCTGGGTGAAGAAATTCCTCCTCATCTCGGTCCTAAATGGCTTCCCCCTTATCCTTAGACTGTGTCCCCTGGTTCTGGACTTCCCCAACATTGGGAACATTCTTCCTGCATCTAACCTGTCTAACCCCGTCAGAATTTTAAACGTTTCTATGAGGTCCCCTCTCATTCTTCTGAACTCCAGTGAATACAAGCCCAGTTGATCCAGTCTTTCTTGATAGGTCAGTCCCGCCATCCCGGGAATCAGTCTGGTGAACCTTCGCTGCACTCCCTCAATAGCAAGAATGTCCTTCCTCAGGTTAGGAGACCAAAACTGTACACAATACTCCAGGTGTGGCCTCACCAAGGCCCTGTACAATTGTAGCAACACCTCCCTGCCCTTGTACTCAAATCCCCTCGCTATGAAGGCCAACATGCCATTTGCTTTCTTAACCGCCTGCTGTACCTGCATGCCAACCTTCAATGACTGATGTACCATGACACCCAGGTCTCTTTGCACCTCCCCTTTTCCTAATCTGTCACCATTCAGATAATAGTCTGTCTCTCTGTTTTTACCACCAAAGTGGATAACCTCACATTTATCCACATTATACTTATACTTCATCTGCCATTTTAAGTGAGAGGTGAGAGGGGTGGGATAAGGTGAGATGCTCAAAGGAGGAGAAAGTGCCGGGGAGTAGGGGGACAGACCAAGGTGTGGTTTGGTGATGAGAGCCACACCGCCACCACGGCGGTCTGGGTGGAGCAAGTGGTGGAAGGTGTAGCCGGGCGGGGAGGCTTCATTTAACGGTAAGGTGTCATTGCCCTTCAACCAAGTTTCCGTCAGGGCCATGATGTTGATGCCATCATCCACAATAAACTCATGGATGGGAAGCGCAAACGAATGGATGTTCTGGAGGGAGATGTGGAGAGGGTCGGTGATGGCTGCCCCACTGCCTGTGTCCACAGGGTCAGCGCTGCAGGGGGAGCGGGTGAGTTGGATGGGGAGGAGATTGGCAAGCTAATGCCCCCAGTGGGCGCACTGGGCTGGAAGGTCGGCGAGAGAGTGGGATGGGACTGTTGGGGTTGCTGCTTGTAAGGAGGCAGCGATGAGTGCCGCGATGGGCCCTTCGTAGGATGCCCAGAGAGGCGCAGAGGGCAGATGTAGGGTTAGCTAGGAGGGAGTCAAGCCTGGGATAGCGGCAGGAAAGTAGGAAGGTCGACGAGAAATGAAGGATTAGGGTCGGGATTTGGGAGGGCAGAGTGTCCGAGAGAGGAGAGATGAAAGGAGGCATGATGACATGGGACAACGGTCAGGGAGGGAGAAAGAGAAAAGAAAAGAGAGGGAAAATGTGGAAAATTATTGAATGGCTCGGGTCCGCACTCATGTGCAGAGGAAAAACGCATGTTACATCGGCCTGTTTACACTTCCTACATAATCCCTGCCCACTTGCAGCCATGTAGTCTGTGTGATCTGCCAGGGGTAAAACGGCACTAATGGCCAAAGAGTGCACCATGACAGGCGGTGATGTCGGCACATTGAAAGGTGCACCGGAGCAAGAGGAAATGGTCGCTGTCTTGCTGGGAGTCAGTAGAGGCAGCTCAGTGTCTCCATCTCCTGGCCCGTCTGGCACTGTGCAAGGCACAGATGACACAGAAACTGAGGTGTATCAAAATGATACAGAAGCTCAGGTGCAACCAAATGAAGGGATGATAATCCGCCATGATCTTGTGGAATGGCGGAGCAAGCTTGAGGTGCTGGTTGCCCTATTTCTTATGTTCGTATGTTGCTATGTTCTCATCATGGGATGAACCTCGACTCTGCTGATTGTAAGGGAGGGGACTGATCTTGTTGTGAGGAATTTATATAATATATGCAATAACATGGACCTGGATTCATCAAGCGTTTCACTTGTGATGGTCCATGTTGATCTGCCGCTTCATGAGATTCACGAGTCTCTCATTCCACAACTGCAGTTGTAGACCAGCAGGCTCATCGGTGCCAAGCCCCGAAACCTCCCTCGGGATCTGGCGCCTCATAACTTCTGCACGGAGGGGATTCCTGTACGGGCTGCTTCTGCACACTCTCCACGTTGCCATCCTCGTCTGCCGTCCGGACACGCCATGGCGCACCATCTTGCCATCCGGAGGAGGCAGGGGTCCTCAATGGAGTGCTCTCAATGCAGAAGTCCTCCCTCCATTTATTGGGGACTTGGCCTGGAGGGTGTTGCATGGAACAGTCCCGTGCAATAAGTTTTTAAGTCGGTTCACGGGCTCCCACACCGCTTGTAATTTCTGCAGTCTAGAGGAGTCCGTGTTCCATGTGTATACTGAGTGTGCGAGGTTGTAGCCCCTCTTCCAATATTTGAAGGGGCTGCTCCTCAAATTCTGGTTGCACTTCAGTCCCACACTCCTGATCTTTGGGCACCCTGTGCGGAGGGGAGCAGGAAGGTTGGAAGGCCTCCTTGTAGGACTGCTCCTGGGCATGACCAAGGGGGCCATCACCCGGTCCAGGCAGCGGACGGTCGAGGGGGTCGTTCAGCCCGACTGTCTACCTCTCTTCTGTGGTTACATCCGGGCCAGGGTGTCCTTGGAGATGGAGCACGCGGTGTCCACCGGTACGCTCGGTGGCCTTCCGTGAGAGGTGGGCGCCGGAGGGACTGGAGTGCATCATCACCCCCGGCAACCAAACTTTAATTTGATCCTTAATGTTTAAAGTTTAATTTGTCTATGTTTGTTGGTTTTAGTGCCCCACCCCTTTTAGCCAGGGGGCACTTGTAGAATTTGTGTTTCTAGTGCCATCAAAAAAAACAAGGGGGCACTTGATAGGTTTTTGAAGTGTGACCTCCCCTTTAATCAGGGGGCACTTGTTTAATGTTCACAACTAAAACAGCAGGTTCTGCTGCCATTAACTTGAGTCCCGCAGAACCTGCCCTGCCTGCTCCCAGTGAGGGCCCACAAGGCAGCAGCTCTGCCAATTATGTTTGAAGCAAATGAGGGCAGAAAATGCTGGAAATACTTTTTTTTAAATTCGTTCATGGGACGTGGGCGTCACTGGCCAAACCAGCATTTATTGCCCATCCCTACTTGCCCTTGAGAAGATGGTGGTGAGCCGCCTTCTTGAACCGCTGCAGTCCGTGTGGTGAAGGTACTCCCACAGTGCTGTTGGGGAGGGAGTTGTGGGATTTTGATCCACTGACGATGAAGGAACAACGATATAGTTCCAAGTCAGGATGGTGTGTGACTTGGAGGGGAACGTGGAGGTGGTGGTGTTCCCATGCGCCTGCTGGTGTTGTCCTTCTAGGTGCTAGAGGTTGCCGGTTTGGGAGATGCTGCCGAACAATCCTTGGCGAGTTGCTGCAGTGCATCATCATCAACATCATCATAGGCGGTCCCTCGTATCGAGGATAACTTGCTGCCACGCCAAAAAGGGATGAGTTCACAGGTGTTTCAATGAAGGACCTAATATTTCAGGTCCGAAGCTACACGTTAAAGGGTGGAAGATGCCTGTGCGTAGATTTTTTAATGTGGTGTGGCCGTTGCACACCAGCCACCGCACGGGCTTGACAGAGCAAGGTCTTGGTCCAGTGGCAAGGATTAACCAAGATGGCTGCAGCGCATCTTGTAGATGGTACACACTGCAGCCACAGTTCGTCGGTGATGGACGGAGTGAATGTTTAAGGTGGTGGATGGGGTGCCAATCAAGCGGGCTGCTTTGTCCTGGATGGTGTTGAGTTTCTTGAGTGTTGTTGGAGCTGCACTCATCCAGACAAGTGGAGAGTATTCCATCACACTCCTGACTTGTGCCTTGTAGATGGTGGGAAGGCTTTGGAGAGTCACGAGGTGAGACACTCGCCGCAGAATACCCAGCCTCTGACCTGCTCTTGTTGCCACATTATTTATGTGGCTGGTCCAGTCAATGGTGACCCCCAGGATGTTGATGGTGGAGTATTCAGCGATAGTAATGCCGTTGAATGTCAAGGGGCGATGGTTGGACTCTCGATTGTTTTAGATCGTCATTGCCTGGCACTTGTGTGGTGTTAGAGGGAGTTAGATATGGCCCTTACGGCTGGGGGATCAAGGAGTATGGAGAGAAAGCAGGAAATGGGTACTGAGGTGAATGATCAGCCATGATTTTATTGAATGGTGGTGCAGGCTCGAAGGGTCGAATGGCCTACTCCTGCACCTATTTTCTATGTTTCTATTAGTCACCTGGGAAAGGCACAAAACCAGAGAAAAAAACACAAGTTTCGACTGTATGAAGAAATGACTACACCCAGTACATTCGGTACCCGAATGTTACATTAAAATGTTACAATATATATAATTCGGCAACTGTTAGCCAACAGGAACAAACTTAAGTGGAACAAGCTGACCGCCTCAAAACAAGGACCATAAATTCAACACAAACTGTTCTTCTATTTAAGTGATTGTCCCTCCACAGGTTCAGTGAGCATAGGCACCGAACCCTGTTTTGCTGATTAATAAACGGCTGAAAGGGTAATAAACGGCTGAAATAGCACTTAAAAGGCTGCTGGCCAGGCACAGGAGGTTGGCTGGTTGTGGGATACCCTTCTTCCACCAATGTACTCAATGTTTTATCACCTTTTACTACGACAGAAATGATTGCAGATTGCTGTTTACGAATCCAATTCAGATTGTCACACCGATCTAATCACTCCCAGGGTTCCTTCGGCCGACACTCCGTCTGTCTGGATGGGTGAAATCTAAAAACTGTTCAGTTATAAAAAAACAGCCCAGAGAGATTTCCGTTAACAGACGGGTGCTGCACACAGGCGCGGTTCTGTATTTTATAGTCTCTTGAACACTCTTAGATCAACTTAACTCTACTGAGTTGGGAGAACTCAGCCAGCCATGTGGGGCTTAAGACGGTGTTCCTTCACAGACCCTGTCTCTCAATACAGCTCCCCATACCTCATAGCTACACATTATCTCGTTGCAGGTTCCAAGATCGCTTTCTTGCGACCAATCAGGTAAAAAGACGTTGTGCCACTCCAGGCACACACACACACACACACACACTACACAAGACAAAAAAAATAATAAACACCCACCTTCTGACAGGAAGTGTCGCTTACTGTTTTCTTCAACAGTTCTCCTCAACAGACCCAACAGTTTACCTGCAGGCTTGCTGTTTGCACTGCGACAAGCTTGGCGGGTCTAGTGCGGCCGGGACCCGACCCCGCTGCTGGTAGCTTATCAATTCATTTCTCATCGGCAGCATAGAAAACCTCAGGTGCTCCTGGCCAGGAACAATGCTCACAGGGAACACTCACAGCCGAAAAGGGACAAAGCCTCTCCAGCACAATGGGGATTATTTATGTGTTTGTCCCACTCTGGAACGGAGTGGTTCAACTAATCAGTCCACTTGAACACTGCAGGCTGTATTTCTGGTTTGTGCTGAGTTAAGGCTGCGGTTGCTGATCACGACGTTTCATCAAAAACAGTTGAACAACTAGCTTTCTTAGCTGCGTTCCCACTAAAATCAGGGTTTCTGAACACCCGAGTCTCCCTTGCACGTTCCCAAGGCGCTTCACAAGCAAATGCCGTTAGATGCCCTGCTGCACTAAATTAAAGAAACAGAAATCACCCAAATACGTAACCTTGCTGTCCGGAGGTAAAGAAATAATTTACAAATTTGTTGCTGGAGTATCGAAGCAGAATTCCAGACGTTCAGTGTCCGATTGATCGGATTCCAAACGTTCTGTTTGGAAAAGAATCACTGCTCGATCTTGGGTCATCGATATCTATTAATAATTACACATACGCAGGCTATTATCCATCACCAAGACCAATCCGTACTCACCCAATGTTCACACACATGCAGTTCAGCAGTCGTTATTGGAAGTGATCAGGAGTGAAACCCTCACTTGGCCTCACTCAGCACACACCAGGGATAAAAACTGGAATCTATATAATCTTTATGGTTCAGCTGGTCACTGCCTTTATCAACTGAACCATTGGGTAAACCAATTTTGTTGACAATTTTTTTTGAATAAAAGCCCAGAAGCTCAATTTTTATATGAATAATTAGACTTTCCCACTCCTATCGATGAAAAATGACAAAAGTTTCTATGATTCACACATTAAGGACTGTTTCCTAATCCTTTAATGTGTCAACTTTTATTGCATAGGAAGAATCTGGCAGACATGACATTCATGACATTCATGTCTGGTCAAGTATTCACAGGATGTGTCTGAAATTATCTCAACCTTCACTTGTTACTGACATAGCCCCAATTCTAGAATTCTGGTAAAACTGGAACTACACATGGCCTTAGGGTGGAGACATCTGTGCACGCAATGCGTGTGTGTGTGTATGTGGAGGGGAGGAATATTGCAATATAAGACCTGTCACCTATTCTGAAAAGGCTACAGGCAGTTGAAAAGCTTGCCCAGTGAGTTTGGCCTGTAGCTCACTTGGCTGAGGGAGCAAATTCCAGTGGGAGAGCAGCTCTTGAAGGACTGCGACTCCAAATAAAAGGACAAGTTGTGATGCAGCAGGAAAGTGGATTAATTTGTTCACATCAGCCCAGTGGATGCTTGGGTGCAAATTAATTTCCTTTGATGCTGATGAGCAGCAGGTATTGCCCCCCAAGGGGTTACACCATGGAGGATGGCCCTATTTCAGGCTGAAGGTCACTCTCCTGTAAAAGCGCAGATGCCAGAAAAGTTGAGCGAGGTCACTAACCAAGTCAATGCCGTTACTCAGGTTCCATGTACATGGTTGCAAATGAACAACTATCAAAAGCGCAGCAATGATGAGTATATTCCTCACATTTGCGCATATATTTATTGAACCCATGAAACGTGGCACAAACCTAATTTAGGAACTGCTGTATCTGTCTGCTGTGAAGTACCAATTCAAGTATTGTGCACAACCATTCCCCAAGCTAATTGCAAAAAGTTTAAGTTGGGACTAGAGAGACCCAATCTAATGTTCTTAACTCATGAAATAAATCAATAGGATCACTGTGTAAATGTTCATTGTGCTCATCCAGAAGAGAACCAGTGGCTCGTGTCTAAATTGAAAAACTTGGAGCTACACATAAATAAATATGCAAAGCGATTGTTTTGCTGTACAGACTGTCATACAACACAGTGAATGCAGTTTATTTGTTACAGGCTTTCACAGGGTAAGCTGGATGAAATGAATAGATTTTTCCAGGTTCTACTTTCTTAAGTTCTTTGGATCTCATTGATTGGCCATTATAACTTTATACCTTGTGATTTGGTTCACTGAGCTGAATATCAGCCATCTCAATTTCTCTGCTCCCTCGCTCAATCCAAACTACCTCCCTCTGAACTCGCTCGCTCAGATCCAACCCCAATATTGTCATTAACCTGCTGACAAGAGTGGTGCTGTTGTCGTTTGACGAACCGACCTCTCCCTTGCAGAGGCTGATCGCCAACTCTCTGACACCTCCTCCAAAGTCCCCCTGGACCGTGACCCCACTACCGAACATCAAGCCATCTTTTCCCAGACCATCACTGACCTCATCTCCTCCGGAGATCTTCCCTCCACAGTCGCCAATCTCATAGTTCCCCAACTCTGCACAGCCCGCTTCTTCCTCCTTCCCAAGATCCACAAACAGGACTGCCCCGGTAGACCCATCGTTTCAGCCTGTTCTTGCCCCATGGAACATATTCCTTCCTTTCTCCACTCTATTTTTCTCCCCTTGTCCAGTCTCCTCCCACCTACATCCGCGATTCTTCCGACGCCCTCCGCCACTCTAACAGTTTCCAGTTTCCTGGACCCAACCGCCTCCTTTTCACTCTGGACGTTCAATTTCTCTACACTTCCATCCCCCACCAGGATAGCCTGAGGGCGCTCCGTATCTTCCTCGAGCTGAGGTCCAACTAGTCCCCATCCACCAACACCCTCCTCCGCCTGGCTGGACTTGTTCTCACGTTGAACAACTTCTCCTTTAACTCCACTCACTTCCTCAAAATTAAAGGTGTTGCTATTGGAACCCGCATGGGTCCTAGCTATGCCTGCCTTTTCATGGGATATGTGGAACATTCTTTGTTCCAGTCCTACTTGGGTCCCCTCCCTCACCTCCTTTCCCGATACATTGATGACTGTATCAGTGCCGTCTCCTGCTCTCACCCTGAACTTGAAAATGTCATTCACTTTGCATCCAATTTCCACCATTCCCTCACCTTCACATGGTCCATCTCTGACTCTTCCATTCCTCAACTTTCCTGTCTCCATTTCTGGGGATAGGCTATTGACAAACATTCACTATAAGCCCACTGACTCACACAGCTACCTGGACGACACTTCCTCCCACCCCACATCTTGTAAGGACTCCATTCCATTCTCCCAGTTTCTCCGCCTCTGTCGCATCTGTTCTGACGATGCCACCTTTCACACTAGTGCCTCTGATATACCTTCCTTTTTCCTCAACCGAGGATTCCCCTCGACCATGGTTAATATGGTCCTCGACCATGTCCGTTCTATTTCCCGCACTTCTACTCTCACCCCTTCCCCTCCCTCCTTGAACCATGATAGGGTCCCCCTTGTCCTCATCTTTCACCCCACCGGCCTCCACGTTCAACGGATCATCCATTTCCACCACCTTCAGTGTGATCCCACCACCAAACACATCTTCCCTACCCCTCCCTTCTCAGCATTCCGAAGGAACCATTCCCTCCGCGACACCCTGGTCCACTCCTCAACCACCCCCAGCAACCCCTCCCCTTCCCATGGCACCTTCCCGTGCAAGCACAAGGGTTGCAACACCTGCCCTTTTACCTCCTCCCTTCCCACTGTCCAGGTCCCTAAACACTACTTCCAGGTGAAACAAGCGATTTACTTGTACTTCTTTCAATTTAGTATACTGTATTCGCTGCTGACGATGTGGTCGCCTCTACATTGGGGAGATCAAACGCAGATTGGGTGACCGCTTTGCAGAACATCTTCGTTCAGTTCGCAAGCGTGACCCGAGCTTCCAGTCGCCTGTCGCTTTAATTCTCCACTCCATTCCCACTCTGATCTCTCCATCCTCGGCCTCATACACTGCTACAATGAAGCTCACGCAAGCTTGAGGAACAGCACCTCATCTTTCGTTTCGGAAATTACAGCCTTGTGGACTCAATATTGAGTTCAACAATATCAGACCATAACCTCTGCCCATATTTTTCCCCCTTTTTTTTACACCCCCCTTTTTTTTCTCTTTCACACGGCAGCTGTGATGATACCACCATTCACGCCCCATCTAGGCTCATCTTTTGTTTCTTAACTTGCTCCACTACCATTTCATTTTTGCCCATCATCCCTTTTGTCTCTTAATCTCTTCTGCCTTCCACCCTAAAACAGATCTTCCTTTTTGTTCTTTCCTCCCTTCCTCCTTTCCCTGCCCCTGCACTTCCTTAAGAACCTGTTATATCGCTGACTTTTCTACTTCTGACAAAGGGTCACAGACCTGAAACGTTAACTCTGTTTCTCTCCACAGATGCTGCTTGACCTGCTGAGAATATACATAGATGACCTGGAAGAGGGGACAGAGTGTAGTGTAACAAAATTTGCAGATGACACAAAGATTAGTGGGAAAGCGGGTTGTGTAGAGGACACAGAGAGGCTGCAAAGAGATTTAGATAGATTAAGCGAATGGTTTGGCAGATGGAATACAATGTCAGAAAGTGTGAGGTCATCCATCTTGGAAAAAAAAACAGTAAAAGGGAATATTATTTGAATGGGGAGAAATTACAACATGCTGCGGTACAGAGGGACCTGGGGGTCCTTGTGCAGGAATCCCAAAAAGTTAGTTTGCAGGTGCAGCAGGTAATCAGGAAGGCGAATGGAATGTTGGCCTTCATTGCGAGAGGGATGGAGTATAAAAGCAGGGAGGTCCTGCTGTAACTGTACAGGGTATTGATGAGGCCGCACCTGGAGTACTGCGTGCAGTTTTGGTCACCTTACTTAAGGAAGGATATACTGGCTTTGGAGGGGGTACAGAGACGATTCACTAGGCTGATTCCGGAGATGAGGGGGTTACCTTATGATGATAGATTGAGTAGACTGGGTCTTTACTCGTTGGAGTTCAGAAGGATGAGGGGTGATCTTATAGAAACATTTAAAATAATGAAAGGGATAGACAAGATAGAGGCAGAGAGGTTGTTTCCACTGGTCGGGGAGACTAGAACTAGGGGGCACAGCCTCAAAATACAGGGGAGCCAATTTAAAACCAAGTTGAGAAGGAATTTCTTCTCCCAGAGGGTTGTGAATCTGTGGAATTCTCTGCCCAAGGAAGCAGTTGAGGCTAGCTCATTGAATGTATTCAAATCACAGATAGATAGATTTTTAACCAATAAGGGAATTAAGGGTTATGGGGAGCGGGCGGGTAAATGGAGCTGAGTCCACGGCCAGATAAGCCATGATCTTTTTAAATGGCGGAGCAGGCTCGAGGGGCTAGATGGCCTACTCCTGTTCCTAATTCTTATGTTCTTATGTTCTTATGATTTCCAACATTTTCTGTTTTTATATCAGTGTTTGTATTATATCAGTTTAATGGACTGGTATCAATCTGGGTCAAATTGACCCCAAAAATTCAAACCAACATCAGTTCTCTCCCATTTTGTTTCAAAGCAGTAACAGTGAATGGGATACAATAATTTCCACAATCTCTCTAATGGAACAGAATATTTTGTTCTGACATGTCTCTTTATTTTTTTCTCCCTAGATCAGTGCAGTCAATGCCTGAGAACTGGAGAGATTGTGTTCGATGATGGAAAACCAGAGGTTACTGCTGTTGAAGAACTTTTGCTTAACTTGTATTACAGGCATTTATGGTTGCCAATGGAAACGGTATCCATCACAACCCAACAAAAAGGTACTATCCTGAGTTCTGGAAAAATAATTCCAGTGGGGAATAAGGTCCTAACACCAACAGCAGACTGAGATAGAAATAAGCAGAGTTCTCGAGAGTGGGCAATCATCGCCTAATTAATAGAAGGCAACCAGTGTATGGCTTCAGCACAAAGCATAAGTTTGGAATGAGGTGAAACTGAGGTAGCCAGTTAAAGAAAGAGCTCATCTTCTGACGCATGTGTTCCTCAGGTTGGGGTCTATAAGAGTGTACAACTGTCCTATTCTTCCCATGACAGCTGCATGTCTCTATGCCCATTCTTCCTATAAAAATTGATAACTTTGTGTTCCATTCTTTCTATATCAGGTGTGTTTCACTGTTCATTCTTCATTAGGCAAATATTGTTTCTGTGCATTATTCTTCTTATGACAATTGTGTGTCTATGTGCCACATTCTTCCCATGACAGGTACGTTCCTGTTTGAAGAATTTCCAAGCCTTGCTATATCAACTGTTGTTGCTCATTGATTTTTCCTAGTGTCTCTCAAGTTTGTTTTGTTGTTCTAACATTGGATTCTTGATGAGCTGCTACAGGACATAGGAACAGAAGAAGGCCATTCAGCCCTTTGAGCCTGTTACACTATTCAATGAGATAATGGCTGGTCTGTATCCTAACTCCATCCCACTCGCCTTGGCTCCATATCTCTGTGGGAGAGTTCCACGCTTCTACTACCTTTTGTAAGAAGTGTTTCCTAACTTCTCTCCTGAATGGCTTGGCTCTGATTTTAAGGTTTTGTCCCCTTGTCCTAGACTCCCACCAGTGGAAAAGGTTTCTCTCTATCTATCCTATCAATTCCTTTCACAATCCTAAAACCTTAATCAAATCACCCCTTAACATTTTTATTCCAGGATATTCAAGCCTAGTTTATGTAATCTCTCCTCAGAAACTAGCATTTGGAGCCCTGGTAACATTCTGGTGAATCTGCACTGCATTCCTTCCAAGGCCAATATATCCTTTCTAAGGTGCGGGACTGTTCACAATACTCCAAATGTGGTCTAACCGGGGCTTTGTATTAAGGTCCTGTATTAAGCTAAAAAAAAAATTGGTCTCTCCTGTTAAAGTTAGCCTTACCAAAATTTGAATCTTAGTAACTGTGTTAAGTTTCTCCTTTTCAAACCTAACATTGAATGTTCCGTTACTGTTACATTATTAACTAAGTTTGACTTCATTACTCATTACTAAACCTAGTATGGCCTACCTTCTTGATGGTTCTAGAACATATTGCTCCTACACTATCTTGAATGCAGTCAAGAAATTCATTGAGGCAGAAATACTGGTTTCCCGGGCCCGTATGAAGTTTGTAAGGCATCGGAAAAGCCAGTTTTCAGCGTGCAATGCGCATGCGCTGAAAACCAGCTTTTCCAATCTGTCAAGCTGGAGCTTGACTGATCATCCCCAGATCAGGAGCAAGGACATTTGCTTGGACAAGATTGCGGGGTTTACACATATCTTGCCCGGCAAATGTCCTCCAAATTCTTGCGCCTGATAAAAATACACAAAAATATTTTAAAATAAAGTTATAAAAACACATTTTATTGTTAAAAACCCTCCCCACTACGGTAAGTTTATTTTAAAGCATAATTAAAAAAAACTTTTTTATAAATTGGATAAATACTTTTTTTTTTATAAGACATTAATAACTTTAATTTAAATGAATCTTAAGTATGTAGTGTATATTTTCTATTTTTTTAATTAGTGTTTTGGATGTTTGCGGGGGTTTCTCATTCCAACTTATGGAGTTCCCATTATTATGAATGAGAAAATAGTGTACATTGATTGGCTGCCCAGGGCCATGTGATTCCAGCTCCAGCTTATGGCCGTCCCAAAGTGCACGTGCTGCGACGCGCAGGGAGTGAAGGCCTCAAAATCGGGATGTTGAGCGGGCGCAGCAGGAACAGGTAAGTGCGCATTTTTTTTCCCTTTTTTTCAGCTGTTTGCCTGCAGGAAGACCTTGACCGGGATTTCAAAGCCATTATCGTTCTGAGTTGAGCTACTCTGCTCTTCCCAATCTATGTGAAAATTCAGGGGCTAATAATTGCGTAGCGCCCCATTTGTAAAAGTATCACCGGGCGGAAAAGATTTGCTTCTGCTGGGAACTCCTGCTTTAGCGCTCCTTAAAGGAAGTGGAGAGCTAAGTTAAGCGCTACTTCTTCCCTTAGAGTACGAAAGAGAGTGAGGGGAGCGGGCGGGGGGGTGGGGGGGGGAGGGGGCGGTATCGGCAGAGCACTGAGCAATGTTTGGGGCAGTGCTGCCGTCTTTACAGGCTCATTGCCTCCTTTAAAGGGAAGGGCCAATGCTGGGTTGAATAAATCTTCAGGCTGTGTCTGTCGGGCCATGGCACCTGCGCTACATCCATAGCAACCCCAAGCACTCTAAGAGAGTGCAGGGCTGAGCGATCGCGGGGGGCGCAAAAGAAAGCAGGAGGCTGCAGAATGGGGAGATAAATACATTTTGCCCTACCCGCCCACCACTGCCATTAAATATCGCTCCCCAAATGGCCAGCCGAGGTGACGACGCCTCCTGCAGCCGCTGTTGTTGATGTCCGGTGATGCTGCAGGGGATGGAAACGAATATTACATCCGGGGCGGTAACAGGGCGGCACACACCAAATCACGTCACAATCTACGGGGCGCAAGAGAGGGAGGCGGTAAGTGTTAGCGCCAGTGCAAAACCGCCAGGAAAGTTCGCGAGCGTCGGTGATTTTGCCGCGCCCAATTGTTAACCCTTTAGCACCCCGTTACCGCCCACCGCAGGCACTAACGGGAGGCGCAAACCAGGCCAATTTCTCCCCAAAGTCTTCCATTGAAACAAATCTGCTTTTGCTAACAGCCTCTCTGCCCTCTAAATTAATACATTCTGCGACTTCATTGCTGCTATCAGGAGGCTTGTTGACGGAGGTGCAGCAAGGAAGATTGAGAAGGGGGTTGGGGCGATGATGTAGCCCTGTTTGACCCCAGGTGTCCAGGCGTGGATTGGGGTCTGTAATGAATCCGTTGGTAAGGATCACGGCCTGCATGTCGTCGTGGAGCAGGCGGAGGATGTTGACGAACTTTTGGGGGCATCCGAAACGGAGGAGGACGCTCCATAAACCCTCGCGGTTGACAGTGCCACAGGCCTTTGTAAGGTCGAAGGCGGCCATGTATGAGGGCTGGCGCTGTTCCCTGCATTTTTCCTGCAGCTGTCGTGCTGCAAAAATCATGTGGAACTAAACTTCAGAACCCGTGGGACTCTGTTCAACCTTCGCCGTCTCCAGGCCAGGTCCAAGACCACTCCAACCTCTGTCATCGAGCTACAGTACGCGGACGACGCCTGCGTCTGCGCACATACAGAGGCCGATCTCCAGGACATAGTCGACGTATTTACTGAGGCGTACGAAAGCATGGGCCTCACGCTAAACATGTGTAAGACAAAGGTCCTTCACCAGCCTGTCCTCACCGCACAGTACTGACCCCCAGTCATCAAGATCCACATGCGGCCCTTGACAACGTGGACCATTTCCCGGACCTTGGGAGCCTCTTATCAACAAGAGCAGACATTGATGACGAGTTCAACACCGCCTCCAGTGCGCCAGTGCAGCATTCGGCCGCCTGAAGAAAAGAGTGTTCGAAGACCAGGCCCACAAATCTACCACCAAGCTCATGGTCTACATGGCTGTAGTAATATCCGCCCTCCGGTATGGCTCAGAGACATGGACCATGTACAGTAGAAATCTCAAGTCGCTGGAGAAATACCACCAACGATGTCTCCGTAAGATCCTACAAATCCATTGGCAGGACAGACGCACCACTTCAGTGTTCTCGATCAGGCCAACATCCCCAACATTGACCACACTTGATCAGCTCCGTTGGGCGGTCCTCATGCTTGACAGGAGACTCCCTCAGCAAGCGCTCTACGCGGAGCTTCGACGCAGAAAGAGAGCCCCAGGTGGCCAGAGGAAATGCTTCAAGGACACCCTCAAAGCCTCCTTGATAAAGTGCAACATTCCCCACCGACTCCTGGGAATCCCTGGCCCACGACTGCCCAAAGCGGAGGGAGAGCATCCGGGAGGGCGCTGAGCACCTCGAGTCCCATCACCGAGAGCATGCAGAAACCAAGCGCAGGCATCAGAAGTAGCATGTGCCAACCCACAGTCCCCAACCACCCTTTCCTTCAACCACTGTCTGCCCCACCTGTGACAGAGACTATAGGTCCCGCATTGGATTCCTGAGTCACCTGAGAACTAACTTTTAGAGTGGAACAAGTCATCCTCGACCTGAAGGGACTGCCTATGATGATGATGATGATGTATCCTCAATTTTAACGAGAGGATCTCTTCTGATTGCTTTCTCTTACCTCTATCCTCTCTTACTAACGTTGTAATTGTATCTTTAATTAATAAAGCTACCCCATATCCTCTTCCAGTTTCCCGTATAACCTGCAATATTTAACTCCCAACGTGACCATGGCTTGCAGCCACATCTCAGTAATGACCATCATGTTATACCCTTTAAGCTGTATTTGAGCCTGAAATTCACTCCATTTATTCCTTATGTTCCATGCATTAGTATATAAAACTCTTATTTGGACAAGAGATTGTGGGGGGGGGAGGGGTAGAAATTGCCCTCCGCCCGAAACGGGACGCACCTATTGTTTTTGAAGTGTTCTGGCCGCCGCAAAGGATGCAGCGGCCTACCCCGGCGAAATTCAGCTCCTCAGGGTTCATTTTCTAGCGGGGCGGAAGTGGATCATCACGGGGGCAGAAGTGGGAGGCGGGACGGAGTGTCCGCAGCTGTCAGTCATCAGCGCCGCGAGGGGGTTCCCGCCAGACGACAGGGGAGCGGTGTGTGCAAGTCGCGGTGGGGAAAACGGGCAGAGTGGCCCTGGACATCGGTCCTGAGGAAGGGCAATTTTTAAAATGGCGGCCCCTCCACGGAGAGTTGGCGGCCATTTTGTCCCGCCCTGTGGCTGCCGCTTTCTGGCAGCCAGGTGCCTCATCGGGAGGGGCAATTTCGGGCCCCTAATCGGCCCTACTGCCCTGATGTTGTCTTTCTCACACCGTATAACTTAACATGTTTCTTGTTTGTTACTCCTACTGTAGTTAATTTAGTTATTTTAGTATTCCCTTCAGCTGCAGTATCAATATCGCTAATTCTGCTCTTAAAATCTTTCTTTTTAAAATCTTTAAACTATCATTTTTACTATTGTTTCTGACTGAGCCCTGCCCCTCACCAATTTATTAATTTAAATCCTATTTATTTACCACCCTATCTGTCCTTTCCGTTAGGCCTTTGGTTCAGGTGCAGCCTGTCCCAACGGTGCAGCACCCCCTGTCCCAGTACCGGTGCCAGTGTGCCATGAACTGGAACCCTTCCTTTTCATAGCCATGGGTTCATCTTCCTGATCTGTTTGTCCCTATGCCAATTGTTATATATGCAGACTATAGATATACTCTCTGTGTAGTCACTGTATAGTTGCATAAGATGGAGACTTGTTACCTGATGTACTATCAATAAGGTTTATACGGTGTATATACTATGCTGGCATCACTAGAGGATGCAACTGGTGGAGACTGGGGTTTCCTGCCCCTGTGGCAGAGGCTGTCCACCAGAGGGCACTGTGGTGGGAGACATGAGGGCCACCTGCATAGGTGTGCAGGGCCCAGTATAAAAGGCTGCTCATCATGCTTGTGCCTCACTCTGGAGCTTGGAATAAAGGACCAAGGTCACTGCAGTTTGAGTACAACACATTGCCTCATGGAGTCATTCATAAGTACATTACAGACATAATAACTGGCGACGAGAATACGGACTTTCACACGATTATGGCTACCTTTGGCACACTAAAAGACTTCGTAGAGGGTGATGATTGGGATGCCTTCACGGAAAGTCTCGAGCTATATTTCCTGGCAAATGACCTGGCAGGGGAGATGGACGCATCGGCGGAGAAGTGCAAGGCTATACTGCTGACCAGTTGTGGGCCCGAGGTCTATCGCCTCGTCAGGGACTTTCTGGCTCCCACAAAAGGCCAAGGATAAGACATATGATGAGCTGACTGAACTAATTCGCGACCAACTAAAACCAAAAGAGAGTATCCTCACGGCCAGGCACAGATTCTACACTCACCGCACACCTGAGGACCAGGAGATTGCAAAATAAGCTGCCGATCTCAGGAGACTTGCGTCACCATGTTATTTCGGCACGCACCTCAACGAAGCATTGCGAGATATCTTCGTTCTAGGAATCGGCCACGAGAGCCTCCTTCACAAGCTATTATCTGCCAACACCACAGTCAACCTGCAGAAGGCCATCAGCATCAGTCAGGCGTTCATGACCTCGACCTGCAGCACCAAGCAAATCATTCAGCCTATGGACTCAAACCCGGCAAGTACTGTACACAGAATGGTGCCTTTCACAGGCAAGACTGTAGAACGTGACTCTGCCCAGGGCAGAGAGCACAGACCTCAGGGTTCCAGAACTCAGAGTCCGCCGAGGGGTGCTAATCGAGTAGCACCATGCTGACGTTGCGGAGGAAACCATAGGGCTCACCAGTGTCGGTTTTCTGAGTACGTATGCAAAGCCTGTAACACGAAGGGCCACCTCCAGCGTATGTGTAAAAGAAATACGACTCAACGTCTAGCAGAGGAGTCAGTAGATGACTTTGAATCCAGCGGGGAGTATGATGATTTGGCCAGAGAGGCAGCTCAGCCCCAAGAAGAAGTGTATGGAGTGTATACCTGCAACACCAATTGTCCTCCAGTGAAGATGAAAGTCGAGATAAACACGTTCCAGTCTTCATGGAAGTGGGCACGGGAGCGAGCAGTCAGTGATGAGCCAGGATACCTTTGAGAGGCTATGGAAAATGACCCTAGCTGGTTCCAGTACAGGAAAAGTTGCGCACCTACACTAAGGAGCTGATCCCAGTCCTTGGTAGTGCAGATGTAAGTGTGATCCATAATGGCATGGTGCACAAGTTACCTCTGTGGATTGTTGCAGGTGATGGTCCAACGCTACTCGGAAAAAGGTGGATGGGGAAGATCTAGTAGAAATGGGAAGACCTCTTCACTCCAGCAATCGATGTCCCTCGTGCTCAGAGGGAGAGCAAAACCTCACCTTCGCTTGGGCCAGGCACCAGAGAACAGACCAGCGCAGCACCTGAGGCACAGATCATCCATCATGACTGCGTGGCAATGATCCGACCGGAACAACCTAAAAGTATCTTCCCGGCTTCAGTGGCAGGACTCCTGGGGAGGAAGATCGAGTTCACAGGCACTCTTCCAGCTTTTGTGGCAGAATCGTGGGAGAGAAGGATCAAAGCAGTTTACCTCGAGGATAGAGGCAAGATGGTGTCCCTGCTGCAGCGAGGTGCAGCGTGGCTGGAAAAAAGGATGGCCGCAGTATATCACAAGGTGCAACGCTGAGGGACCAACACATGGTGTCTAACAAAGGATTTGATTGGGGTAAAGTCAGCAGGGTTCTCTGAAAGTACACCTGCAACCAACTGAACTTAAAGAGACATTGTATGCATGGCAATCAATGTAACGAACCGATTAAGAATGTGAACAAAATGTTGTTGTGAGATGGCGGTACTATTCCTAATGTAAAGAACAAAATGTTGTTGCGAGATGTCAGGAATAGAGTGTCCCCTAAAGCAGCAAGCGAGCGAATTCAGGAGGGTGAAGGCACTGAACCTGATACCCTGCCCCAGGTCGATCCCACGTGGCAGGCACCCAATGGCACTATTCACCACGGACCCGGAAACGAAAACGCCGCCAATACGCGCAGTCGGCCGTCGTTGCCCACCACCCGGGTGGAGACGGTGCAGCCCCCAGACCCAGTCGCTACCTCGGCCATGTCCGGGAGCGAAAGGTCAGAACCAACGAGTTCCCCAAACGGGACCTGGAACAGGCAGGTTCCCAACACCATTAGAGAGCAGGCAGAAGATTCTGCAGCCCTTAAAGGAGGACAGGGAGGCCACACACATCTGTGGCTCTGCCCACCACTAGGCAACGGCAAAGGCCCTGAGTCCTGGCTCGGTGAGTGAACCAAGCCCACCCCGCTAGCAGGGGGTGCAGCGCCGTCATCAGACGACTAGGACCCCGTCCGGTTGCTCTGGAACTAGAGTCCTCGCATACCTGTACTGCTACCTCAGAACTGACCATGACTGAACCATGAATGCAATCTACCCAATCCTGGCGCACGACCGTAAAACGTAACTAGTGTAATTCACTGAACCAAGGTGTCATGATACAAACTGTAACTTCCTTTCTTTGTAATTGCACCATGTTTGATCCTGTTTATTAATGTAACGGGCCAGCTGCATGATCTCGCTGTGGAGGGGTGGGGGAATGGATGTATGTAGCCATGGACACACACATGGATCACACCCAGAACCCACTGGAACCTCGACTGCATCATCGAACCATCCAAACTGGTGGCAAAAGGACTTCGGGGTTAACAGGGAGAGAGCCAAGCCAAAGCACAGCCAAGGTGCAAGGGCTATTGGCACTTTAGTCTGGAGAGAGCTAAGCCAGAGCACATAGTGCAAAGGTACTCAGCACAAAGGACTTGGGGGAGAGTGATGTTATAAATGCAGACTATAAATATACTCTCTGTGTAGTTACTGTATAGTTGCATAAGATGGAGACTTGTTATCTGATGTACAATCAATAAGGTTTACACAGTGTATATACTATGCAGGCACCACTAGAGGGTGCAACTGGTGGAGACCGGGGTTTCCTGCCCCTGTGGCAGAGGGCACTGTGGTGGGAAACCTGAGCGTTACCTGCATAGGTGTGCAGGGCCTAGTATAAAAGGCTGCTCACCAGGCTTGTGCCTCACTCTGGAGTTTGGAATAAAGGACCAAGGTCACTACAGTTTGAGTACAACACATTGCCTCGTGGAGTCATTCATAAGTATATTACAGACGTAACACCAATTAGCACACGGGCTTGGGTATTAATACCTTGAGGTCCTGCTTTTTAGTTTAGCTTCTAACTCCTGATACTACCTCAGTATGACATCCTCCCTTTTCTTCCCTATGCTGACATCGAGGCTGACACTCCAGTGCAGTGCTGAGGGAGTGCTCCACGGTCAGAGGTGCCGTCTTTCAGATGAGACTTTAAACTGAGGCCCCGTCTGCTCTCTCAGGGGGACGTAAAAGATCCCACGGCACTATTTCAAAGAAAAGCAGGGGAGATATCCCTGGTGTCCTGGCCAATATTTATCTCTCAATTAACATAACAAAAACAGATTATCTGATCATTATCACATTGCTGTTTGCCTGCTGTGCGCAAATTGGCTGCTGCGTTTCCTATATTAAAACAGTGACTGCACTCCAAAAGTACTTCATTGGTTGTAAAGCACTTTGAGATGTCCAGTGGACCTGAAAGGTGCTATATAATTGCAAGTCGTTCTTTCTTATATGTCACTGGTCCTGACATGGATGACGACAACTGGATCTTACCCTCCCTTTCTAAATTCCTTTCCAGCCACATCGAGATATCCCTTACCTTGGCACCAGGTAGGCAACACATCCTTTGAGATTCTCGATCGTGGCTGCAGGGAATGCTATTTCTCCCCCTAATTATTGAATCTCCCCTAACTACTCTATTTCTATTCTGCTCCTCCCCCCTGTGGACAGCCTCTGCTCCACGGTGACGAGGTTGGTATTATGACTGTTCTCCTGGCAGTATTCCTCCCCGCAGTACTCCCCGTCGTAGGTCTGTGGGACCTCCTTCTCTATCTCCTCTCGGTTCTCCCTGTTCTGCTGACTGGTAGTTACATTCTCCCCTTTCTGCATCTGTGCTTTCCTCTGAGGTGTGACTGTACTCTGGAGAAAACAATCTCGATATTCCTCCTCCTTCCTTATGTGTCGGTGCGTCCCTAACTCTCACTCCAGCTCAAGGACTCTGAGCTGTGGTGTCTCAAGGCAGAGACATTTCCTACAGCTGTGGGAATCCAGGACAGTCTCACTTTCCACAAGCTCCGACATATCACTGTGCTGACACATAGCCTGCACTGCCATTTTTAATAATTTTTATGTATTTATTTATTTGTTTGTTAATAGTAATTTAATTCTAGGTATAGTAGATTTGCTTGAGATTTTATCCCCTTACCTCCTATTTATTATTTATGTAGACCAGATTTTTATTTCATGCATTTGAGATTCCTTTAATGTTGGAATCCTCTATTTAGTTACTTAATTTTAATTTTATCCCCTTTGATCTAATTCAGTACTCTGATTATTTGTATATTTAATTTTGGCCCTTTGTTTAAATTACTCAGCACCTCCTTCCCTCTCTGCACCGAACTCCCACTCTCACCAAATTCCCATCGACGTTTAGTAGATTCACACAACTCTCACCAAGCTCTGTGCTCACAGCTCTGCACCTTAGCAGATATCCCTCTAATATATATATATATATATATATATCTTTTAGAATAAAAAAATAAAATGCTGGAAATACTCAGCAGGTCAGGCAGCATCTGTGGAGAGAGAAAAACAGAGATAACGTTCCAGGTCGATGACCCTTCGTCAGACATTTTCTGTTTTATTTCTGAATCCAGCACCCGTAGTATTTTGCTTTTATATCTTTTAAAAACCTGGGGAATGAAATTTCCCCTTCCCTTAAGGCCGCTGACTACCGGAAATTGGCGGCCACGCTGTGGAGTGGAATGGCCGCCGACTTTTCGTGGAATGGCTGGCGCTCGCCCAATTGCCCTGCCGCCGTTTCCTGGCAGTCCGCCTAACCGCACCACTTCCGCCGCGCTGCTGGCCAGCCCTCCTAAGTGGGTCATCAGAGCGCGCACCGTCGAGGTCCCAGGGCCGGAAGCCACATTCCGTTAGAAAAATCTTGTGACCTCTCGACGGTGCCAAGAGTAGGTTTTTCTGGTCGGTGCCTAGTTCCTGATGCACACCGCCAGCCTTCCTTAAAAGGTGTGTTGGCTTTTGGTGCATTTGTGTTGGCAACCTTTTCACCGTCTTTGAGAACCAGTGCGAGGATAGTACTAAAGTGCACGACTGTTTGAGAGTGCTGGAGGCGCTCCACCTGCAGAACAGGGAGCCGACATCGCTGAAACTGGGCTTGGGAAGGGGTTGGAAATGGGGGCAGTGCTGGCAGGCAAATTGTGCGTGTTGCCGCGGCAGGCAGGAGCAGGCGGCGCCGGGTCCAACGGCTGCAGAGGCAGCGGGAAGGGGCCAGGGCAATCATGGCAGCCCAGCATGGAGAAGGTCAGGAAGATGGCGACAGAGGTGAGGCCAGAAAGCTGCCTACGTCAATGGATCTTTCCAGGGAGCAACAAGGTGACATCTCCAACATCTCCCAGTTTGCCCCATCCATTGCTTCATCCATGAGGTCACAGATGCTCTATACAGAAGGAGGGGGGACTACAGCTCCTTCCCCATGACCAGACAGAAGCAGCACGAGCGTGCATGTGGTTTGTGTGAATTGACGGCTTCCCCGTGGTGCAGGGTGCTACTGACTGCTCCCACATCGCTTTGAGGGCACCGCATCATAATCCAGAGATATTCCGTACCCGCAATACCACTCACTGAAGATCCAGTGGGTGTGCGGCCACACATGCAGAATATTCACCGTGAATATCCGCTATCCTGGCAGTAGCCACGATGTCTTCATCCTGCGCCAGCTCTGTTCCAGCCCCCAAATGAAACTAGTGGTTGGCTGTTCGGAGACACCGTGCTATCCCTGGTCGACTGTGGTGGACCCAGTGGCGATGGCAGTAGTCAGAGCTTGCATGGCATGCAGCTGAGATGACATGACAGCACCAAGACGTTGCGTGGCATCGAGCTGAGACTGCATGAGTGCAGTCTGAGCTTCCATGCTGTTGTGTATGTAATAACTGTTAGACTGAGTACTGTTTAACTCCAAGAGGTATGACCTTGGCTCTGCTTTATTAAGGCCAAAGAGACTAATATACAAAATGGCTGGCCTTTTATACTAAGGCTGCACACACGTGCGTGCAGCCCAATAGCCTCCAACAGTGACGCCATCTAGTGGCTAGTGATTCCAAAAGTACATCCATGACAATACCCCCCTCTGAGATATTAACACAGTCTTTTACAAATTGAGACGGTCCTGTGTTTTACGCTCCCGGGTTGACCGTGAGTTCAACTCCAGCCTTGGGTGAGTGTTCAGAGTCTGTTGTGACTGGTGGCTGGGTGGCTGACCTGGTGGGAGTGGCAATGGCCATGTCAGGGATTGAAAGTCCAGTTTCATTGAACATGTCAGTGATTGAAAGTCCCGATTCACTGATGACCACTGAGTTCTCTGATGACTGGGGGTAGGTTGGTTGGTCGTCGATTGTCTCTTCCTCCGACTATTCTGGTTCATCTGTGTGCCGCAGCTTTGTCTGATCCATATGTTTCCTGTATGTTTGCCCATTTTTGAGCTTGACAATAAATACTCTGTTGCCCTCCTTGGCCATGACAGTACCAGCGATCCACTTGGGACCCTGACCATAATTCAGAACATATACAGGATCATTTACCGAAATATCGCGTGACACAGCTGCGCGATCGTGATACCCTTGCTGACTTTGTCTTCTATATTCAACATGATTATTCAAGTCAGGGTGTACAAGAGATAGCTTGGTCTTAAGACCTCTCTTCATCATTAGTTAAGCAGGTGAGACCCCGGTAAGCATGTGTGGTCTTGTCCTGAAACTACGCAGTATGCATGACAGGCGGGTCTGCAGTGACCCTTGGGTTATTCGCTTCATATTCTGCTTTATGATTTAGACAGCACGTTCTGCTTGCCCATTGGATGCAGGTTTGAATGGTGCTGACCTTGCATGTTTGATACCATTGAGTTTCATGAACTCTTGAAACTCCTGACTGGTGAAGCACGATCCGTTGTCGCTAACAACGATGTCAGGCAGACCATGTGTCGCAAACATGACACTGAGATTCTCAATAGTAGCTGTGGATGTGCTGGATTCCATGATTATACACTCTATCCACTTCGAATATGCATCCACCACAACTAAAAATATCTTCCCCAGGAAGGGACCTGCAAAGTCTATGTGGATCCTGGACCATGGTTTGGACGGCCACGACTACAGACTCAGCAGCGATTGCGCTGGTGCTTTGCTGAGCTGCATGCAAGTGTTGCACTGATGCACACATGATTCCAGCTCAGTGTCAATTCCTGGCCACTATATATGAGACCTGGCGATGGCTTTCATCATTACAATGCCGGGATGTGTGCTATGTAGCTCACGTACAAATTTCTCTCTCCCTTTCTTGGGCATAACAACACGATTGTCCCACAATATACAATCCGATTGAATAGACAGTTCGTCTTTGTGATGAATGTAAGGTTTGGTCCCCTCGCACATTTGCTTGGGTATGACAGACCAATCACCTTTGAGGATGCATCTTTTCACCACCGATAAAATCGGGTCCTGGCTGGTCCAGGTCTTAACTTGTTGAGCCATGACAGGGGTTCCTTCACTCTCAAAAGCATCCATAACTAACAATAGGTCTGCCGGTTGTGGCGTTTCCACCTCCGGTGTGGGCAACGGCAGATGGCTCAAAGCATCGGCACAATTCTCGGTGCCAGGTCTATGGTGAATGACATAATCATAAGCGGATAATGTCAGCGCCCACCTCTGGATGCAGGATGAAGCATTGGTATTGATACCTTTGTTTTCAGAGAACAGTGAAATGAGCGGCTTGTGATCTATCTCCACTTCAAACTGAAGACCAAACAGGTACTGATGCATCTTTTTAACTCCATACATACAGGCTAGTGCCTCTTTCTCTACCATGCTCTAGGCTCTTTCCGTTTAGGCAAACTTTTTGAAGCGTACACGACCAGTTGAAGTTTACCTGACTCATTAGCTTGTTGGATTACGCAATCAATTCCAAATGATGAAGCATCACAGGCCAATACTAAACATTTAAATGGGTCATAATGTACCAGCAGCTTGTTAGAGCAAAGCAGATTAGTGGCTTTCTCAAAAGCTCGGTCTTGAGACGCACCCCACACCCAGTAGTCGCCTTTTCTTAGCAGCATGTGCAGTGGTTCTAATAAGGTGCTCAATTTAGATAGGAAGGTACCGAAGTATTTGAGTAGACCCAGGAATTGAATGCAGCTCCGTCACATTCTGCGGCTTCGGTGCATTCTTGATGGCCTTGGTTTTCGCGTCCATTGGCCTGATGCCGTCAGCAGCAATTTTGCTCCCCAGGAATTCGACCCCTGGTGCCATGAAGACGCACTTTGCGCATTTCAGTCTGAGTCCCACTTTGTCCAGGCGATGTAGAACCTCTTCCAGGTTGTTCAGATGTTCCTCGGAGTCACGACCTGTGACCAGTATGTCATCTTGGAACACGACGGTTCTGGGAACGGACTTCAGTCGACTCTCCATGCTCCTCTGAAATATTGCTGCAGCCGAGCGAATTCCAAAAGGGCACCTGTGATAACTAAACAATCCTTTATGCGTGTTAATGCACGTAAGTCTCTTCGACATCTCGACCAGCTCCTGTGTCATGTAGGCCGACGTCAAGTACAGTTTGGTGAACGACTTCCCCCCGGCTAGTGTTGCAAACACGTCATCAGCCTTTGTTAACAGGTACTGATTCCTGTTGATCATAGCCTTGTAGTCTCCACAGATTCTGACTGTGCCATCACTTTTCAGCACAGGAACAATGGGGCTAGCCCATTAATTAAATTTGATCGGTGATATGATCCCTTCACGCTGGAGTCTGTCCAGTTCGATTTCGACCTTCTCCCTCACCATCTACAGAACTGCCCGAGCTTTATGATGGACGGGTTTTGCATCCGAGTCCTCGTGGATCTATACCTTGGCTCCCATGAAGTTGCCGATGCCTGGTTCAAACAGCGAGGGGAACTTGCTCAGTACTTGGGCACATGTATCTTTCTCCGACGACAATGCCTTAATGTCATACCAATTGCATCTGATTTTTTTCAAGCCAGTTCCTACCGAACAGCGTTGAGTCATTGCCCGCGACAATCCATAGCGGTAACTCGTGAACCGCACCATCATATGGCTCTTTAATTGTGGCACTGCCAATCACCGTTATGAGTTCTTTGGTGTATGTGCGCAACTTGGCATTGACTGGACTCAGCCTTGGCCTCACATCCTTAGTATCCCACAGCTTGTCGAATGCCCTCTGACTCATTATTGATTGACTCGCCCCCATGTCCAGTTCCATCCATACCGGCACTTCATTAAATTTCATGTTGATCATTATCGGTTTGCTCTTAGTTAGGAACGAGTACAATCCATACACTTCCTCCTCTGGTATCTCGGATTGCATATCCGGATCCGCACTAGTCTGACCATCATCCTCCACGTGGTGTGTCGCAGCACGCTTGCTCATCTGCAGATACTTGCGCTGGAGGTGCCTCACTCTCAGACAGCCTTTGCAACTGTATTGCTTAAATCGGCACTGCTGGTGCCGGGGATTTCCACCACAATGCCAACACGGAGAAATTGGATGTATTCCCGCTGGCGGATTTTGGGCAGCCATAGGTTTCACGTACGCAGTCGGGTGGGCCCTGCCATGTGCTGCTCTGCCGAACGCCGAATCAATCATATTTACAGTACTTGCCGAGTTTCGATTTTTCACTTCTTTAGACTTCTATCCATCGTCATGCATGACTGAGCGATCGTGATGGCCCTGTTCAAGTCCAACGTCTCCACTGTCAGTAGTTTACGCAGGATCACCTCGTGGTTGATGCTTATTACAAAGAAGTCCCGCAGCATGTCTGCCTGCACAGCCTCAAACTTACACGGTCCCACTAGATGTCTCGGGTCGGCAACGAATTCCGCCGAATTCTGGCCCTCTGAGCGAACGTGCTTGTAAAATCTGTATCTCGAGATGACGATGCCTTCGTCTGGCTTAAGGTGGTCCTGTACCAGTGTATACACAATTCTTCATATGTCTTCTCTGTTGGACTCACAGGCAGGAGTAGATTCTTTATCAGACCATAAATTTTTGGACCACAAACCGTGAGGAACAGCGCCCGGCGCCGATCTGCGTCGCCGACCTCCTCCATTTTGTTGCCCATGAAGAACTGGCTCAAACGGCTCACAAAGTTGCCCAATCTTCTCCTTCCACAAATCGCTCCAACAATCCAATTGTGCTCATTTTTGCATGCAAAGGTTCTTGTTGTCTCATCGCAAAAGGTTGGGTATGCAATAACTGTTAGACTGAGTACTGTTTAACTCCAAGAGATATGACTTTGGCTCTGCTTTATTAAGGCCCAAAGTGCCTAATATACAAAATGGCTGGCCTTTTATACTTGGGCTGTGTACAATATGGGAGGCGGACTCCTTAGCACTTCTGACAGGCTATCAGGCACTCTTGCCATTCCATCAATCATGTTGGAGGGCATGGCCATCACCCTCCTCATCGAGGTCCTCGTCTGAGTCCTGTGCAGCAGAACTCACGCATGAACTCACCCTCCGGGGAGGACTAGTGGGAGTTGTGTACAGTAGTAGTCAGGTTGGGAATGGCATCAAACAAGAAATTAGGGATGCGTGCAATAAAGGTGCAGCAGTTACCATGGGCGACTTTAATCGACATATAGATTGGGCTAACCAAGCTGGTAGCAATACGATGGAGGAGGATTTCCTGGAGTGTATTAGGGATGGCTTTCTAGACCAATATGTCGAGGAACCAACTAGAAAGCTGGCCATCCTAGACTGGGTGTTGTGTAATGAGAGGGGACTAATTAGCAATCTTGTTGTGCGAGGCCCCCTGGGGAAGAGTGACCATAATATGGTAGAATTCTTTATTAAGATGGAGAGTGACAGTGTTAATTCAGAGACTAGGGTCCTGAACTTAAGGAAAGGTAATTTCGATTGTATGAGACATGAATTGGCTAGGATAGCCTGGCAAATGATACTTAAAGGGTTGACAGTGGATAGGCAATGGCAGACATTTATAGATCACATGGATGAACTTCAACAATTGTACATCCCTGTCTGGAGTAAAAATAAAACGGGGAAGGTAGCTCAACCGTGGCTAACAAGGGAAATTAGGGATAGTGTTAAATCCAAGGAAGAGGCATATAAAATGGCCAGAAAAAGCAGCAAACCTGAGGACTGGGAGAAATTTAGAATCCAGCAGAGGAGGACAAAGGGTCTAAGTAGGAGGGGGGAAATAGAGTATGAGAGGAAGCTTGCAGGGAACATAAAAACTGACTGCAAAAGCTTCTATAGATATGTGAAGAGAAAAAGATTAGTGAAGACCAACGTAGGTCCTTTGCAGTCAGAATCAGGTGAATTTATAATGGGGAACAAACAAATGGCAGACCAATTGAACAAATACTTTGGATCTGTCTTCACTAAGGAAGACACAAATAACCTTCCGGAAATACTAGGGGTTCGAGGGTCGAGCGAAAAGGAGGAACTGAAGGAAATCCTTATTATTCAGGAAGTTGTGTTAGGGAAATTGATAGGAGTAAACGCCGATAAATCCCCAGGCCTGATAGGCTGCATCCCAGAGTACTTAAAGAAGTGGCCCTCGAAATAGTGGATGCATTGGTCATCATTTTCCAACATTCTATTGACTCTGGATCAGTTCCTATGGACTGGAGGGTAGCTAATTGTGATTATATTCACAGAGCACAGCACACACAGCTTCCTAATATGGCAGGCAGCTCTCTTGGAAGTCTCCGGAAATCTGCCTAGTTCTGTTTATTATTAACCCTGCACTTGCAGTACACAATACGTCCACATCCACAGTGTGGAGCTACAAACATTACAAGCTTACAGACATTACACTAATGTAACATCACTTTTTTAAAAAGGGGGGAGAGAGACAACAGGGAATTATAGATCGGTTAGCCTGACATCGGTGGTGGGGAAAATGTTGGAATCAATTATTAAAGATGAAATAACAGCGCATTTGGAAAGCAGTGACAGGATCGGTCCAAGTCAGCATGGATTTATGAAAGGGAAATCATGCTTGACAAATCTTCTAGAATTTTTTGAGGAGGTAGAGTGGACAAGGGAGAACCAGTGGATGTGGTATATTTGGACTTTCAAAAGGCTTTTGACAAGGTCCCACACAAGAGATTAATGTGCAAAATTAAAGCACATGGTATTGGGGGTAATGTATTGATGTGGATAGAAAACTGATTGACAGACAGGAAGCAGAGAGTCGGAATAAATGGGTCCTTTTCAGAATGGCAGGTAGTGACTAGTGGGGTACCTCAAGGTTCAGTGCTTGGACCCCAGCTATTTACAATATACATCAATGATTTAGATAAAGGAATTGAGTGTAATATCTCCAAGTTTGCAGATGACACTAAGCTGGGTGGCGGAGTGAGCTGTGAGGAGGATGCTAAAAGGCTGCAGGGTGACTTGGACAGGTTAGGTGAGTGGGCTAATGCATGGCAGATGCGGTATAATGTGGTTAAATGTGAGGTTATCCATTTTGGTGGCAAAAACAGGAAGACAGAATATTATCTGAATGGCGGAAGATTAGGGAAAGAGGAGGTGCAACGAGACCTGGGTGTCATGGTACATCAGTCATTGAAGGTTGGCATGCAGGTACAGCAGGCGGTGAAGAAGGCAAATAGAATGTTGGCCTTCATATCTAGGGGATTTGAGTATAGGAGCATGGAGGTCTTACTGCAGTTGTACAGAGCCTCGGTGAGGCCACACCTGGAATATTGTGTTCAGTTTTGGTCTCCTAATCTGAGGAAGGATGTTCTTGCTTTTGAGGGAGTACAGTGAAGGTTCACCAGACTGATTACCGGGATGGCAGGACTGACATATGAGGAGAGACTGGATCAACTGGGCCTGTATTCACTGGAGTTTAGAAGAATGAGAGGGGAACTCATAGAAACATATAAAATTCTGGCGGGATTGGATAGGTTAGAGGGAGGAAGAATGTTCCCGTTGCTGGGGAGTTCCAGAACCAGGGGTCACAGTCTTAGAATAAGGGGTAAGCCATTTAGGACCGAGATGAGGAGAAACGTCTTCACTCAGAGAGTGGTTAACGTGTGGAATTCTCTATCGCAGAAAGTTGTTGATGCCAGTTCGTTAGATATATTCAAAAGGGAGTTAGATATGGCCCTTATGGCTAAAGGAATCAAGGGGTATGGAGAGAAAGCAGGAAAGGGGTACTGAGGTTGAATGATCAGCCATGATCTTATTGAATGGCAGTGCAGGCTTAATGGGCCGAATGGCCTGTTCCTGCACCTAATTTCTATGTTTCTATGTTTCTATGGATTCCGAGGTTTCTCTTTCCCCCTGACCATGCTGCAGCCCACTCGGTCCCGGTGCATCACCCAGTGCATACCCCTGCCCTAAGCTAACCTCTAAGGACCGTGTTGTGCCAGTATCTGAGCTGGTGCCTGCAGGTGAGAGAAGCAGGGTCATAGTGCTTGACTCCTCCTCCTCCTTCCCTTCCTCATGCTTGTCCCCTTCTTCTTCTCCCTCCTGACTGGGTTGGGGGGGCTCAGGCACAGGCTGCTCACCTGCTGCATGGTTATCTGAAAGCATAAAAGGCACAAGAGTCGTGTTAAGGTGGGGGCAGGAGGGCAGAGATGGAGCAAGGAAGGCAGATGGTATGAGGAGCTGGAAAGTGATATGGCCTTCTGGTTTAATGGGGAAGTGGGATGAGAAGAGGGGATAAAGATACCAGTGTTGCCCCCAGTGGGCTCGATGTCGATGATATGTATGTAACGATTATAACTGTGTAAGACTTGCCACCAGAGAGTGCAACTGTTGGAAGCCCAAGGGTCACCTGCACACCTCGTGTAAGGGTGTATAAAAGGTTGTCTGCCATGCTGCTTAGACACTCTGGAGTTGTATTAAAGAGACTAAGCTCACAGTATTCAGTCTTGTGGAGTTCTTCCATATTTAACAATTGGCGATGAGTAACAGATTACGAACTTTCACGCAGTCATGGCTGCCATTGGTATTTTAGAGAGATTTGTAGAGGGTGATGATTGGGAAGCCTTCATTGAGCGTCTCGACCAGTACTTTATGGCCAATGAGCTAGATGGGGACGATAAAGCGATCAAGCGCAGGGCGATTCTCCTCACCGTGTTTGGGTCCACAATATACGACCTCATCAAGAATCTGCTAGCACTGGAGAAACCAGCGGAGAAGACATATATAGAGTTGTGTACGCTGGTTCGGAACTACCTCAAGCTGAAGGAGAGCGTCTTAATGGCCAGGTATCGCTTCTACACGCACCACCGCTCCGAGGGCCAGGGCGGGGCGAGTTATGTCACCGACCTAAGACGCCTTGCGGAACTTGTGAATTTGCTGGATTTTTGGGGGAAATGCTGCGGGACTTTTTTGTGCTTGGCATCGGCCACGAGGTCATTCTTCGCAAGCTGCTGTCCGCCGAACCCCTAGACCTGAGCAAGACCATCACGATAGCCCAGGCAGAGATCTTCCCAGCATTTAAGCTCACCGGCAAGTACTGTGAATAAAATCGCTAGCAGGCAGAACTGCATATGGCAGGGCCTACACATCTGCAGCTGCAAGACCTAGGATGAATCAGAGTCTGCCATCGGGCGTGGATGCAAATCCATTAGCACCATGTTGGCGCTGCGGGGGTAATCATCGAGCCCATCAATGTCGATTCAAGCAAATCTCAAGAGACAGCCTTTGAGAAGGCCAGAAACCTACTTTGTTCTCATAAGTTACTTGTACTGTATGACCCGTGTAAACGATTAGTGCTTGTGATGCATCTTTGTACAGGGTCGGCTGTGTGTTATAGCAAACCAATGTATCGGGCAAACTTCAACCGGTTGCATACGCATCTCGAAGTCTGTCTAAGATTGAAAGAGCCTACAGTATGATCGAGAAAGAGGCGTTAGCATGTGTATATGGGGTTAAGAAAATGCACCATACCTATTTGAACTTTGGTTTGAGCTTGAAACCGACCACAAGCCGCTCATTTTGCTGTTTTCAGAGAGCAAAGGTATAAACACCAATGCTTCGTCCCGCATCCAAAGATGGGACTAACATTGTCCGCCTATGACTATGTGGGGTACCGCAAGGTTCTGTGCTGGGGCCCCAGCTGTTTACACTGTACATTAATGATTTAGACGAGGGGATTAAATGTAGTATCTCCAAATTTGCGGATGACACTAAGTTGGGTGGCAGTGTGAGCTGCAAGGAGGATTCTATGAGGCTGCAGAGCGACTTGGATAGGTTAGGTGAGTGGGCAAATGCATGGCAGATGAAGTATAATGTGGATAAATGTGAGGTTATCCACTTTGGTGGTAAAAACAGAGAGACAGACTATTATCTGAATGGTGACAGATTAGGAAAAGGAGAGGTGCAACGAGACCTGGGTGTCATGGTACATCAGTCATTGAAGGTTGGCATGCAGGTACAGCAGGCGGTTAAGAAAGCAAATGGCATGTTGGCCTTCATAGCGAGGGGATTTGAGTACAAGGGCAGGGAGGTGTTGCTACAATTGTACAGGGCCTTGGTGAGGCCACACCTGGAGTATTGTGTACAGTTTTGGTCTCCTAACCTGAGGAAGGACATTCTTGCTATTGAGGGAGTGCAGCGAAGGTTCACCAGACTGATTCCCGGGATGGCGGGACTGACCTATCAAGAAAGACTGGGCTTGTATTCACTGGAGTTCAGAAGAATGAGAGGGGACCTCATAGAAACGTTTAAAATTCTGACGGGGTTAGACAGGTTAGATGCAGGAAGAATGTTCCCAATGTTGGGGAAGTCCAGAACCAGGGGACACAGTCTAAGGATAAGGGGGAAGCCATTTAGGACTGAGATGAGGAGGAATTTCTTCACCCAGAGAGTGGTGAACCTGTGGAATTCTCTACCACAGAAAGTTGTTGAGGCCAATTCACTAAATATATTCAAAAAGGAGTTAGATGAAGTCCTTACTACTAGGGGAATCAAGGGGTATGGTGAGAAAGCAGGAATGGGGTACTGAAGTTGCATGTTCAGCCATGAACTCATTGAATGGCGGTGCAGGCTAGAAGGGCCGAATGGCCTACTCCTGCACCTATTTTCTATGTTTCTATGTCTAATCCACCACAGACCAGGCACGGAGAACTGTGCTGATGCCCTCAGTCTGCTACCATTGCCCACTACCAGGGTGGAAATGGCGCAGCCTGCGGACTTGCTTCTGGTAATGGATGCTTTTGAGAGCGAGGGGCTCACCCGTCACTGCTCGCCAGATCAGGACCTGGACCAGCCAGGACCCTGTACTATCACTTGTAAAAAGTTGTGTCCTCAATGGGAGCTGGTCGGCCGTTCCCGGGGAAATGCAAGATGAAATTAAACCGTTTCACCGACGCAAAGCTGAAATGTCCATCCAGTCGGATTGTCTCTTATGGGGTAATTGCATGGTTTTGCCAAAAAAAGGCAGGGAAACGTTTATACGCGACCTACACAATACCCACCCAGGCATAGTCATGATGAAGACTATAGCCAGGTCACATGTTTGGTGGCCCGGCATTGACTCGGACTTAGAGTCATGCGTACACCAGTGCAACACGTGCTCACAATTGAGCAATGCACCAAGGGAGGCTTCATTGAGCCTGTGGTCATAGCCCTCCAAACCGTGGGCCAGGATCCACATAGATTTTGTTGGCCCCTTTCTCGGAAAGATGTTTTTAGTTGTAGTGGACGCTTACTCTAAATGGATTGAATGTGTAATCATGTCATCCAGCACATTCACTGCCGCCATTGAAAGCCTCCGGGCTATGCTCGCCACCCATGGCTAGCCCGACGTCCTTGTCAGTGACAATGGGCCGTGTTTCACCAGCTCGGAATTCAATGAGTTTATGACCTGCAATGGCATCAAGCTTGTCAGGTCTGCCCCATTTAAGCCCGTATCCAATGGTCAAGCGGAACGGGCAGTCTAAACTATCAAGCAGAACTTGAAATGCGTGACGAAAGGCTCCCTGCAGACCCGCTTATCTCGGGTTCTGCGCAGCTACTGGATGGAACCCCACTCGCTCACTGGGATTCCCCCTGCAGAATTGTTAATGAAGAGAGCACGCAAAACCAGGCTCTCCCTGGTCTATCCGGATCTAAATAATCATCTTGAAACCCAGCGTCGCCAGCAAAACATGTACCACGATCGCACGGCTGTATCACGTGACATTGATGTTAACGTCCCTGTGTTTGTCCTGAATTATGGTCATGGTCCTAAATGGATCGCTGGCACTGTCTTGGCCAAGGAGGGGAATAGAGTGTTTATAGTCAAACTATTGAATGGATAAACGTGCAGAAAGCATTTGAATCAAACCAAACTGCGGTTCACCGACAACCAGGAACAACCTGAATAGGACATCACCATCATCGATCCACCAACACACACCCAACCAGCAATCGACCTCATTGTCAATCAAGAGGATGAACCCACCATTCCCAACAGACCTGTCAGACCAGCCGGGCCGCAGTGCAGCAATGGTCCGACCAACTCACCCATGCCAGAGTTTGAACTCAGACAATCAACCAGGGAGCGTAGGGCCCCGGATCGTCTCAACTTGTAAATAATTTGTATCAAAGATTTTGGAGGGGAGTGATGTTATGTATGTAAACATTGTAACTGTGTAAGACTTGCCACCAGAGGGCGCAACTGTTGGAGGCCCAAGGGTCACCTGCACACCTCGTGCAAGGATGTATAAAAGATTGTCTGCCAGGCTGCTTAGGCACTCTGGAGTTGTATTAAAGAGACTAAGGTCACATCAGTTTTAGCTCACAGTACTCAGTCTTGTGGAGTTCTTCCATACTTAACAGTCTCCACCGGCCATGGCGCCCACCACCTGCGGTCCAATGAGTCGCTCCTCCAGGTCAGTCAGCTGATGCAATTCAGCTTGTCCCCACCCCCTCCAGTCCGCTGCTGCTTCATCCTGTTGTTTGCCATCTTGGCCTGCAAAAGAAAGGAACCTATGTGAGTAAGAGTCAAGTAAAGTATGTGGAAGATATGCCTGCCGTGATTAAATAGTTATGAAGGTAGGCAAAGCGTGAAATGAGGATGTGACTGTGAGTAGGTACAGATGGTTGGTGGTTGCCTGCTGGATTAAGTGCTGGTTGGCAGAGTGTGCACAGACAGAGGCTCAGAGGGTGGAAACATGTACTCACCTTGACCACCCGATTGAGGTTGTTGAATTTGCCAGAAGAAATTTCTGTCAACCACAGAAGCTGGCCAACACCTCCACAGCTACTTCTGCCCACATGGCCCTAAAAACCTGTGGCGTTGGCCTGCTCCCAGATGGAGGGCACAGTGCATCGCTCCTTCTCTCCACTGCCCCAACTAATATCTCCAATGCCAGGTCATTGAAACGAGCGGCCCTTCTATGAGATATTGGAGCAGCCATTGTAGATCTTCCTCAGTCAACTCCAGCAATGATGAAAATGACCAGGTGCTGCCTGAAAGGACATCCCCTTTAAGAACTGGAATGAGCAGCAAGTTGATTATCGCTGAATGAAAGTCAGCTGAAATTGGGTGCAGCCCCGGTAATAGCGCTCCAACAGTGCCCCATTGAGGCCATTAGTGTCTCAGGTACTGCCTCCCTTCATTTCTGAGGCACAAATGCCCCATTTCCCACAGCCAATCTCGCCAGGCACTAAATGTTCAAACAGATAAAACTTAGCGCCAAAAACACGGTGCTACCAAAGTTCACTCTCTGCTCACCCAGTGAATTCTCGCTCTCACCAAATTCCCGAGAACTTCATGTCTTGCTGTACCTGGCTAGTCACCCCTGCAGAGTCTGGGCAGCTTCAGTGCAAGATACCTGCACTCTGAATAATTAGAAATCTCGAGGTGTGGATACCATACCTGAATGTTAGGTAGCGTATAAACAAGGACCTGTGTCAGATCCGGGTGGAATGCTTCATATAAAAAATTTGTTAAGAGGAATAGCACAGATTCACCAGAATGATACAGGGCTGAAAGTGTTAAATTATGAAGACACGTTGCATAAACAGGACTTGTATTCCCTTGAGTGTAGAAGGTTGAGGGATGATCTAATCGAGGAATTTAAAATAATACTAATTTATAATTTAATGCTCAGTGCCTGAAAGTCAACACATGCCCTACAAATTGCAAGAAGTTTCTGTTTTGTACCTTGATCAACTCTGTTTCGGCTGAGTGCTGTCTGCTGACTCAAATTGGCTAGGTTTTGTTTACACCTGATACATTGGGCCCAAGTTTCCCCCCCCCCTCCCCCCGCCCCGGTTAAAACGGCGCACATCCGTGAAGTGCGCTGACTTTCTACACTAAAAACGACACCGAAAACTTACCTAGGAATTCTCCCCACTCCTTGGAACATAGCAGGCCTTGGCATGGCACAGCACAAGCAGTGGGGGTGGAGCCAGGTCCCGGTGCTGTAAACAATGCCAGGACCTCTGCACATGCACGCTAGAGTATGCGCGCATGTGCAATAGCTCCTCGCCCCACAATCTCTGCGTGTGCGCTGCAGGTTGTGTGGGAGGGGCCCGAAGCACACCGCCCCTAGCCCTGGCCAAATGGGCTCCCTCATCGGCGGCTAGATTAGCGACCAGAATATCTGTATTTGTAAGTAAAATTTAAATTATGTTGACATATTGCAAAGTACTTGAGTGTTGGCCATTAAGGTGTTTTATCAGCATGTTAGCAGAAATCCTCTGGCACAGTTGCTAGAGTACGTAGTTCTTGAATGTGCTTATGCTTCTTTAATGTTTTGAAGGTGTTTCATCCTTTGCAAGGTCCTCTTACTTCCCTCCGCCACTGCCCCCCCCCCCTCTCCCCGGCCAATCTCTGGCTACCTGTGCTGATTTCTTAACTCACCGCAAGGTTTTTCTGTGTGACCACGTGGCCACATACGCTGGCCTAAGTTAGTTTGGAGTAACTTTTAGCTGTCTAAACTTGCTTAAATGGCCAAAACAGTCGTAAGTGACTGGTAACGCCCCCCCCTTTGAAAAAAAATCTAAACTTAAAAAAACTAACTAACTCACTTACACTGGAGCAAATTAAATGGGCAGAATTGCGATTTTTAAGATACTCCAAAAAAATCTAGCTGCTCCAAAAAAAACGGAGCAATTCCTGGGGAAACTTGGGCCAATTGAGTGGGTGGTTTAATTGCCTGAGATACAAAAAATATATACAAATCGTCTTCCCTGGATTCAGTTTACGTCAGTCATTTTGACTGTTGTCATCAATGGGGAACAATATATATTGGTTTGCCTTGACAAATAATATACAGTCTGTAGCTTTCTCTCTGTTCTTTGTTCTTTCTAAAAATAGAAACTTATAAAATATTTTGTGGCAGTGTTGTGAGGGTGTTCTTATCTGTTTGTATTTTCCTTGTAGAATGAAATGCTTGATCAGGTGCCAATTATCAGGTACAGTGTACACACGTGGCTTTTTCGTAACTTGAATCATTAATCATTTTATTGCTGTTGTATACACAAATCATTGACACTGTCATTTTGCAATCCTGAGCCTGTCTCTATATGAATTCACTCTATCCAATATTTAAACTGATCTTGTCCCATAGGGGATACTGCGGAGTACAGAGTAAAGAACATTTTGGGAAACTAATGCAACTTAAAGAAAAGAAATATAGCAGTTGTCAAATAAAATGGGGGAATATAAGTGGAGTTTCCTGCTGCTACGCACCAGGGGCTTGAAAAATTAACGGAAATGCACTGCCTGGTATTTTCTGCCAACGACACATACAAGCTTCATAAAAGGTGAAAAAAAAACATGTAAATGAGGGCTGGGGTCCCACTCCTGCATTTTCCATGGTTTGCTCTTTAAGTATAATTTTCATCTTCAGCACCTGGGCAATAACCTGGCAGAGTTAAATGTCAAAAGCAACAAAGACGCATCTCTTATGCTAAGTCTCACCATAAATAATGAAATTCAGTCACTTATCGATTACATGACTACTCACTGCTAATGTGTCCTCTGACTAGTCTCATACCCTGACTTCCTCTTCTCAGGCAGTCCCTCATGTCGAGGATGACTTGCTTCCACGCTAATACGAGTTCTCAGGTGACTGATGAGACCAATGTGGGACCTACAGTCTCTGACACAGGTGGGGCAGACTGCGGTTGAAGGGACGGGTGGTTGGGGTGCCTGGGTTGTCGTACGCACCTTCCACTGTTTGCGCTTGGCTTCCGCGTGCTCCCGGCGAAGAGGCTCGAGGTGTTCGGCACCTTCCTGGATGCTACTCCTCCACTTTAAGCGGTCTTGGGCCAGGGATTCCCAGGTGTCGGTGGGGATGTTGCATTTTTCAAGGAGGCTTTGAGGGTGTCCTTAAAGCGTTTCTTCTGCCCACCTGGGACTCACTTGCCGTCCATCGGAACTGACCGAGCATGGTCAATGCTTCGATGCTGGGTATGTTGACTTGAGCGAGAACACTGACGTTGATGCGCCTATCCTGTCAATAGATTTGCAGGATCTTGCAGAGACAGCATTGGTGGTACTTCTCCAGTGCTTTGAGGTGCCTGTTGTACATAGTCCATGTCTCTGAAGCATATAGAAGGGAGGTATCACTACTACTCTGTAGACCATGCGCTTGGTGCCGGGTTTGAGATCCTGGTCTTCAGACACTCTCTTCCTCAGGCGACTGAAGGCTGCACTGGCACACTGAAGGCAGTGTTGGATTTCATCATCGACGTCTGCCCTTGATGTCAGTAGGCTCCCGAGGTATGGAAAAATAGTCCACGTCGTCCAAGGCCTCGTCATGGAGCTTGATAATTGGAGGGCAGTCCTGTGTGGTGGGGGTAGGTTGGGAGAGAACCTTTGTCTTATGGATGTTTTAATGTAAAGCCAATGCTCTCGTACCCATACCGTGACAGCTTTGAACTGACTGATGAACTGAACGCAGGTGGCCATATAAGATGTCCAGAATATCAATCACATGGCATGTTTGAAATGAATGTACTTGACTTCTACTTGAGAAACCTATTGATCTGTTCCAAACAACTTGAATGAACAGTGATACAGGCATCTGTTCAAGGCCAGTGACCATTCTGTAGCTATAGGAACAGTCTAATTAATCCTTTTTCGGCCAAAATGACCACAGCAAGCAGGTATCAGATTCATATATCAGATCATAATCAGATCATATTCTGCACAGATTCATGAATTAGTTAGCAGTACTTAACTTCAATCCTTAATGTGTTGTGATCTCAGGAAAAACGAATAAAATAATGCACCATAGGCAAATAAAATAGTTAAATAAAATGGGAGAATGCAAGAAGAATTTTCTGCTGCTATGCACCAGGGGGTTGGCAAATTTTGGGGAGAGTCAATGCATCATTGACTATTTTACACTTCATTTTTCAATTCTTTTACTTTTTTTCACATGCTACCCTTGAAGCGAGCTCCACGTTCAATTTAATGCCTCATAGGTAGAATGGGCACTCTCCTCCAGGAATTCTTCTTTCTTTTAGGAAGCTATAGAATGAGTTGCAGAGGAATGATCAGATAGCAATCACCTTACTTAAGGAAGGATATACTAGCTTTGGAGGGGGTACAGAGACGATTCACTAGGCTGATTCCGGAGATGAGGGGGTTACCTTATGATGATAGATTGAGTAGACTGGGTCTTTACTCGTTGGAGTTCAGAAGGATGAGGGGTGATCTTATGGAAACATTTAAAATAATGAAAGGGATAGACAAGATAGAGTCAGAGAGGTTGTTTCCACTGGTCGGGGAGACTAGAACTAGGGGGCACAGCCTCAAAATACGGGGGAGCCAATTTAAAACTGAGTTGAGAAGGAATTTCTTCTCCCAGAGGGTTGTGAATCTGTGGAATTCTCTGCCCAGGGAAGCAGTTGAGGCTAGCTCATTGAATGTGTTCAAATCACAGATAGATAGATTTTTAACCAATAAGGGAATGAAGGGTTATGGGGAGCGGGCGGGTAAGTGGAGCTGAGTCCACGGCCAGATCAGCCATGATCTCGTTGAATGGCGGAGCAGGCTCGAGGGGCTAGATGGCCTACTCCTGTTCCTAATTCTTATGTTCTTATGTTCAATTTGCTATACCTGATGCATGTTGCACAGACCTGCACTTACCCAATTATGTGGGTGCACTGATTCTGTTAGAATTTCTTTGACATGGGAGAGGATGTGTCTTCATCTTCCACACTTGGCCATGGAAGCCATTCTGCATGTTGGTATTGGGCATTTGATGTGCCAGCTTGTACAAGCAGAAAAGCAGCCTTGAGATGCCTGAAGTTGAAGAAGCACATACACAGTGACAGACATGCACAACCTGCATGCTAACCTGGTGTCAATAGACTTGGCTTTCCCGAGTGCACCTAGCACCTCATACTGTGGTTCTTTCCATCATGCTTACCCTTGGTGTCGGTCTGTGATCTGTGATCTGTTAAACATAGCTATGTGCCTCTCCTGAATGGCTGGAGTATGTGAGGTGCCTGGTGGCCACATTTCTCCTAAAGCCTCCTGGGACTCTCATGGCAGCTAAGTACTGAGATGGATTAGCTGCAGGCTGCACCTCTTGTTTAGTTCTGCCTTTTTTCTGTCATATGTGCATGCACCAGAGGTAGCTGGCAGGTGGGCACACAGATGCTGCTATCCTGACAGATGGCAGCATCATTTGACTGCAATCCAGACCTTGAAAACGCATCCAGACTTGCTTCTACCCTTCTACTTCTGTTGTGGCTGAGAGCCCTGATATACTTATTGTGTGATTTATTGCTTGCCTAATTATAGATTGTTCAAGTTAAAGATTTTGTATACATTAAATGAAAGGAAATTCTGTTTGTCAAGAGTTTTTTCATGCTTGTTGTTAAGAGGATCTGGAACCTACACAAAATAGCTGAGAACAAGACTACTACTACATGTAATAGATTTTTTTTATTCATTCCAGGGATGTGGGCATCGCTGACAAGGTCACCATTTATTGCCCATCCCTAATTGCTCTTGAGAAGGTGATAGTTAGCTGCCTTCTTGAATCGCTTCTATCTATGTGGTAAACATATTGCCACAATGCTGTTAGAGAGGGAGTTCCAGGATTTTGACCCACCGATGATGAAGGAACGGCGATATAGTTCCAAGTCAGAGTGGTGTGTGACTTGGAGGGAAACTTGGAGGTGGTGGTGTTTCCTTGCACCTCCTGCCCTTTTCCTGCTAGGTGGTAAAGGTCACGGGTTTGGGTGGTGCTGTCGAAATAGTCTTGGTGAGTTGCTGCAGTGCATCTTGTAGATGGTACACGATGCAGACGCGGTGTGCCAGTGGTGGAGGGAATGAATCTTTAAGATAGTGGAAGGGATGCCAATTAAGTGAACTGCTTTGTCCTGGATGGTGTCGAGCTTCTTGAGTGTTGTTGAAGCTGCACTCATCCAGGCAAGTGGAGAGTATTCCATCATCCTCCTGACTTGTACCCTGTAGATGGTGGAAAAGCCTTGGAAAATCAGGAGGTTAGTCACTTGCCACAGAATACTGGAGGACTGCAGCATAGTTGTTATGTTACTATACTAGTAATCCAGAGGCATTTGATTAATGATCCAGAGACATCCCACCATCTGAGAATTTAAATTCAGTTAATTAAATAAATCTGGAATAAAAAGCTAGTATCAGTAATGGTGACTATGACACCACCGGATTGTTGTAAAAACCCTTGAGAAATGGGAGGAAATCTGTCTTCCTTAGCCGGTCTGGCCTATATGTGACTCCAACAATGTGGGTGACTCTTAACTGCCCTCTGAAATGGCCCAGCAAGCCACTCAGTTTTATCAAACCGCTACGAAAAATAATGCAATGTTTCTTCTTTTGTCTAATTGTCCCTATTCTGTCATTGCAGAGGGAGTGTGTCTGGTATATCGCCCTGTCCTGTACCTTTGGCATCAGTGCGTTCTGGTTTTACTGCTGGTGGGCACTGCGCAATGACTACAGCAACTTAAATGAGTAAGTGTGAAATATTTCCAGCATCCCGCTGTTAGATAGTGTCCTTCTGGGAGATGCCTGTAATGTATTTGGGCTTTTACCTCTGATACTTTTCACCTGCTCAGCACCAAAGAACATTTCTGTAAGTGAGTCTTCACCCCCAACAAGGAGGAGTGTGCCTCTACATGCCAATATTTGGGTAAATGTAATGAGGCCACGGGTCAATCCGAAATCTTCTATTTTGTCTTACTATCACAGACTCAATGTGATTTGGTTGATTTTGGAAAGCGGGTAGAACAAACACTTTATCAGACCATGACTTAGGCCATAGACTGCCAGATTTATTAATAGTAAATCGACAAGTAAACAATAGCAAAGGAAAACAACATATTTAGAGTAATATACAGAACATAGCTACCCACCCTTGGAATACAGAAAATAATAGTAACATCTTCTGTGCTAAAATACAATGCAAAACTGAACTGAAATAAGGTCAACTGACCATAAAGTTATTAGTGAACTGGAGGGGGAGTTTGCAGCTAAACTCTCTCAGTGCCTCCTATCTCTCCCTGATGAATTCAAAAGGACTGGTGAGCTGGGCAAAGGCTGTCAAATATCAGTTCAGTCAGACAGTCTCTGACTAGAGAGCCATCTGTTAAATGAACATCCCTTGGGACTCCAAGGGATGAGCCCTCTGGTGGTTTTACAGAGTAAATACAAGTATACATATATAACAACACTCCCCCCACCACCCCAAAGTCAATAGTGCAACTATTAACAATGTGAGTCGATCTGAGGCCCTTCTTGCCCTGGTTGATCGTCTCGGTGTGAAAGCTGGTATTGTTCAATCATTTGTTGGGCCCTCACTGGGCTACTGTGCAGCTGGCCTTGCTGGGCTGGTTGGTGTGTTGGGCCCTGCAGGGCTGTTGTGGATGATGGGTTCTGCTTCGTGGTCAACTGTGGTGCCGGTTAGCACTGGTGTGTGTGTTGGGGGGATCAAAAAAGGTGGGGTCCAAGGTGGGTTGCTCAGGATAGTCCGTGAATCTGAGTTTGATTTGGTCCCAGTGTTTCCGGTGAATGAGTCCATTTGAAAGTTTGACCAGAAACACCCTGCTCCCCTCTTTGGCCACGACAGTGTCGGGAAGCCACTTGGGACCTTGTCCATAATTTAATACAAATACAGGATCATTGATTTCAATCTCACGTGACACATTTGCGCTATCATGCTATGCACTTTGTTGAAGCCGCCTGCTCCCTACCTGTTCATGTAGATCAGGGTGAACTAACGAGAGCCTTGTCTTAAGTGTTCTTTTCATGAGCAGTTCAGCAGGTGGGATCCCAGTGAGTGAGTGGGGTCTCGTGCGGTAGCTAAGCAGGACTCGGGATAGGCGAGTCTGCAGTGAGCCTTCAGTTACCTTCTTCAAGCCTTGCTTGATGGTTTGCACTGCTCTCTCTGCCTGACCATTGGATGCTGGTTTAAACGGGGCAGATGTGACATGTTTGATCCCATTATGGGTCATGAATTCTTTGAACTCGGCACTGGTAAAACATGGCCCGTTGTCGCTCACCTGGACATCGAGTAGGCTGTGTGTGGCAAACATGACCCGCAGGCTTTCAGTGGTGGCAGCGGACGTGCTAGCCGACATTATTTCACATTCAATCCACTTGGAGTACGCGTCTACAACCACAAGGAACATTTTACCCAAGAACAGGCCTGCATAGTCGACGTGTACCCTAGACCACGGATTGGAGGGCAAAGACCATAAACTTAGTGGCGCCTCCCTGTGTACATTGCTTAACTGCGAGCATGTGTTACATCTGTGAACACAGGACTCTAAGTCCGCATAGATACCGGGCCACCACACGTGGGATCTGACTATCGCTTTCATCATTGCGATGCCTGGGTGGGTACTGTGGAGGACATTGATGAAGGTGTCTCTGCCCTTCTTGGGGACCACTACTCGACTGCCTCACAGAAGGAACTCTGCCTGTATAGACATTTCAGCTTTGTGCCGCTGGAACGGCTTTATCTCTTCCTGCATTTCCACTGGTACACTGGACCAGCTCCCGTGAAGCACACAGATTTTGACTAGAGATAATAAGGTGTCCTGGCTTGTCCAGGTTTTGATCTGCCGGGCAGTGACGGGTGATTGCTCACTCGCAAATGCTTCCATAACCATGGCTAGATCTGCGGGCTGTGCCATTTCCACCCCTGTGGTGGGCAATGGCAGCCTACTGAGAGCATCAGAGCAGTTTTCTGTGCCTGGCCTATGCGGACAACGTGAGCGCCCATCTCTGGATGCGGGCCGATGCATTGGTATTTATCCCTTTACTCTCGGAGAACAGGGATTTAAGTGGCTTATGGTCAGTTTCCAATTCGAATTTTAGCCCAAGCAGGTATTGATGCATTTTCTTTACCCCATAGACACACGCTAACGCTTCTTTTTCAATCATGCTGTAGGCTCTCTCGGCCTTAGACAGACTCCTGGATGCATAAGCAACTGGTCGCAGTTTCCCGAAATCATTAGCTTGTTGCAATACACACCCAACGCCATATGACGACGCATCACATGCTAGTACCGAACGCTTACATGGATCATACAACACAAGCAACTTGTTTGAGCATAACAATTTTCTCACTTTTACAAAGGCATTTTCTTGGCTTTGGCCCCAAACCCATTCATCCCCTTTTCGTAGTAAGACATGCAGTGGTTCTAACAATGTGCTGAGTCCCGGTAAGAAGTTACCAAAGTAGTTCAGGAGTCACAGAAATGACCGCAGCTCCGTCACGTTCTGTGGCCTCGGTGCGTTCTTGATTGCCTCCGTTTTCGTTTTGGTGGGCCTGATGCCGTCCACCGCAATCCTCCTTCCCAGCAACTCTACTTCAGGCGCCAGGAAAATGCACTTCGAGCGTTTTAACCTGAGCCCCACGCAGTTGAGTCGACTAAGAACCTCCTCCAGGTTCTGCAGATGCTCGGCTGTGTTCCGGCCTGTGACCAAGATGTCGTCCTGGAAGACCACGGTGTGCGGGACCGACTTCAGTAAACTTTCCATGTTTCTCTGGAATATCGCCGCCGCTGATCGGTTTGCAAACGGGCATCTGTTATAAACAAAAAGACCTTTGTGCGTGTTGATGCAGGTGAGGGCCTTCGATGATTCCTCCAGTTTCTGCGTCATGTAAGCTGAAGTCAGATCCAGCTTCATGAAGGTCTTTCGTCCCGCCAGCATTGCAAAAAGGTCGTCGGCCTTTGGTAGTGGGTATTGGTCCTGCGGGAGAAATGATTGATACTTACTTTGTAATCGCCACAGATCCTGACGGTGCCATCTCCCTTGAGGACTGGGACAATAGGACTGGCCCACTCATTGAAAATGGGGGAAATGAAGCCCTCTCTTTGCAGCCAGTCTAGCTCGATCTCTACCCTTTCTCTCATGTACGGTACTGCTCTCGCCTTGTGATGGATGTGTGGCGCCCCCGGAATTAGGTGACTCTGCACTTTTGCTCCTTGGAATTTCCCGATGCCTGGTTCGAATAGCGAAGGAAATTTGTTTAAGACCTGGGCACACGAAGTGTCGTCAGCAGGCAATGGCGCTTGGATGTCGTCCCAGTTCCAGTGTATCTTTCCCAGCCAGCTCCTGCCGAGCAGTGTGGGACCATCGCCCGGTATCACCCAGAGTGCTAGCTTGTGCATCGCTCCATTGTAGGAGACCTTTACAGTAGCACTGCCGACTACAGGAATCAGTTCTTTTGTGTAAGTTCTTAGTTTCGTGTGAACTGGAGTTAAGACTGGCCTTGAGGCCTTGTTGCACCACAACCTTTCGAAAGTCTTTTTGCCCATGATGGACTGGCTCGTGCCCAGCTCCATTGACACCGGGAGTCAATTTAGTTCAACATTCAGCATTATCGGGGGACAATTCGTGGTGAATGTGTGCACCCCATATACCTCTGCCTCCTCAATCTGAGGCTCTGGTTCGTCGTGATCCTCCGTGGATCTGTCCTCCTCTGCAACATGGTGGTTTGCAGGTTTAACAGGCTTTGCAGCTCGCTTGCACACTCGTTGGAGGTGTCCCATTGTTCCACAGCCCTTGCAAACGTACTTTTTGAATCGGCATGAATGGAAACAATGATCACCCTCACAGCGCCAAAAAGGTGTTAATGGCCTTGCATTCATCACCCTTGATGGTGGACTCAGACATCTGCGGACATGTAGCTGCAGGTATGTGTGATCTGCCCTGTACGTTACGACTCAAAAACAACATCACTTTGTTCACAGTACTTGTAGCAGCACTTGTGTGCTGAGAGATTTGCTTCATATTGTCACTGGTGGCAATGAACGCCTGGGTTATCACTATGGCCATACTCAAGGTTGGGGTCTCTACAGTCAAATATTTGCGAAGTATGGTTTCATGGCCAATGCCAAGTATGAAAAAGTCTTTGAGCATGTGCTCCAAATGTCCTTCAAATTTGCAATGTCCTGTAAAGCGTCTTAGCTCAGCGACATAACTCGCCATTTCCTGGCCTTCAGACCTTTTGTAGGTGTAGAACTGGTACCTCGCCATCAGAACGCTTTCCTTCGGGTTCAAATGCTCTCGGACCAGTGTGCACAAATTGTCGTATGATTTCTCCGTGGGTTTCGCTGGAATGAGCAGATTCTTCATGAGGCCATACGTTGGTGCCCCACAGACGGTGAGGAGGATCGCCCTTCGTTTGGCAGCGCTCTAGTCCCCCTCTAGCTCGTTGGCCACGAAGTATTGGTCAAGTCGCTCCACAAAAGTTCCCAATCATCTCCCTCCGAGAATTTCTCCAGGATGCCCACTGTTCTCAGCATCTTTGGGTTCACTATCTGTATCTCATCGCCAGTTGTTGTGTATGGAGAAAGAGTCAGACTGAACACTGTGAGCTCAAAGTAAAGTGTGACATTATTCTTTTATTGCAGGCCTCCAGAGAGCCTCTCCAAACTGTGAAGCCTCCTTAAATACCTGTGCTCCCAAGGGATTATGGGTTGCCTTTGGAGTCCAGGGGATGAGCCCTCTGGTGGCTGTGCAGAGTAAATTCAAGTATACATATATAACAACAACACCACTCTTCCTTTCCATATTTCCATTGGGAGAACACCCAGGTCAGAGTTGCTGATATTGACTTATTTTCTTTTGGTCTTTGCTGCTGTCTTTGTCACCCAACTTGCCTCCCTATCCCTATGCTTCCATTACCCCTTTAAGGAGTAGCAAGTTGTATATCCTGCTATTTACCAGGTGTCTGCTTCTCCACCAGCTATTTTCCTTCCCTCCATTCAGGCCCATTTGAAGACTAACTTCACCCCTTCTCTGGTTTTACACCAACCCCTGGTGTATCTGAGGTATTGCAGGTTGGATGTCGAGAGCCTGCACACCTCTATATTTCAAACTGCTGAACTCACAATTTACAGCAGGCTCAGTCCCATGACCTCCTCGCACGCACTTCCGACGATATTGGAATTTCAGCCCCATCATCTGTTCCTGTTATGTGTATCAGCCAGACTGGGTCATTTCTTCAATTGAACATGGTTTTAAATCAAAATTACCATAACAAAAAGATAGAAAATCATACTCCATGGACAAACACTACATTATCTTTCCAGCATCTCTCCAGGAGATACCATTCCTGCATTTTTCTGGAAGATGCTTTTCAACTGTCTCTCTGGGAGATATCATTCCACTGTTCCTCCACAAACCACCAGTTCAGCATCCTGCTCTGATTCCATTATCTCTCTGGGCGTCACCTTCCTGACATCCCTCTGAACAACTATAACCATTTTATGTTGACTACTTCCAGATCTACACCTAGGGCTAGAATTTGATCAAAATCCGCTTCCACTGGATTGCCACTCCAAAAGCCGCTAAGATTATTAAACTAAGGCTGGCGAAAAATTGATCAAAAAATGGAAAACAAATTCCGCCCGGCAGAAAAAATCAGTCTTAAACACGGATTCTCGTCGGAAAATGCGATTCTGGTCAAATTGGGCAGTACTTACTCAAAATTTAGTCCGAGGCTGCGAGTTGGCCTAGGGAGGGGGGTGGTGCGAAATACAAAAATATTTTTCCAAAAAACAAAAATCGGAAAACATTCACAAGACCCTTCTGCACTAAATCGCTGCAAAAGAATGTTTTTTTTAAACTTCCACTTACCTTTATTTGCAGGGTTTCTTACCTACCGCTGATCAAAGGGCTATTCCGGCTGGTTTCTCGTGGACGGTATTTTTTCCCTCCGCTACGGAACACTGCTACCACCAAACTCGGGCGGGGGCAGTTTTTTTCAGTCTTCCACGCCGGCGGTCCGCTCCCCAGCAGTATTTCGAAACCCGTCGGCAGAAGACTGACGAAACTTGCAACGGGCGGTCTTCAAGGAAAAAAAACAGGAATACCACCGAGAAACCGGGCAGAAATGGTGATCAAATTCCAGCCCTATGAAACCCAACTTCAATTACATCATAAATATAACCTGTTTCCAGTCTTATGTCTGGAATTTCACATCAGAGGGAGTCTGCATGAAATGGCTGCTTCCAAACTGGCCCTAACCAAGCCTGCCTAAGACATCAAGTACAGCAACAAGGGATATTTGGCCACTTGGCAGAGTGTATTTTTCCTTTGATCTCATAATCCACGTACTGCCAAAAAGTCCCTGCTCTGAACCTTATGCAACTAATTTGGAAATTCTACACCTGCCAGTGCACCAAAGAGTCTTCTACAGCGCAATGTAGAAGGAGCTCGCCATTGTATCTGACCCCTAATATACCCAGTTTGGAATCACTTAAGACTATTAGCAGGTACAACATGTGCATCACACATGAAGAATGGGCTGTTCAACGAGTAATCCCTTCCTGTTCCATTACAGGCATTTATTTGCAAAGCTGCATCGGTGGTTAGACTGGTCACTGATTCTCCTGGTATTGACAGCCATCATCTTTACCTACTTGTCTCTGTTAGTGGTAAGTTACTGATAAGTTATAGATTTTCTAGTAAGTTATTGACTTATTTGATATTAAATTTACTGGGGCACTGTGGTGCAGTGGATTAGGCACAAGCCTTGAAACCCAAGTTTAAATTTGGCCCAAATTGATTACATGAAAATTGGAGCTTTCTATTGGCTGCAAGGTCTTAACGTGAAATAAGTTTGGCAATTTTAGTGCAAATGGGCAGATGGAACATTGCAAAACTTGTAGTTTGGCACAGCATGGTCAATCTCATTTCGAGAGGTTGAAGAATGGCCAGTGTCGGAAATAGAACACTGGTACAACCTCTCAAAGTTGGGGCTGGGGTATATTGTTGACCGTGTAAAAGTAGCTTTTACTTGATCTCAAACCTGTGCAATATCTGACCTAGAAGTATTGATAAGATGGCATCAAGGGACCTTTAGTCTCAACTAATCCATACTTTACCGCAGCTGGGAGTGCTGAATTGATTAATGTAAAGAGATTTTGGGCTGGATTGTCGATTGGATTGTGCCTCTGTTCGTGCTCCAAAGATGCGGTAAAGGGTGTCGAGATGCTTACCACCCGGGCGGACAGCTTTCAGCGCCCTGCTGGGAAATTCGGTGCCGGTTTTACGGCGATGCAAAAACGCTACTGCCTCGCTCTGTAGTTTCATTCAGGTCATGACGTCGGGTCGTCGTGCAATGTCCCATTAGCGTCCCAGGCACTAAATTAGTTGGTAACACCGCATTTAACATCCGCCCCAAATCACGCCTGAAAAACCAGGCAGTTCCATGGTCGAATAGGTGCTATTTGCAGCGTATTTAAAGTGAGGGAGGAGGATCCTAAATTGCAAGTCACATTGAGTGCAACATTTATGCACAGCACGCTGTGTGAACCTCTGTCATAAAAGTGGCAGATTTATCTGCCATTACAGGGTCCTTATAACTTAAGTGAAATTATTTAATTACTAGTTCGCCAGGGTCTCCTACTCCATGCTCTTGTTAGACAGCGTCAAGATAGAAGGGCTGCTGCCATGTCGGGCTACGGATGAGGAGAGGCTGCAGATGTCTGGACAGGAGGCCATACCCATCACGGGTTTGCAGGCAGCAATGCTCATACCTCCAGCTCTCTGAGGAGCAGTGTGTGAGAAGACTGGGCTTCCAATAGGAAGTGCTGACAGACATATGCCATCTCCTGCAGGCAGACCTGCAGCCTCACATCGGCACCAGGACTGCGCTGCCCGTCGCAGTGATGGTCATAGTGGCGTTGGCCCTCTTGTCTCCGGCTGCTACCAGGTTGCAGCAGGGGTTATATATGCAGCGTCTCTCAATACGCTGCACTTCGTTGCAGTCGCCACGTCACAGAGGCGATCTACGCCCGCACACTGGACTTCCAGGCTGTTAAGAAACCATGGGGCCGAGCTTGCCCGCCGCTGGAAACGGGGCGCGCACCCCGTTTCTAGTGTTTCTGCCACCGCAGTGTTGAGGTGGCCTCCGGAGCAAAATTCCGCTCTTTGGCTTCTTTGTTTCAGGCGGACCGGAAGTCGATCATAATGGAGGCGGTAGTGCGGCGGCGAGCACACTAGAGGAGCGGAAGTTGGGGCGGGGGCGTAGTGTCCGCCACTGTCAGTCATCAGCGTAGCGTTGATGATGTCATCACGGCGCCGCGTCACCACAGCTCTCCCCTTCACTTGAAGGGAAGAGCCGGCGTGATTTTAAAAGTTTGGTCCCCTGGGCCACCAGGGAGGGTTTCAGCTGGGCCAGTAGTGCCAGGCTGCCTATTGGCATCCCGACCGAACCCGGGGACATAACTGTTGGCCCGACGTGGCACTCGGCCGACAAAAAAAAAACCTGCCGGCAGTGTGTCCTCCCCTTTAATGGGAACAGCACTGCCATTTCAGAAGGCCACAGCCTCCCTGCGTCGCCTCAACCAAAGCAGGTTTTGGCACCACCCGGCGGGAGGAAGATTTTCTCAGCGGAATTTCTCCGTCCGGGGGGAGGGGGGAACATCAGCAGTGGGCACTCTGATGTCACACTTAGGATAGCTCAGCAGCAGCAGAGCAGTGTGGGGGGGGGGGAGGGGGGGGGGGAAAGCGGATCACTGCCATTACACAAAAAATCGGAGACCATTGCACTTTGCAGCGTGGCTGCCAATTTCTGGTGTTAACAGGCCTTAAGGAGAGGGGCAATATCGGCCCCCACCATTTTCCAATCCCCTCTGGCTACAGGTGTAGTGCCAGAGGATTGGAGGACTGCTAGCATCGTACCTTTGTTTAAAAAGGGAGAAAGGGGTAGACCGAGTAATTACAGGCCAGTCAGTCTAACCTCAGTGGTGGAAAAATTATTGGAAAAAATTCTGAGGGACGGGATAAATCTTCATTTAGAAAGACATGGATTAATCAAGGACAGTCAGCACGGATTTGTTAAGGGAAGGTCCTGTCTGATTAACTTGATTGAATTTTTTGAGAAGGTAACAAGGAGGTTCGATGCGGGTAGTGCGTTTGATGCAGTGTACATGGATTTTAGCAAGACTTTCATAAGGTCTCACATGGCAGACTGGTCACGAAAGTAAAAGCTCATGGGATCCAAGGCAAAGTGATAAGTTGGCTCCAAAATTAGCTCAGAGGCAGGAAGCAAAGGGTAATGGTTGATGGGTGTTTTTGTGACTGGAAGGCTGTATCCAGTGGGGTTCTGCAGGACTCAGTACTAGGTCCCTTGCTATTTGTGGTATATATCAATGATTTAGACATGAATGGAGAGGGTATGATTAAGAAGTTTGCAGAAGATACTAAAATCAGCTTAGCACACTAAGAAGTGTAGAGGAACAAAGGGATCTTGGAGTGCATGTCCACAGATTCCTGAAGGTAACAGGACTTGCAGATAAGGTGGTTTAGAAGGCATATGGAATATTTGCCTTTATTAGCCTAGGCATAGAATATAAGAGCAGAGAGGTTATGCTTGAACTGTATAAAACACTAGTTAGGCCACAGCTAGAGTACTGCGTGAAGTTATGGTCACCACATTACAGGAAAGATGTGATTGTACTGGAGAGGGTACAGAGGAGATTTATGAGGATGTTGCCTGGACTGGAGAATTTTAGCTATGAGGAAAGATTGGATAGGCTGGTTTTGTTTTCTTTGGAAAAGAGGAGGCTGACGGGAGACCTTATTGAGGTGTATAAAATGATGAGGGGCCTAGATAGAGTAGCTAGGAAGGACCTATTTCCCTTAGCAGAGAGGTCAACAACCAGGGGGCATAGATTTAAAGTAATTGATAGGAAATTTAGAGGGGATTTGAGGGGGAATCGTTTCATGAAGAGGGTGGTGGGGGTCTGGAACTCACTGCCTGAAAGGATGGTAGAGGCAGAAACCCTCACTACATTTTAAAAGTATTTGATATGCCCTTGAAGTTTCGTAATCTACAAGGCTACGGACTAAGAGCTGGAAAGTGGGATTAGTCTGGATAGCTCTTTGTCGGCCGGCACGGACACAATGGGTCGAAATGGCTTCCTTCCGTGCTGTAAATTTCTATGATTCTATGATACCGTTCCCAATGAGAAGAATGAGTGGGCATATGGCTTTGGCAGGATTGCGGTCATCCCGAGGGTTCAAGGAGCCATTGACTGCGCGCACGTGGCCTTGCGAGCACCATTCCACAATGCAGAGGTACTCAGAAACCGAAAGGGGCACCACTCCCTAAACAGGCAGCTGGCGTGTGTCCACACATAGCGCATCCTCGCAGTGAATACCCGCTATCCAGGGAGCGCACATGATGCTTTCATCCTGTGTTAGAGCACTCTGTCACAATTATTTCTGCCGCCACGGGAAGGGTGCAGTTGGCTGCTCGGGGACAAAGGATACGGCCTAGCCACCTGGCTCATGACCCGCCTCCGCAACACTACCACAGAGGCGGAGCGTCGCTACAATGAGAGACATGCAGCCACCTGCAACATCATCGAACAGACCATTGGGGTGCTCAAACAATGTTTCCGATACCCGGATCGTTCTGGAGGCAGCCTTCAATACGCCCCTTAACAGGTCTCTCTCTCTCTCTCTCAACGGGACTCCCGGGCCAACTCACCCTCCAGGGAGCTGGCCTCCGAGCTTCCCCTACCACTGTAGGCCACTGGAGCCAGCAGCCTCAGGCTGCTCAAACCCCTCAAAATCAGGCTCGTCCACCGATGTGGTGAACCCACCCGCTGGGACCGATGACATCTCCTGCTCAGTGAGCACACCCTCGTCCCCTCCCTCGTCATCTCTCCCATCGCCCGATATTGACGGTTCTGGGGCAGGCTCCCGCTCCCCCGGCTGATCATCTGTAAGCACAAAGCAACAGACGTGTGGTTAGCAGCAGAGGAGGGAACAGGGAGATAACAGGAAGGTGGCATTGGACATTTATATGTAAAGGGGGTAGGCCACTTGATATCAGGGGTCAAGGCACTCACACAAATCGCAAATGCCATTCACATACCGTCACTACCCACAGGGGGTTCTGCCTCACCACCGGCCACCGCACAAAGTGGGGTGCCCATGAGGGCCAACACTCGCTGCTCCACCTCAGTGAGGCCCTGCAGATCAGGCTCCACACCTCCAGCTGCTGCCGCCGATTATGCACCAATTTCACCTACAATACGAAGAAGAAGGTGTGAGTGAGTCTGCAGCTCATCATGTGGCACATGTGCCTTCCACATTAGAGCAGCTGCTATTGTCTGGAAGTCTAAAGATGTGCATTATAATCTGCATGGCTACGCACAGAGCATGTGGAAAGGCTGGGAGGACGTGAGAGCCACCTAGGATTGCGACGGTTAGCAAACGCATATCAAGCCAAATGGAAATGCGAGGAGGGGTGTGAATGAATAGGGGACAAGAGGGTCTATGCTGCCTGAATGTGCAGGGCATGTCTGGTGAAGTGAGCCTCAGGTGGCTTCACCAACCCACACCAGGGCCTGCAACACATAGAGAAGGGACATCTTCCTCAAAGACTTTACATTGTGTGAGACAGTGATCTGGCAATCATGGCAGGGGTACATTAATATAAAGGCTACTCACTTCGACGAGGTCGTTAAACTTCTTGTGACATTGGGTTGCAGTTCGAGGCACCTAGTCTGTCGCAGGCACCTCCTGTGCAACCTCCCTCCAAATCCTCCAAAACACTTGACACAGGCCTCCTTCCTCCAGGAAGATGCAAGGCAGGCCACCTCCTCTCTGTAACCTGTATAAGTACCTCAGCGGCCATGGCTGAGAAGCGACATGCTCTTTGGCGTCCTTCCTGCTCCTCTATTTTCCCGCTCTGGTCAAAGTGCACATGTGGAACTGCGCATGTGCAAACTTATAGTGCCGTGCCCTAAACATTTGGCTGGGCTCGGAAACGATAGCGGGCCTCTGTGCATGTGCAAGTAAAGTTGCATTTTTTGCACAGCGGTTTTTGCTTGGGATGACCAAGCACAGGTGTGTAATGCCTGATTTAGCGACCCCGATCATTGCAGCTGAGTAATGTGTGAATTTCCCAGACAGAGGCACAAACTTTTGTAGGGCGCAAAATTTACTGCCCGGCCGCCATTAGTGCCCTACGAAGCCTCCAACCAAAAATCCCGCTCTTATATGGTGGCATCTACCCTGTGCTGTATCTCGCCTGAGAGTATTTGATGGGACAGTAGAGAGATTTAAACTCTGCATCTAACCTGTGCTGTAACTTATCTGAGGCTGGTAGTGTTTGATGCTGATATTAAGTGCCTGACATGGAAAGTGTTCTTTCCCTCATCAATAACATCCCTCAACTTGACGGCCACAAAATTCAACCAAAATAATTTACATAAAGTAACTATATCTATCAACATAATTATCCACAAATTGTACAGTGACAATGGAGAGACACACTATTGACGTTCTCTTCAGTTGATGCAAAACAATATCAATCAAATATTGTCCAGCATTAGCAATCATGTGTAAAACACCTTCGAATTTATATTTGTCTGGACAAGAAAGCAAACCCTGGAGGTAACATGAAATCTATTCAGAGAATTGTAGAAAATTACAGAATCCTCATTCACAATGCTCACTGAAATTATACAACACAGATAATAAATGTGTTAAATTCTAATGGACTCAAACTTTGTCAGTCTGTTATTGTACCACAAACCGTGCAGTTGGAAAGTAATAAATAAACTGACCCACAAGGTTGTACTAAAATATATGTTTTTCTGCTGGCAACAGACATGCATATACATCCATCTGCAGAGATATTTGTAAACCACCTGACTCACTTGTAATTCACTCCCGGGAATCCATTATTCTAAATACAAACTATCCAAATCCCTCAATTTTATTTCAGCCTGCAAAACTCCACTTTTTCCTTAACAACTCTATAATGGAGCACCTGACAAATAGAATTCTGGGATATTACACAATACATACCCAACTACAGTAAGAAATAAAGAACACATATTAGGAAACAGTGATATATATTACAAGATCAATATGGATAAAGAAGGCCATTCAACCCATCTAAAAAAAACTATAGCCGCTCACCAAAGCATCCAACTATCTTTTAAAGGACCCCTCCAGCGATCATTTCCACGTGTTGATTATTCATTGGATGAAGAACTTCCTGTCAGCAATCCTAGATTTGCTTTTCACCAGTTGCAGACTAGGTAACAATGAGATATAAAAGATAGACACTAAGGAACAGCACAATATAGCTGATATACATTGGCGAACAGTAAGATATACAGCTATATCCTGGGGAACACACAGTAACAGTGAGATGTAGAGGATACACACTGGGTTTCTGCGATGTAGAGGATACAAACTGGGGACCAATGTTCCTGAGAAGTTGTGCAGCCACACAGTCGTCTGCAAGGTCCTGCGCAGGCCACACACCGGCTTTTCCATTGTAGATACTGCACATGTGCAAAGGTTTGAATGAGCCGCGCATAGGGGGAGGCAGGCCACGCATGAGCTTACGGGGGACATTGCTGAGGAGCAGTGAGATATAGAGAATACACACTTGGGAACTGTGGGGTTTAGAGGATACACTGAGGAACGGCAGGATATAGAGGATAAACACTGGGGAATTGTGAGATATAGAGGATACACACTTGGGAACTGTGAGGTTTAGAGAATATACACTTGGGAACTGAGATATCGAGGATAAACACTGGGGAATTGTGAGATGTAGAGCATACACACTTGGGAACTGTGGGATTAGAGGATACACTGGGGAACGGCAGGATATAGAGGATAAACACTGGGTAACTATTTACTCTCTCAAATTATTTCAAAATTTTAAACACGACTTTTAGGTCTCCACTTAAAATTCTGGTGATTACAGCCCTAGCTTTTCAAGCCTCTCATTAGAATTAACTATGACCCAGCAATGGTTTAGGTTGCACCTTTTCCATAGCTCTGATGTCCTTACTTGAATGGGATGTCTAAACTATATACAGTTGTCTGATAGCAAGCCTATCCAATAGGTTGTACAGATTCATCATTAGCTCTTTCTTTTTGTATTCAATATCATTATATATTAAACCCGGAATCTTATTGCATTTTCCACTTGAAATCCTGCTTTTGAAGATCTGGGGGGTGAAAATTGGGCTGTCTTGCGGCTCAGTTAGCGGCCAGGAGGGACGTTAATGCGAGCGTAATAGCTTACTGACCGGGCACGTAGCTTGCCGCGCCCCGTCGGAAAATGTATTGAGGTTTACCGGCGGTGCAAAACGCTGGCGCCTGGCTGCTGACTATCAGTCAGGTCATGATGTCAGTCCTGGTGCAACAATCACACTTGCGCCCGCTCTCTAAAATAGGTGCACCCACATCATTAAGCGACCGCCACTAATCACGCCTAAAAAAATAGTTGGTACAACTGTTGCACAGTCGTTAACTGATGGCTAGTTAAAAGGATTCCCTCAGAGGTCAGTGCAACGTTTACACAGAGCATGGTGCGTGAGCCTCCGAGTTTGTAGCGGCAGACAGATCTAATAGTGCAGCTTGATAACAAGTGAATTTGAAAACATAAATGGGTGCATTACTGTGCCGCCAGCATCACATTCTACATGCTCTGGTAAGGTGGCATCAAGAGAGAAGGGCTGTTGGCCATGTTGGTGGCTGAAGGAGGAGAGCCCCTAGATGTCGGGGCAGGAGGCCTTACCCCCTCCCACGGCTTTACTGGCAGCAAAGCTCATTACCGGGATCTGTCCGAGGAGCGGTGGTGTTAGAAGGCTGTGCTTCTGAAAGGAGGTCGTTACAGAGATATGCCATCTCCTGCAGGCAGACCTGCAGCCTCACACCAACACCAGGACTGCGCTGCCCGTCACAGTGAAGGTCACGGTGCCACTCACCTTCTACGCCTCCGGCTCCTTCCAGGCTGCATCAGGGGACATATGCAGCGTCCCATAATTTGCAGCACATCGCTGCATCCACGATGTCACACAGGCTCTCTACACATGCAGAATGGACTTCATTAACTGCCCGATGAGCAGGGAGAAACAGAATGAGCGTGCATGTGGATTTGCCAGGATAGCAGGCTTCCCGAGGGTTCAAGGAGCAATTCGCTGCACACACGTGGCCTTGCGAGCACCATCTGAGAATGCAGAAGTATTCAGAAACAGAAAGGGATACCACTCCCTAAATCTGCAGTAAGTGACTCGCTACGAATATGTGCATCTCTGCATCTCAGCTTGCATGGCAGCGCACAGTGGATGTGTCAACGTTGGGATTTGGGGCCAAAGAGCTATGAGTAAGTATGAGGCTGAAGGCCTGTGACCACATATGAAGAGTTAAAAGGTATTGGTAAATGTCCTCAGGCTGAGCCGGGAGCTAGAAAGTGAGAGATGCTTGGTTGGGCAGGGCAGGTCTGGTGAGGCGATTGAGAGCTTTTAGGGTATCTCCACTAACGAGGAACATGGCTTGGTACACATAGCGAAGGGGTGGGCATTGAAAAGTCTTTACATTGTGGAAGACACTGAGGTTCATATTGTGTTCCTAACACAGATGAGACTACACACAGGGAGGTTAAAGTAACAGTGACCTCAGTATTTATTAAGACACTCCAGAATGAGGAACAGGTCTTAGGGGCCGGCTTATATACAGTGCTCCCAAGGGATGCTGAGATCCCTTAGGACTTCAGGGGATGCGCTCCCTGGTGGCGGAACATGGGAGTACATGCTTTACAGAAACACAAAGTCTCCCCCCCCCCCCGCAAAGTCAAAGTGAAAACAATTTACAAGGTGAGGCGGTCGGGAGCCTTTCTTTCCTGGTGGACCGCCTCGGTACAAATGTCTGTTCTGGTGTGTTGGCTGTGCCCTCGCTGGGCTGGCGTGTTGTTGGCCCTGCAGGGCTGCTAGGTGAGCCTGGCCTTGCTGGGCTGTTGGGCGTGATGGGTTCAATTTCCTGGTCCGGGTTGGTGTCGTTGATCCTTTGGGTGTGTGTTGTGGGCTCGAAAAAGGTGGTGTCTGCTGTGGGTTGTTCAGGGCAGTCTGTGAACCGCAGCCTCGTTTGGTCCAAGTGCTTTCTGCAAATTTGTCCACTGTCTAGTTTGACTACAAACACCCTACTCCCATCTTTAGCTATCACCGTGCCCGCGATCCACTTGGGACCATGTCCATAGTTTAGCACATACATAGGGTCATTCAGATCAATTTCCCGTGACACAGTGGCGCGACCATCGTTTACATTTTGTTGCTGCCGCCTGCTCTCTACCTGATCATGCAGGTTGGGGTGAACCAGCGAGAGTCTGGTTTTAAGTGTCCTTTTCATGAGTAGCTCAGCCGGGAGGACCCCTGTGAGCGAGTGGGGTCTCGTGCGGTAGCTGAGCAGTACTCGGGACAGGCGGGTTTGGAGTGAGCTTTCTGTGACTCGTTTAAGGCTCTGTTTGATTGTTTGTACTGACCGTTCGGCCTGCCCATTGGAGGCTGGTTTAAACGGGACCGAGACGACATGTTTGATACCATTGTAGGTCATGAATTCTTTAAATTCGGCACTGGTGAAACATGGCCCGTTGTCACGGACCAGTATGTCAGGCAGGCCGTGGGTGGCAAACATGGCCCTCAGGCTTTCAATGGTGGCGGTGGCGGTGCTTCCCGACATTATTTCACATTCAATCCATTTTGAAAAAGCATCCACCACCACCAGGAACATTTTACCAAGAAACGGGCCCGCATAGTCGACATGGATCCTCGACCATGGTCTGGAGGGCCAGGACCACAAACTTAGTGGTGCCTCTCTGGGCGTGTTGCTCAACTGAGCACACATGCTGCATTGCCGTACACAGGACTCTAAGTCAGAGTCGATACCGGGCCACCACACGTGGGATCTGGTTATCGCTTTCATCATTACTATACACGGGTGTGTGCTGTGGAGATCCGAGATGAACTTCTCCCTGCCCTTTTTGGGTAGCACTACATGGTTACCCCACAACAGGCAGTCTGCCTGAATGGACAGCTCGTCCTTTCACCGCTGGAACGGCTCGATTGGCTCTTGCATTTCAACGGGGGATGCTGGCCCAGCTCCCATGCAGTACACAGTTTTTTACTTGGGCCAGCAGAGGATCTTGGCTGGTCCAAGTCCGAATCTGGCAGGACGTGACAGATGATTTATCATTTTCAAACGCTTCCATGACCATCAACAAGTCTGCGGGCTGCGCCACCATCAACAAGTTTGCAGGCTGCGCCATTTCCACCCCCGTGGTGGGCAATGGTAGCCGACTGAGAGCACCCGTACAGTTCTCGGTGCCTGGCCTGTGGCGGATGGTATAGTTATATGCTGATAGCGCGAGTGCCCACCTTTGTATGCGGGCTGAGGCATTAGTATTTATCCCCTTGTTTTCAGCGAACAGGGATATAACGGGCTTGTGATCGGTTTCCAGCTCAAATTTGAGTCCAAACAGGTACTGATGCATTTTCTTTACCCCGAACACACACGCTAATGCCTCTTTCCCAATCATGCTGTAGACCCTCTCGGCCTTAGACAAGCTCCTCGAGGCATAGGCGACAGGTTGCAACTTCCCCACAACGTTAGCTTGTTGTTATACACACCCGATTCTGTACAACGACGCATCACATGCTAGCACAAGTCTTTTACACGGGTTATACAATACAAGCCGTTTGTTGGAGCATAAAATGTTTCTGGCTTTCTCAAAAGCAATTACATGTTTTTTTCCCCATACCCAATTCTCACCTTTACGCAATAATACATGTAGGGGCTCTAAGAGGGTGCTTAACCCTGGTAGGAAGTTACCAAAATAGTTGAGGAGTCCCAGGAACGACCGCAGCTCCGTGACATTCTGTGGCCTGGGCACGTTCCTGATAGCCTCTGTCTTGGCGTCTGTGGGCCGAATGCCGTCCGCCGTGATCTTTCTCCCCAAAAACTCCACTTCTGTTGCCATGAAGATGCATTTCAACCTCTTCAGCCGCAGACCTACGCGATCCAGTCGCTGGAGGACCTCCTCCAGGTTTTGTAGGTGCTCGACGGTGTCCCGACCCGTGGCCAATATGCCGTCCTGCAAAACCACCGTGCATGGTACCGACTTGAGTAGGCTCTCCATGTTTCTCTGGAAGATCGCTGCAGCCGACCGAATTCCAAATGGGCATCTGTTGTAGATGAACAGTCCCTTGTGCATGTTGATGCAGGTGAGGCCCTTCGAAAACTCCTCCAGCTCCTGCGTCATGTAGGCCGAAGTCAGGTCGAGCTTGGTGAACGTCTTGCCTCCCGCCAGGGTCGCAAATAGGTCGTCTACCTTAGGTAGCGGGTATTGGTCCTGCAGCGAGAAACGATTAATAGTTACTATATAATCGCCGCAAATCCTGACCGTGCCATCACTTTTGAGTACTGGAACAATCGAGCTGGCCCACTCGCTGAATTCCACTGGGGAGATGATGCCTTCGCATTGCAGCCTGTCCAGCTCGATTTCCACTCTCTCCCTCATCATGTGAGGTACCACTCGAGCCTTGTGGTGAATGGGTCATGCCTCTGGGACCAAGTGGATCCGCACCTTCGCCCCGGAAAAGTTTCCATTGCCAGTTTCAAAAAGGGAAGGAAATTTGTTAAGAACCTGGGTACCTGAAGCCTCATCGACATGTGATCGCGCTCGGCTGCCATCACAGTTCCAGCGGATCTTGCTCATCTGCAAGCTCGTTGGAGGTGCCCCATTGTTCCACAGCTCTTGCAAACATACCCTTTGAGGCGGCATGAATTGGCTCAATGGAAGCCCCCACAACACCAACAAAGTATGAATTGCCTTGCATTCATCCTTTGTTGCGGACTCTGAGTCATCTGGGTCACCTGAGGCCTGCTGGCAGTTGCAGACTCGTGGCTTCTGCCCTGTACATTTCTGCTCGCAAACACAGTTCCAGTTAATTTATGGACATTGCTAGCACTTGTGTGCTGAGAGATTTGTTTGGTGTTATCACTGGTGAACATAAACGCCTGTGCTATCGCAATGGACTTACTGAGGGTCGGTGTCTCTCCAGTCAAAGGTTTTCGTAGGATGGTCTTGTGGCCAATGCCCAGTACAAAAAAGTCTCTGAGCATCTGCTCCAGGTAGCCATCAAACTCACATTGTCCTGCAAGTTGCCTTAGCTCGGCGACGTAGCTCGCCACTTCCTGACCTTCAGATCGCTGGCACATGTAGAACCGACACCTCGCCATCAGTACGCTCTCCCTCGGGTTAAAATGCTCCTGAATCAGTGGACACAGTTCCTCATACAACTAATCTGTGGGTTTCACCGGAGCCAGAAGATTCTTCATGAGGCTGTAGTTCGGTGCCCCGCAGACCGTGAGGAGGACCGCTCTCTTTTTTGCAGCGCTTCCTTCTCCGTCCAGCTCATAGGTTACAAAGTACCGATCTAGCCGTTCAACATAGGCTTCACAGTCCTCACCCTCCGAGAACTTCTCCAGGATGCCCACAGTTTGCTGCATCTTTGCGTTGGATTCGTATACTCGTCGCCAGTTATTGTGTTCCAAACACAGATGAGACTGCACACAGGGAGGTTAAAGTAACAGTGACCTCAGTCTTTATTAAGACACTCCAGAGTGAGGAACAGGTCTTAGGGGCCAGCTTATATACAGTGCTCCCAAGGGATCACTGTGGGACTTCAGGGAATGCGCTCCCTGGTGGCGGAACATGGGAGTGCATGCTTTACAGATACACAGCAGTTCACATGAACGCGTTGCAAGGTGAATGGAAAGAGTACTCACACTGACTACCCTAGTGAGACATGCTGGGCCACCTCCCTTCACAGCCTTCTGAAGACCTTTGGCGGTGGCCTTCGTCCCCTCCAGGCTATAGCGTATTGCTGCGCCTCTCCACAGACTCAAGCAAGGCCTCAAGGGCCGCGGCCGAGAATCGGTACGCTCTCTACTTTCCTGCTTGCTCCTCCATTTTCCCACTTTCCCACCCTCAAGACATTGAGGAGGTGCGCATGCTTACCTTGTCGCAGCTTTAAGACTTGGATGTGAATTAGATTTTGGAACATGCGCAATGGTTGACAAAATTTCGCTTGACGATTTTCGGTCGTGCTCCCCCACCCCCTAAGTCACGTGTGTAATGGCTGATTTAGCGCACACTTCAGCTCTTGGTCTCATTCCAGCAAATTTCTCAGCGGGAGAACATAAGAACATAAGAAATAGGAGCACGAGTAGGCCATTTGGCCCCTCGAGCCTGCTCTGCCATTTAGTAAGATCATGGCTGATCTGATCATGGACTCAGCTCCACTTTCCTGCCCGCTCCCCATAACCCTTTATTGCCTTATCGCTCAATAATCTGTCTATCTCTGCCTTAAATATATTCGTAGAGGCGCAAACTTTTTAAAGGAGTTATACTTACCACTCTGCCTGGATTAACGCCTCAAAATGGGCGGTACCAAATTTCCACCCTTTGTAATCTAAATATCTCTGTTCCTCCATTCCTTTAAGCAGTTTACCATTGGGGTATATTCCCACTCTTTCTCCAGATGTGGAGGATAAACAGTAGGATCGGTGGAATCGAGAGGATACAACGGTGGGAACAGTTGGATGTAGAGGATAAAAAATGTGTATATATGCTGGGGGACAGTGGGATTGACAGGAATCATAGAATCATAGAACGGTTACAGCAAGGAAGAAAGCCATGCGGCCCGTCGAGCACGTGCCGGCTCTCTGCAAGAGCACCTCAGCTAGCCCCACTCTCCCGTCCTGTTCCCGTAGCCCTGCAAAAAGTTATCTTTCAGGTACATATCCGACTCCCTTTTGAAAGCAGTGATTGAGTCTGCTTTCACAACCCTTTCAGGCAGTGCATTCCTGATTCTAACCACTCGCTGCGTAAAGAAGTTTTTTCTTATGTTGCCTTTGGTTCTTTGGTTCAATCATCTTAAATCTGTGTCCTTTGGTTCTTAACCCTTCTGCCACTGGGAATAGTTTCTCTCTATCTACTAAGTCCATACCTCTCATGTTTTTGAACTCGATCAAATCTCCTCTCAATCTTCTCTGCTCGAAGGAGAACAATCCCAGTTTCTCCAGATTATCCACGTAACTGAAGTCCCTCAATCCCTGGAATAATTCTTGTAAATCTTTTCTGCGCCCTCTCTAAGGCCTTCACATCCTTCCTAAAGTGCAGTACCCAGAATTGGACACAATACTCCAGTTGAGGCCGAACCAGTGTTTTACACAGGTTGATCATAATTTCCATGCTTTTGTACTCTATGCCTCTATTTATGAAGCCCAGGATCCCGTAAGCATTTTTAACTACTTTCTCAACCTGCCCTGCCACCTTCAACGATTTGTGCACCCCCTTTAGGATTGTACCCTTTAGTTTATATTTCCTCTCCTCATTCTTTCTACGAAAAGGTATCACTTCACACTTTTCAGCATTAAACTTCATCTGCCACCTGTCTGCCCATTCTACCAGCCATTCTATGTCCTCTTGAAGTCTATCACTATCCTCCTCACTGTTCACTATATTCCAAGTTGTATGTCATCTGCAAATTTTGAAATTGTGCCCTTTACACTCACATCCAAGTCATTAATATATATCAAGAAAAGCAGTGGTCCCAGTACTGATCCCTGGGGAACACCTGTATACCTTCCTCCAGTCCGAAAAACAACTGTTCACCACTACTCTCTGTTTCCTGTCACTTAGCCAATTTTCTATGCATGCTGTCACTGTCCCTTTTATTCCATGGGCCACAACTTTGCTGGCAATCCTATTATGTGGCATTTTGTCGAACGCCTTTTGGAAATCCATGTACACCACGTCAACTGCATTACCCTCATCAATCCTCTCTGTTACCTCATCAAAAAACTCAATCATGTTGGTTAAACATGATTTGTCTTTAACAACTCCATGCTGGCTTTCCTTAATTAATCCACACTTGTCCAAGTGACTGTTAATTTTGTCCCTGATTGTTGTTTCTAAAAGTGTCCCCACGACGAGGTTAAACTGACTGGCCTGTAGTTGCTGGGTTTATCTTAACAATCTATTTTGAACAAGGGTGTAACATTTGCAATTATCCAGTCCTCTGGCACCACTCCCATTTCTAAGGAGGATTGGAAGATTTTGGCCAGTAGCTCCGCAATTTCTTCCTTCACTTCCCTCAGCATCCTAGGACACATCCCATCCAGTTCTGGTGACATCTACTTTAAGTACAGCCAGCCTTCCTGTACCTTGTCTTTATCAATTCTTATCCCATCCAGTATCTCCTCTACCTTCCGGATATAAAAGGGGTCGGAGGGTCTAGTAAGGAGGAGGGACTGATGGAAATCCTTATTAGTCGGGAAATTGTGTTGGGGAAATTGATGGGATTGAAGGCCGATAAATCCCCAGGGCCTGATGGACTGCATCCCAGAGTACTTAAGGAGGTGGCCTTGGAAATAGTGGATGCATTGACAGTCATTTTCCAACATTCCATTGACTCTGGATCAGTTCCTATGGAGTGGAGGGTAGCCAATGTAACCCCACTTTTTAAAAAAGGAGGGAGAGAGATAACAGGGAATTATAGACTGGTCAGCCTGACATCGGTAGTGGGTAAAATGATGGAATCAATTATTAAGGATGTCATAGCAGTGCATTTGGAAAGAGGTGACATGATAGGTCCAAGTCAGCATGGATTTGTGAAAGGGAAATCATGCTTGACAAATCTTCTGGAATTTTTTGAGGATGTTTTCAGTAGAGTGGACAAGGGAGAACCAGTTGAAGTGGTATATTTGGACTTTCAGAAGGCTTTCGACAAGGTCCCACACAAGAGATTAATGTGCAAAGTTAAAGCACATGGGATTGGGGGTAGTGTGCTGACATGGATTGAGAACTGGTCGTCAGACAGGAAGCAAAGAGTAGGGGGACTTTTCAGAATGGCAGGCAGTGACTAGTGGGGTACCGCAAGGTTCTGTGCTGGGGCCCCAGCTGTTTACACTGTACATTAATGATTTAGACGAGAGGATTAAATGTAGTATCTCCACATTTGCGGATGACACTAAGTTGGGTGGCAGTGTGAGCTGCGAGGAGGATGCTATGAGGCTGCAGAGCGACTTGGATAGGTTAGGTGAGTGGGCAAATGCATGGCAGATGAAGTATAATGTGGATAAATGTGAGGTTATCCACTTTGGTGGTAAAAACAGAGAGACAGACTATTACCTGAATGGTGACAGATTAGGAAAAGGGGAGGTGCAACGAGACCTGGGTGTCATGGTACATCAGTCATTGAAGGTTGGCATGCAGGTACAGCAGGCGGTTAAGAAAGCAAATGGCATGTTGGCCTTCATAGCGAGGGGATTTGAGTACAGGGGCAGGGAGGTGTTGCTACAGTTGTACAGGACCTTGGTGAGGCCACACCTGGAGTATTGTGTACAGTTTTGGTCTCCTAACCTGAGGAAGGACATTCTTGCTACTGAGGGAGTGCAGCGAAGGTTCACCAGACTGATTCCCGGGATGGCGGGACTGACCTATCAAGAAAGACTGAATCAACTGGGCTTGTATTCACTGGAGTTCAGAAGAATGAGAGGGGACCTCATAGAAACGTTTAAAATTCTGACAGGTTTAGACAGGTTAGATGCAGGAAGAATGTTCCCAATGTTGGGGAAGTCCAGAACCAGGGGACACAGTCTAAGGATAAGGGGTAAGCCATTTAGGACTGAGATGAGGAGGAACTTCTTCACCCAGAGAGGAACTTCTTCACCCAGAGAGTGGTGAACATGTGGAATTCTCTACCACAGAAAGTTGTTGAGGCCAATTCACTAAATATATTCAAAAAGGAGTTAGATGAAGTCCTTACTACTAGGGGGATCAAGGGGTATGGCGAGAAAGCAGGAATGGGGTACTGAAGTTGCATGTTCAGCCATGAACTCATTGAATGGCGGTGCAGGCTAGAAGGGCCGAATGGCCTACTCCTGCACCTATTTTCTATGTTTCTATGTTACCTCCTCCTTTGCTATGTCTATGGCAGCATCTTCTTCCTTGGTGAAGACAGATGCAAAGTACTCATTTAGTACCTCAGCCATACCCTCTGACTCCATGCGTAGATCTCCTTTTTGGTCCCTAACCAGCCCCACCCCTCCTCTTACGACCTGTTTACTATTTATATGCCCACAGAAGACTTTTGAATGACCTTTTATGGTAGCTTTCAACAGTGAGTTTTGAAGGGGGCACATTGAGGAACAGTGGGTTATAACGGAAACACACTGTGGAAAGTGGTATCGAGATAATATCCTGACAAAAGGTCATCTACCTGAAATTTTAACTCTGTTTCTTAGTCCACACATGCTGTCTAACGTGCTGAGTATTTTCAGCATTTTCTGTTTTTATTTCAGAGTTTTAGCAACTGCAGTATTTTGATTTTTTATACTCTAAGGGACAATGCAATCCTAATCAATGAATTTAATGCTACTGAAACCAATTTTAAAAATTGTTCATCAGTGATTGTCCTTATATTTCATTGATGATTTTGATTGGTGACTTTCCTGTTCATTGCAGCATTGAAAATGAGTCAGACATTTGCAGGCTGGTTTCTCAGTAAGTTATTGCTGTACTGCTTTTGTTGTTTCAGATACTTGCTCTGTGTCACTTTGCTCTGCGAATACCACTTTACTTACACTGGATTAACAAGGTAATGTTACATATATGCCGACCGTCTGCATTTTGGCTTGGTATCCATGGACAAAAATCAGCATTATTTCTGGCTCCCCCAGCATTAGAAACATAGAAACATAGAAAATAGGTGCAGGAGTAGGCCTTTCGGCCCTTTGAGCTTGCACCACCATTCAATAAGATCATGGCTGATCATTCACTTCAGTACCCCTTTCCTGCTTTCTCTTCATACCCCTTGATCCCTTTAGCCATAAGGGCCATATCTAACTCCCTTTTGAATATATCCAATCAACTGGCATCAACAACTCTCTGCAGTAGGGAATTCCACCGGTTAACAACTCTCTGAGTGAAGAAGTTTCTCCTGATCTCAGTCCTAAATGGCTTACCCCTTATCCTTAGACTGTGTCCTCTGGTTCTGGACTTCCCCAACATCGGGAACATTCTTCCTGCATCTAACCTGTCCAGTCCCGTCAGAATTTTATATGTTTCTATGAGATCCCCTCACATCCTTCTAAACTCCAGTGAATACAGGCCCAGTCGATCCAGTCTCTCCTCATATGTCAGTCCTGCCATCCCGGGAATCAGTCTGGTGAACCTTCGCTGCACTCCCGCAATAGCAAAGACGTCCTTCTTCAGATTGGGAGACCAAAACTGAACACAATATTCCAGGTGAGGCCTCACTAAGATCCTGCACAATTGCAGTAAGACCTCCCTGCTGCTATACTCAAATCCCCTAGCTAAGAAGGCCAATATACCATTTGCCTTCTTCACCACCTGCTGTACCTGCATGCCAACTTTCAATGACTGATATACCATGACACCCAGGTCTCGTTGCACCTCCCCTTTTCCTAATCTGCCGCCATTCAGATAATATTCTGCCTTCGTGTTTTTGCCACCAAAGTGGATAATCTCATATGTATCCACATTATACTGCATCTGCCACGCGTTTGCCCACTCACTTAACCTGTCACCCTGCAGCCTTTTAGCGTCCTTCTCGCAGCTCACACCGCCACCCAGCTTAGTGTCATCTGCAAACTTGGAGATATTACACTCAATTCCCTCATCCAAATCATTAATGTATATTGTAAAGAGCTGGGGTCCCAGCACTGAGCCCTGCGGCACCCCACTAGTCACTGCCTGCCATTCTGAAAAGGACTCGTTTATCCCGACTCTCTGCTTCCTGTCTGCCAACCAGTTCTCTATCCACGTCAGTATATTACCCCCAATACCATGTGCTTTAATTTTGTACATCAATCTCTTTTGTGGGACCTTGTCAAAAGCCTTTTGAAAGTCTAAATACACCACATCCACTGGTTCTCCCTTGTCCACTCTACCAGTTACATCCTCAAAAAATTCAAGAAGATTTGTCAAGCAGGATTTCCCTTTCATAAATCCATGCTGACTTGGACTGATCCTGTCACTGCTTTCCAAATGTGCTGCTATTTCATCTTTAATAATTGATTCCAACATTTTCCCCACTACTGATGTCAGGCTAACTGATCTATAATTACCTGTTTTCTCCCACCCTCCTTTCTTAAAAAGTGGTGTTACATTAGCTACCCTCCAGTCCATAGGAACCAATGCAGAGTCGATAGACTGTTGGAAAATGATCTCCAATGAATCCACTATTTCTCGGGCTACTTCCTTAAATACTCTGGGATGCAGACTATCAGGCCCCGGGGATTTATCGGCCTTCAATCCCATCAATTTCCCTAACACAATTTCCCGCCTAATAAGGATTTATTTCAGTTCCTCCTTCTCACTAGACCCTCGGTCCCCTCGGCTTTCCGGTAGGTTATTTGTGTCTTCCTTCGTGAAGACAGAACCAAAGTATTTGTTTAACTGGTCCGCCATTTCTTTGTTCCCCATTATAAATTCACCTGAATCTGACTGCAAGGGACCTACGTTTGTTTTCACTAATCTTTTTCTCTTCACATATATCTACAGCATTGCTCTGGGTCTCACTTGCAACTCCTTCTTCAGGGAACACACTGTTTGCTTTGAACACAAATTCTCATAATAATTTTGCAAGATCAAGTATTTCTTACCAGTGGCATTTAATCCCTTGCAGCAGCGGCGACAACAGGTGGGAAACAGGAGCAGTGCTGGGGGGGTGAAGGAGAGCCAGGAGTGGTGCTGATGGTGGTAGGGGAGCAGTGAGCAGAACTGATGGAGCAACTTTGAGGGAGGACAGGAGCAAGTGCCAGCATGAACTGAAGAGAAAGAATAGAATAGTGCCAGCAGCAGTGTGGACAGAGAGGAAATAGAAAGATAGCATGAACTGGAAGGGGAATAAAGAGAAGATTGGCAGTGTGAATTGAGGGAGGAAGTATGGAGTGCCAGCATGAATTGAAGTGTGTGGAGGGAGATAAAGAGTTCTTCCATTAAATGATATTAAGGGAGAGAGTCAACTCTATAAACAATTTAAAAACAACTTTATATAGCAACAGGAAGTACTATCACATATCAATAATAGCCACAATGCTCCACTATATACAGGTGATGGGATCATCATAGGCAGTCCCTCGAAACGAGGATGACTTGCTGCCATACCAAAAAAGAATGAGTTCACAGGTTTTTCAATGAAGGACCTAATATTCCAGGTCCTGAACTACATCCTGAAGGGTGGAAGATGCCTCTGCGTGGGTTTTTTTAACGTGTGGTGGCCGCTGAACATCAGCCACCACACTGGCTTGACAGAGTTAGGTCTTGGTCCAGTGGCAAGGGTTATCCAAGACAACAGGAGACCTGCTCTGCTGCACGGACCTAGTGTGCACTCATATCGCAGTGTGGGCTGGCCCGTGATGGAATATTGGGTATACATGTAGCTTAAGTTATGATAAGCCCAGGCCCACTGCAAGTTCAGTGTAACTACCTGTCATAGGCCAATATTCAGGGTCACTTTTGAGTCAGCTATCTTTAGACTGTTAATATGCCCTGGTTCCATGGGAGTCATTAGATGCCAAATCAACGTGAGAAGGAGTTCATCCGAAAACAAGAGCTGCTATAACATGAGCCATCACATTAGAATCCATGAAGGACTTACTGCAGACATGTTTTAAAATATTTGTAAAATAAAGTTGAGACAGGGCATTGTTTTAGTGGGAGAAGGGAGATGTCAGGCCCGAGAAAAGATGAGTGGAGACAGACCGTGGTTGCACTTGGGAAAGGGCGAGAGGATACTGGGCAACATTGCTTAAGGGAAGGGCTGAAAGAGAATTGGATAGGACCTTACCAGGGAGAAGAAAAAAGACAATGCAGAAAATACAGAAAATACAGAAAAGAAAATTAGGTAAAATAAAAGAAAGATTTGCATTTATATAGCGCCTTTCACGATCACCGGACGTCTCAAAGTGCTTTACAGCCAATGAAGTACTTTTGAAGTGTAGTCACTGTTGTAATGTGGGCAACGTGGCAGCCAACTTACGGACTGCAAACTCACAAACAGCAATGTGATAATGACCAGATAATCTGTTTTTGTTATGTTGATTGAGGGATACATTTTGGCCAGGACACCGGGGATAACTCCCCTGCTCCTCTTCAAAATAGTGCCATGGAATCTTTTACGTCCACTTGAGAGGGCAGACAGGGCACTCAGTTTAACGTCTCATCCGAAAGACGGCACCTCCGACAGTGTAGCACTCCCTCAGCACTTCACCGGAGTGTCAGCCTAGATTTATTTGCTAAGTGAGAAGAGCTTTCAAAGCACAAAGGATCTGCTGACACACCAGCGAATTCACACTAGGGAGAGACCGTTCACCTGCCCTGAATGTGCAAAGGGATTCACTAATTTATCCAACCTGCTGACACACCAGTGAGTTCACAAGTGATTCAGGGGTTGGACTCTGCTGTTACTGTTAATCACATCCAGTCTTGAACCATGACTGGATAAGAGACCATCAGCAGCAGGTCGGGGCCATAAAAGGAGCGGTGAGCGGCGGCCTGGGAGCAGCGTGGAGGCATGCCACTACAAGGTACAGTGCGAGCTGGTGCAGGAGGGCAACGACAGCGAAGAGTGACGTCAGCAAGGTTCAGGTCGGTGATTGGCATGCGGGCAGGTGCAGCAGGAGCGACGAGATCGGGGCGAAGGAGCTGTGAGAGACTGTGGAGGGATGTGATCGGGGCCCAGGGGAGGTGTGAGTTCAGGGCCAGGGGCCCAGGGGCAGCACGGGCCAGCTCACACTGCAATTTGTGTGCACTAGGTCCATGCAGCAGAGCAGGTCTCCAGTTGTCTTGCCTAATCCTTGCCACTGGACCAAGACCTAGCTCTGTCAAGCCCGTCTGGTGGCTGGTGTGCAATGGCCACCCCACGTTAAAAAAATCAGGCATCTTCCAGCCTTGAGGATATAGTTCGGTTTTTCTTTCAAAACACCTGTGAACTCATTTTTTTTTGGCGTGGAAGCAAGTCATCCTCGTTTCGTGGGACTGCCAATGATGATGATTACGTGCTCAAGTTCCTGGAGTGGATTCATACCAAAGCAAAAAAGAACAGTTAGGGTGATTTTGAAGAAGTGAAGCATGAATACTTTGACAGGGAAAAGTTGTAGTTTCAAGGGATTAGTAAAGTTTCTTTAACTTAAAGGATGTCAGGCATTTGTGTTTTCTGCATTTTAAATGGTCTAAGTGCTATTGTCTGCAGTCTCTTTAGCACCACGATGATTTTACACAATGGGATCATGTGATCCCGGGCACACAGCACTAAGACAGTCTTCTTTTCAAGTGCAGTTTCTTATTCTCCAGGTTGCCATGCTGATTTCTGTCCTGCTGATCCTACTTTTGATGTTGGTCATTGGAATTCGGTGGAAGGAAGAATGGGATACTGTAGGCATGTCATTTCAAGTGAGTTTGCTCAGTAATATAACTTGCCTGGCTGAATATAAACTTTTTAAAGCAGTTTACAAGTAAATGCGCTGTTTTGATTTCTTCTTATAGAGTCTGCACTGGTAGAATCCTGTCAGATTTTTACACAGGAATTCCCTCAGACAATCACACCATTCTTTACAGGAGAAAAGCCACATCACCATCCTGTGGAACTGAATAGAGGTTACGGCTAACATTTTACCAGCTCTTACACCATGAGCTCCAATTTTGCAAGGTCCCACCGGCACCGTAGGGCCGAAGTGACAGTGGGTTTGGGTCAAAAAATTGGGTACACAGCTGAACTAATCACTGGCCTACACCCCAAACCCAAACTCCAATCATAAAGATGCCACATCCACAGCACCTTGGCTTATTTTTTTTAATTCACTGCTGAAATCATAACATTCCGTTACAGTAGCAATTGCTTCCCAGCCTATCTGCACTCTATTCGTCCATGACAATCTCTTTCTCCCCCAGGCTGTCTGGTTACAGCTTACTCACAGACTTTTAATTATAAAGAAAAAGAGTTACATGCCATATATAATTCAGGTTATCATTGCATACAGTTGATGATTATAAACGTCTACATTTAATTCTTACACATCCGTTACTGATGATTGTAAGATATTAATGGTTATAACGTGTCAAAACAAGTATTCTAAAAATCAACTAATCCATAATAATCTTACAGTCCCTTTTGCCTCTTATCTCAGTCCCTGGAATTCCATTAATTCTTCTAGTTCTGTTCCCACAGACAAAATATCTGTTTTGTTCTGCAAGGAATGCTGCTGACTGTATCTTTAATTTGGCCAAGCAAGGCACAGCGCGTTGGTTTCTTCCATTTTCAATCTAAGCAGGTCTTCCCAAGGCATCATATTACACTCGCATAAAAGCATGATTATTCAAGAATCGCCGTACATCGCGTAACAGTTACACACTTGTCATGCATCCAAACATGTTTACTGCTTGTACTATTACATATGATGTGCCACCAGAGGGCACTACTATGGGAAACTTGTAGGTTACCTGTACAGATGTGCCAGGCCTCGTATAAAAGGCAGGCCACCATGTGTGATCCTCACTCTGGAGTTACATTAAAGGGACTAAGGTCACGACAGTTCAAGTACAACACATTGCCTCGTGGAGTCATTATCAGAGCATCTAAAGACATAACAATTGATGACGAGATTATGGACTTTCACGTGAAAATGGCTAACCTTGGTACGTTGCAGCAGTTCGCCGATGGTGATGATTGGGACGCCTTTGTGGAGAGGCTGGACTATTTCTTCACAGCAAACGACCTGGCAGGCGATAATCGGGTCACACTGGCAGATAAGCGCAGAGCTATATCCTGCTAACCAGTTGTGGGCCCACCATCTATGGCCTCGTCAGGGACTTGCTGGCACCAGTGAAGACAACGATCAAGACGTACGAGGAGCTTGTAACCCTGATCCAAGAACAACTCAAGCCCAAAGAGAGCATCCTCACAGCTAGATGCCGCTTTTATACCCACCGACGGCCCGGCCAGGAAATCACGAAATAAGCTGCAGACCTCAGGAGGCTGGCAGCACCGCGTGATTTCAGCGACCACCTCACCGAAGCGCTGCGGGGTGTCTTTGTCATTGGAATCGGCCACGAGGGCCTTCTTCACAGGCTACTATCTGCAGATACCACAGTCACACTGAAAAAGGCCATCTCTGTGAGCCAGGCATTCATGACCTCGACCTGCGGCTCTAGGCAGATGACTCATCCTCAGGACTCAAACCCGGCAGGTACTGTACACAGAATGGCACCTTTTAGAGGCTGGACTGTAGAACGTGAATCTCCTCAGGGGGGAGAGAACAGACCCCGAGTCGCTTAACTCAGAGTCTGCCGAGGGGGGCTAATCGAGTAAACATAGAAACACAGAAACATAGAAAATAGGTGCAGGAGTAGGCCATTTGGCCGTTCAATAAGATCATGGCTGATCATTCCCTCAGTACCCCTTTCCTGCTTTCTCTCCATACCCCTTGATCCCCTTAGCCATAAGGGCCATATCTAACTCCCTCTTGAATATATCCAATGAACTGGCAGCAACAACTCTCTGCGGCAGGGAATTCCACAGGTTAACAACTCTCTGAGTGAAGAAGTTTCTCCTCATCTCAGTCCTAAATGGCCTACCCCTTATCCTAAGACTATGTCCCCTGGTTCTGGACTTCCCCAACATCGGGAACATTCTTCCCGCATCTAACCTGTCCAGTCCCATCAGAATCTTATACGTTTCTATGAGATCCCCTCTCATTCTTCTAAACTCCAGTGAATAAAGGCCCAGTTGATTCAGTCTCTCCTCATATGACAGTCCAACCATCCCTGGAATCAGTCTGGTGAACCTTCGCTGCACTCCCTCAATAGCAAGAACATATTTCCTCATATTAGGAGACCAAAACTGAACACAATATTCCAACTGAGGCCTCACTAAGGCCCTGTACAACTGCAGTAATACCTCCCTGCTCCAATACTCAAATCCCCTATCTATGAAAGCCAACACACTATTTGCCTTCTTCATCACCTGTTGTACCTGCATGCCCACTTTCAGTGACTGATGAACCATGACACCCAGGTCTCATTGCACCTCCCCTTTTCCTAATCTTCATTCAGATAATATTCTGCCTTCGTGTTTTTGCCCCCAAAATGTATAACCTCACATTTATCCACATTATACTGCATCTGCCATGCATTTGCCCACTCACCTAACCTGACCAAGTCACCCTGCAGCCTCTTAGCGTCCTCCTCACAGCTCACACCGCCACTCAATTTAGTGTCATCCGCAAACTTGGAGATATTACACTCGATTCCTTCATCTAAATCGTTAATGTATATTGTAAAGAGCTGGGGTCCCAGCACTGAGCCCTGTGGCACTCCACTAGTCACTGCCTGCCATTCTGAAAAGGACCCGTTTATCCCGACTCTCTGCTTCCTGTCTACCAACCAGTTCTCTATCCACGTCAGTACATTACCCCAATACCATGCGCTTTGATTTTGCACACCAATCTCTTGTGCGGGACCTTGTCAAAAGCCTTTTGAAAGTCCAAATACACCACATCCACTGGTTCTCCCTTGTCCACTCTGCTAGTTACATCCTCAAAAAATTCCAGAAGATTTGTCAAGCATGATTTCCCTTTCATAAATCCATGCTGACTTGGTCCGATCCTGTCAGTGCTTTCCAAATTTGCTGCTATTTCATCCTTAATGATTGATTCTAACATTTTCCTCACTACTGATGTCAGGCTAACCGGTCTACAATTACCCGTGTTCTCTCTCCCTCCTTTTTTAAAAAGTGGTGTTACATTAGCTACCCTCCAGTCCATAGGAACTGATCCAGAGTTGATAGACTGTTGGAAATCACCAATACATCCACTATTTCTAGGGCCACTTCCTTAAGTACTCTGGGATGCAGACTATCAGGCCCCGGGGATTCATCGGCCTTCAATCCCATCAATTTCCCGAACACAATTCCCCACCTAATAAGGATATCCTTCAGTTCCTCCTTCTCACTAGACCCACTGTCCCCTAGTACATTCGGAAGGTTATTTGTGAAGACAGAACCGAAGTATTTGTTCAATTGGTCTGCCATTTCTTTGTTCCCCATTATAAATGCACCTGAATCTGACTGCAAAGGACCTACATTTGTCTTCACTAATCTTTTTCTCTTCACATATTTATAGAAGCTTTTGCAGTCAGTTTTTATGTTCCCTGCAAGCTTTCTCTCGTATTCTATTTTACCCCTCTTAATTAAACCCTTACTCCTCCTCTATTGAATTCTAAATTTCTCCCAGTCCTCAGGTTTGTTGCTTTTTCTGGCCAATTTATATGCCTCTCCCTTGGCTTTAACACTATCCTTAATTTCCCTTGTTAGCCATGGTTGAGCCACCTTCCCTGTTTTATTTTTACTCCAGACAGAGATGGACAATTGCTGAAGTTCATCCATGTGATCTTTAAATGTTTGCCATTGCTTATCCACCGTCAACCCTTTAAGTATCCTTTGCCAGTCTATTCTAGCCAATTCACGCCTCATACCGTCGAAGTTACCTTTCCTTAAGTTCAGGACCCTAGTTTCTGAATTAACTGAGTCACTCTCCATCTTAATAAAGAATTCTACTATATTATGGTCACTCTTCCCCAAGGGGCCTCGCACAACAAGATTGCTAATTAGTCCCTTCTCATTACACATCACCCAGTCTAGGGTGGCCAGCTCTCTTGTTGGTTCCTCGACATATGGGTCTAGAAAACCATCCCTAATACACTCTAGGAAATCCTCCTCCACCGCATTACTACCAGTATGGTAGCACCATGGTGTTGTGGAGGGAATCACAGGGCTCACCAGTGCCGTTTTGAGGACTATATGTGTAAAGGCTGCAGCACAAAGGGCCACCTCCAGCGAATGTGTAAAAGAAATATGACTCACTGTGTTGATGAAGAGTCTGCAGATGGCCATGAATCCAGCACGGATTATGAAGCGATAGTCAGAGAGGCAGCTCAGCTCCACGATGAGGTATACAGCATGTTTACCTGCACCACAGAATATTCCCCATTGAGGATGGAAATCGAGATAAACGGTGTTCCAGTCTTCATGGAAGTGGACACAGGGGCGAGCCAGTCAGTAATAAATCAAGTAGCCTTTGAGAAGCTATGGGACAATCAAACTGAATGACCCAAGTTGGTCCCAGTTCAGGCAAAGCTGCGCAACTACACCAATGAACTTATCCCAGTCGTTGGTAGTGCGGATGTAAAGGTACTCCATGATGGCGCGGTGCACAAATTATCCCTGTGGATTGTTGCAGGTTATCGACCAACGCTACTCGGAAGAAGGTGGATGGAGAAGATCCATTGTGGCTGGGAAGATTTCATCCTTCCAGCGATCGACGTCCCCTGCACTCAGAGGTAAAGCAAGCCCTCATCTGAGGTTGGATCTGGCACCAGAGAGCAGACCAGCACAGCACCCGAGGCACAGACCGCCCAGCACGACTGCGTGGAGATGATCCAGCTGAGATGACCCGAACGCACCTTCTAGGCTCCAGTGGCAGGACTCCGGAGGAAGAAAATCGGACCCAGAGGCGACTTCCCAACCTCGGTAGCAGAGCCCAGGGAGAAGAGGATCACAGCAGTCGACATCACGGATGCAAGAAAGATGGCGCCCAAACCACGAGGTGAAGCGCTGAAGAAAATTTAAGTAGAGTAAAATAAAAGCACATAGTCAAACACATTCTCAAGTAACATAAAGGTACATAGTCAAACACATTTCAAGTAACACTCTTACAACACTCGATATTTTGCAGCTTACAGCAGGTAAAATCAAACACAAATTAAACATGGCAGTATGGTGTCACCCCTCCCTGCGCGAATCCCAAGTTCGGTCAAGGAGCATACAGCACCCTTTGGTGCCTGACCTGACGGCCTCTGCGTTTCACTCAGCAAGTGAGACACCATAAGTAAAATAAAATCGCAAGTTGACAAATAATTAAAGTATGGGAAGCGATTCTGATCCAGACTGGGACTTCTATATTTCTCAAAAGGCCCCACCAAGATGGAATGGTGATCTTGAGAATCCTTTTCCCTATCTCAATTGTTTTCTGTTCTAGAGTGTACAAGTGTTTTTGTGAGATGATTACAGCTTTTAGCAGAGCGGTGAGATGTTCGGGTAGAGGGGTAATTGCATAGCCAAAATGTACAACATAGTCCTGCAGGTTTGCAATGTTTTCCTTCACGGTGAGGTGGACAGTGGAGGGTTCAGGAATGGGGACAATCCGTTCCTGGGCCACTTGAACTGATGCCTCAGGTTTAAAGCAAAAACTGCTGTCACTTACTGGACACCAGAAGTGTCCATGTTGGTAGTGGGGTACACTGGTGGTGACACAATATGTCCCACCCCCTATGTATGCTACCTGTGGAGGGACCTGGCCTTGTGCTGTTACCTCCATGGTGCAGTTAATAGACTGTGCGCCAGCAGCTTTAAACCCACACTGTGACTTTGAATGAGCACTCAAGTACTGGGGACACAGTATTACATGTGCACCCCGGCTCCGGCACCCGGAGAGGTCAGTACCTGTTACAGCGTGCTCCCACTTTATGACCACTGCGAAACGAATGTGTGCACCTCCCTGAATAACTCCAATGTTCTCCACCCGGTATACCGGTGCGGGTCGGGCTGTCCCACCCATGACCGGTATCCTTAATACTATCCCCATAATAGTGTGGTTAGATTTCCCACAGTCTACTGGGACAGGGTAGGCTTCAGAGGCTAAGCGGAGCTGGCACGGGCTTAGTGAATTGCTGTATGGGTGGAGGGCTGCGAGGTGCTTGTTCCTGATCCAAGAGGGGACTAAACCTTGTTTTAAATCCTCCAGGTTGTTGCGGCCCTCGCCCAGCAACCATGTCCCATACAGTACGCACACCTCGTTCTGTGCAGCCTGGTCCGAAGCGTTTCTATCCTCCCGTGTAAGTGCATTCACTGTCTGTGCATGTTGTTCCAGCTCAGCCACTATTCCTTTTAAATGGACAGTCATAGCCTGGTCCTCGTGTAGTTCTGAACCTACTACAGTGTTCTCCTGTTTCAGGATTTTCCTCAATTGGTTCTTTGAACCGTTTTTCTGTGTTTGTAGTTCTATGTCATCTAGGCTATTTATCACAGAGGATGCTGTATTGTAGGTAGTGAAAATGTTGTTTACGATTCCCCTTCTAGGTCTCCCCGAGCCCATGGTGTCCCTAGCGTTTAGGGTGGATAGGTCTGGTTTGTCTACATTTCCAAAGTCTAACTCATAAAATCTCTTGAACATGTCTCTCAGTAGGGCCTGGTATAGCAACTCTGTTTCCTTCGGACACCATGCAGGCAGGTGTACCTCGGTAAGGTTTAAAATTACTAAAGCTACTGCATAATGTACCCCCTGGTATAACACCTTTTCGGTCGGAACAATACTAATCCATTCCCTGGTCCCTTGGTGCTGGTAGGACAGCTTTCTATTACTGTGCGTATTGGCGGGGTTGTGGGCAGGGGTTTCTTAATGTGTGCCCTTAGTTCGGTGGTGTTAATTGGGAGTGGGGAGTGTGGGACCGTGCACCCGTGTAGGCCAGAAACCCACCCCATCCCTTCCCCTTCATCGTGCCATTGCCTGGCGAAGGCGATCGATATGCCTGTGGGACAAATATTCTCTGATCCCCACATGCAAACATAAATTCCTTGTTCAGATTCCCACCATTTGTCCCAACACACTGTTACTCCTCCCCGTGTCCCCGTGATGGTGCGGTACGTATCATTACCGAGTCTTTCCCAGTCCGATTCCTGGTCCCATGCGTCCTTGCTGAGTTTTCTGAGCCACCACCATCTTCCCAGGGGAATGTTCCCTTCGCAAGTCAACCATACACGTTTTCCCTCTGTAACACTGACTCGGGCAGCGATGATCCGTATCCGGGGGCCTGGAAGTGAGGCCTCCCCGTAGGTAAAACCTTCCTGGCTGGAGTAGCGGGTAGAATTAGATCCCAGCCACCCGGGCCATCTTCCCTCGTGGGCGTAAACGGCGAGTTCTTCCACGTCTCGGGGGCCACCCCCGGCGGTTACGATCGGTGATCTTCCTCCTGAACACCAGTAAATGAGGGATTCTTCCACCTCTCCTCGGTCGCTGCTGCTCATCCTTATCAGGGTGAGCAGGAACAGGATCCTTTCCATACTGTTCTCTTTCCTGTAAGGGCACATAAAACAGATTGTCTAGTCCTGAGAAAGCTCTCTGGCTTGACAAAGGTGATCGAGTTCCAATTTGGGCTCATAGTCTTTAATTGACGGGCTGTCTTATTCAGTTCCTTGTAGATTGATGCCTGCTTCTAACTTCTATCTCACAGTCGTTTTGTTTGTTATCTCACTGGTGCTTCCCTCAATAGCCATACCGGTAGATTCTTCTTACTCCCGGGTGTTACCCGGCCTGTGCCTCTTTTAACAGCTGCACACGTAGATTCTTTTCCTTACCCCAGTTAACTAATACATATACATGCTTATCATCACACATAATCTTACACTACTGTAAATTATTCACTAAACATTCTTAAATTCATATTGCAAAATATGTACATCTGCCACCCGTCTCCAGGTGGCCAGGTTAATTCCTGCCTTCTTTCTTTCTTCTTCTTCCGCTGGGTGTCCAGCGAGGTCGGTAATAGATCTGCACCGCCGGACCCAGAGTGTCCTGACCGGACGTGGGTTCGAGTCCCACACTATCGGGGGAACGTCCCCTCTGGTGCTGCAGCACACCACTCCTTTGGGCGTGGCTGCCTGGTTCGTGTCTTCCCCTGGGGGTTCTGCCTGGTCGAGGGCTACGGACTGGGGATTCTCACTTGGTGGCTGGTCCACTGCTATCTCTTCTGGGGGTCCCTTGTTGCCCGAGGCTACCGGCTGGGTATCCCTGCTCGCGGGCTGGTCTATGACCTTAGGTACCCTTTTGCGGCTGGTCCCTTTCCCGGGGCTGAACCATTTCAATTGGAGCGCTGGTGACCACGGTGTCTTTGCCCGTGGTGTGCGGGGAGTACCTTCTTAAGGCTCTGGCTGCTGGGGGTGTGTCCGAGTCCCAAATGATTGGGGATAGCTCCTCCAGTAACACAGTCCACCGGCCCTCTAGGTACAGTCTGTGGGTCTGCCACGTCCCCTGTGGGATTTCCACAGTCGGGGGCTGCTGGCTGAGGGTCCCTGTCTTTAGTACAGTTTACAGGTTTTGGCTGTCCCTTACGTTTAGCTGCTGTTGCTCCTGGGTTGAAAAGTTTGCACTGATTTATGTGGAACCACTTTGTTCGGCAGGGCAGTTTTATGGCATAGACCATGGGGCTTGCCTTGTCGACAATGTGGTACGGTCCCATGTACAGTGCCTCAAAGACCCCTACTCTAGCGTAGTTCCTCACCATAACCTGGTCCCCTATCTCCCATTCATGGTGTTTGCGGGGTTCTAGCAGCAGTCGGTTGCTCCGATGCTGTTTTCCCATGTTGTTAGCAGCCTGCCAGTGAATCTGTTTGAGGTGTTCTTCCGTGAGTACCGGGGCTAAGACATGGGTGGGGGTTAAATGGCTCTGTCGGTCATGAGCTCGTACAGGGAGTACCCCGTGCTCTTTGACTGGCTGGCCCGGATCCCCATGAGGACCAGTGGTAGGACTTCTACCCACCCTTTGGGTGAGTCCCCTGTCTGTTTGCACAGCCTTTCTTTGATGGTACGGTTTAAATGCTCCACAGGCCCGGATTACTGCGGGTTGTGGGCGACATGCCATTTTCCCTTGATACCGAGTACCTTCGGGGTCTCCTGCATCACCTGCCCGGTGAAGTGACTCCTTTTGTGGGACTCCACGTATTGTGATAGTCCCCATTGAGAGAACACTTCTCTGACCAGGATCCTGGCTGTTCCCAGGGCAGTGGCTGTTCAGCATGGGAAGACTTCCACCCATTTGCTGAATACATCCACCAATACTAGGCAGTACTTATAGCCTCCCTGGGCAGTGGGTAGAGGCCCAATGTAATTGATTTGGATCGACTGCCAGGATCCCTCAACCCTCCTGATATGTCCCATAGACACCTTTCTTTTCTGGGGGTCAGGGTTGTTGGCCGCGCACACCAGACAGCTAGCGCAGAACTCGCGGATGTCTTCCCTGAGTCCTGGCCACCACCCTGCCTGTTCCACTTGTTGCCAAGTGGTCTCAGGTCCGGGGGTGTCCTGCTCCTGGACCCTCGTGGGCCAGCTGGAGGAATTCTCTCCGGTGTTGTTGCGGTACCACCCATTGCTCCTCCCTGAACAGCATGCCTTCTTTAATGGCAATTGCTGCAGTGCTGTACAGGTCGTCTATCCTTTCCCCTTTAGCTAGCGTGTTCAGGACAGTTTTAAGGACGGGGTCTTGGGTCTGAACCATTTTTAGGTCCGCGGGGCAAGCTATCCCTGTCTTCCCTGCCGTCCCAATCCTGCCCCTGACTGCTGCGATGGGGCCTGGGTTGTACGGATCGCAGAGCTTGCCTGTGCGGGCACCATACTTGGCTAACATGTCAGCCTGCTGGCTTCCCTTGCTACGGGGTTCAGTGGTGGAATGTGCCTTCACCTTATGTATGTAGCTATTCCCTTCCTCCCTTACGGCTTTCATGATCTTTTCCAGTAGGGACTTAATTGCCAGGGGTCTTCCGTCTGCGGATGTATATCCACAGTGGGACCAAATAGCCAGGTACTCCGTACACGAATTGCATGTGAACATACTGTCTGAGCAAATCGTGTATGGGGTAGGGAATTCTTCGGGGTGGATGACTACGTACACCACCACAGACAGTTCAGCGTGCTGGATGCTCATAGTACTGGGGAGTTTAATCACCAGGGCAATGCCTGCCTCAGGGTCATAAACTCCGCAGCCTGTGAGTCGTTCACCCACAGATACCGTGCTTGAACCGTCCACATAGATCTCTCGGCCTGTGGGGTGTAACCCAGCCTGAAAGCCTATGTTCATTTCCCATACCCCTTCTATGGAACACCGGTGGGCTGTCCCTGTATAGATCATGTTGGCTGCGAGTCTTGCCTCGCAGAGACCCTTTACCCTTAGGTTCATCTGAGAGAGGAGCAGGGTCCAGTGAGCAATGCGGGCACTGCTCACTGTCCCGTCCTTGATTCTCCCGTCCAGGAGCATTTGGGTGGGCATATGGTGGGTAAGGAGTGTGATAGGGGACCCCCCCCTGTGAAGATCAGTGATCTTTTCACAGCCCAGTGAGTGGCTAGGAGGTGCCGCTCACAGTTGGAGTATCCCTTCTCCACGTCTGTGAGTTTCCTGGAGGAGTAGACCACTGGTCTCAGCTGGCCATGCCGGAGCAGTACTGCGCTCAGGCTGTCCCCACTGGCTGCTACCTCCAGGAAAAACTCTTTACCCCCATCTATGATCCCAAGAGCTGGCGCGGTCTGCAGGTCTTTCTTGAGTTGGATAAATGCTGCCTCGCAACCTTTGTCCCATTCCCACTCCACTCCCTTGTGTAGGAGTCAGAGCAGAGGGGCTGCTGTGGCTGCATAATCCTCAATGAAATCTCTGCAGTACCCGGTTAGCCCGAGAAAAGATCTTACTCTGGTCACTGTGTTGGGGGCGGGTAACTCCTGCACTGCTTCCCTTCTAGCTTTGTCAATGGCTCTTTCCCCAGCGCGCACAGCCAGTCCCAGGAATTTTACTTCCTTCAGGCCGATCTGTGCCTTCTTGGGGTTTACTTTAAATCCTTCTTCTTTCAGCAGCTCCAGCAGTTCAGCCAGCAGTAGGCCATGTTCCTCCCCCTCATCGGTGAACAGGAGCAGGTCATCCACATACTGTACCAGCTGCTGGGGTCTGCTGAAGGTCTTTAAACAGAGTTGGCCATACACTGATGGAAAATACTGGGGCTGTTGTGGAAGTCCTGAGGGAGACAGTTCCAAGTATATTGCTGTCCTTTAAAGTTAAAAGCAAACTTGTTCTGATCTTCCCTTCTTAAAGGTATGGACCAGAACCCGTTGGAAATATCCAGCACTGTGAAGGTGGTCGCGGAGGCTGGGATACCTCCAATGAGGTCGGCGACAGCAGCAACGGTGGGTGCACAGGCGGGGATGTTACGGTTGAGTACTCGATAATCCACTGTGGCTCTCCAGGAGTTGTTCGGTTTCTTAATCGGCCACAATGGAGAGTTCACATGGGTAGCTATTGGTCTCAATACCCCCTGTTTAACCAGCGAACCCAAGGCTGTTTCCATGTCTGCCTCCTCCTCCCTGGGGAAGTTGTACTGTTTCTGTGGTCGGGTCATGGGGTCCCCATCTATGCTAACCTCGACCCCGTTTATTCTCCCACAATCGTGTTTGTGAGTGGCAAAAGCTGCAAGGTTTTTCCTCACATATTCTTGGTATTCTATAGGGGTGTTACTGACCAGTGATTCAGGGTCGTAACCCTCCTTTGGCTTCATGGTGCTCACCATCCCTTTTCCCTGTTTTCCCAGGATAACCATCACCTCACTCTCCTGTCCCGTACAGATTGACCCCCAAAGACAGTGGTTTCTTAAATCCAATAGGATCCCGTGGCCTAGGATGAAGTCAACCCCCAGCATCCCTCTCCCTTCCTGCTCCCACTTCATCAGGACACAAGTCCACTTCGTGTGGAGTGTACCTAAATGAATGGAGAGCAGAACGGAGAATGAGCCAGTCTGTTCAGTGCCTGTGAAATCCACCAAGCTGTAGGGAACCCCGTTAGACAGAGGTGAGTAGGTTAGCTGCATAGACAAGGGTGCTTGAGGCACCAGTGTCCAGCAGGTAAGTCCCTTTCACCTTTTCCACTTCCATCTGAACGGTCGGTCTCCCCCACACATCATACTCGAAGGAACACAGTTGGACAGGCTGTGCCTGTCCTAGTCAGGGTTTTGGTTGGGAGGGGGCAGATGGGATCTCAGTACCGGTGGCGGTGGCTACCTTCCCAGGGCCATCTAACATGGCTCGGAGTGCGTTTAGACAAGTATCGAATGAGTGGGGAGGGACTGGCTTATCTGTCTCGGTCTTTTGGGCAGGGGCTGGAGAATTCTTTCCTGCGCTACTCTTCCATGGATTTCTACAATCATTTCTCCAGTGCCCATTTTTTCCGCACCCGAAGCAGGTACGTTTTGTATCGGAGGAGTTGCCCCCCTCGTGGCACCATTCCCTCTTGTCTTGGTTAGGTCGGATTCCGTGAACCCTTCCCTTTTGTGGGTGCTCTTCTGTCCCTCTGCCATTTCTGTAAGCTAGGGTCAGCTGCCTAAGCACTCCCTGTTCTGTGGTTTGGAGATCTCTTGGGTCGAACCAGGCCTCAGCCTTGGTTCTTATTCTGGGTAAACTGTTAGCTACTAGGCTTCGGAGCCAATGTGCTAATTCATCCGGGTTTAAGTGATCGCTGTCTATGTCCCCACTACAGGCGCTTTTGTACACCGGCCACAGTCGGTCTGCGAAAGCCTGTGGGGTTTCCCCTGTGAGCTGCACCGTCTTCTCGACTCGAGAGAAGGGACTCCCGTCATTGCAGCCCATAGCTTCTAAAATGTCTTTCTGGATGGCAGCAAGTGTTTTCTGTCCTCTTTTGCTCTCAGTAGAGAGGGACTGGTACAGTTTGCTGTCTAGGGATAGGAGAAGCATCTTAGCCATTTCTGCATCATCGCACCCATTAATATCCCCGGCCTGTTCCACTTCCACAAAGTGAACCGAGGGGTCTCCCTTTGGAGTTAGCTTTCCCAGGTGGCTTATCATAGTCCTCAGCTGTTGGAGAATGTGGGGGAACCACAAACTGACTTTCCAGGGGCCTGGACCCCCCGCCAAGGGTAGGCGAACCAAACTTCAGTTGCCGGACTGGGCACATTGGCCCTGGTTCAGGCTCTCCCTGTTCTGGCTCGCCTCCCTCTCCTCCCTGCGGCCAAGCCGAGCTGAAACTCGGTGCTACAGGTGGTGGTGGTTCACTATCCCTGTCCGTCCCACAACTGATTTGCCCCTTCTGTTGCTGCACCGGTGGAGTCACCGGTGCCACAGGTGGTAGCCGGGCACTTTCCTCCTTCGCTTCCAGGTTTACCTGGGGCGTACCCGGGCTTATCAGGCATACCATGCCTTTTGCCTTGGATAGAGCAAGGTTTCAATGTTTAATTTGTTGCTGGCAGGGACCGTGGTCTCCTGATTCAAACCCATTAGAGCTAGCTACTTTATACGCTGCTTGCACATCTTTTAATTTTTCCTGGAGCTCTTTTACTTGTAGGGTGAGGCGAGTGCTTTCCTCCCTCAGTGACTTTCCATTACTTTTGGCCTCGGTAACCTGACATTGAAAATAGTCCTGACTATTTTTAAACCTTTCCATTATCTGGGTCCTTTCCTGTTTTAGCTTACGGAGTTCTCCCAATAATCTTTCTTCTGACATAACCCTTTCCTGGTAATTCTCTGCGCATTCCCATAACTCTGCCTGTAATGTTTCATTCATTCTGTCTAGCAGTTGGACCTGTCGCTGTAGACAGACCAACCAAATTGCCTTCTCTACTGCCTCTTTGTGATCTTTACTTGCTGTCCACTGGGCTGCAGCATCAGCTGGACGCTCAGCGCGCAATAGTCTAAGCACCTATTCTTTAGTTACATAGACCTTCTTCTACACATAGGAGGAAATCCTCTCTTCCATCTTGGTTCTTTGCCCCAAACCAGCACTCTCCACATCACACCCCTGGTACCAGAGTCCTGCCGGGGTCACCATTTTGTAAGGGGATGTTCTCTATGAGGGGGTCAGGTTCCCTTCTGACCAACTTGTACGGTTCGAATCACTCCCACTCCCTTGGGTTCTAGACTCTGGATTTATTTGGAGGATGTGACAGAGTGCAAAGGACACTGGTTTGATGCAAAAAAAACTTTGATTTTTATTACAGTCAAGAAAATACAAACTTAGAATTACTCTAATAAGAAAATACAATGTCAAAACTTATTGAAGGACAGTACCTTACACACTCAGAGGGGGTTACAATAATGACTCTAATAGAGAACAATGCATCACATATTCAAAGGGGGTTACAGTAGAATTACACCTCCCACCTCCCAATACCTAATTCGAGCTAGGTTGGACTCCAGGGCAGGCAGGAACTATGCTTACCAATCCTTTTGACAGTTAACGGTAGATCGCGGTTTCGGGGTTCGCTGGATGCAGTCGGGTCTGCTTGCCGTACCCCAAACGTCGGAGAAGACTTCTTGCTGCGCAATCTTCAGTTGGCTTGAGTCTGCTGATGCGGTAAGGCGCGTTTTGGATCTATGGGATAAGTACTTGGTTTTCTTCGTTAGAAATAGGTTTCTACCATCTTTTAGGTAATGTTTTACCCGTTGGTAGGTCAGGATTAGATTGTAGAGAGGAAATTTTTCGATTCTTCGTTTTTTTTTCCCGTTAGAGTTTTGGTTCGAGTTTGGTCGATCGCGGTGGTTTTCCGTTGATACCACGTTGGTTGTGGTCGGTGTCTGCCGCGATGGTGATGTTCTTCCTTCCTTCAGGACTTCGATGCTGGAGAAGTTAGTTTACAACTGTCGCCTTGGTTTCTCTCCTTGTCTTGATGACACAAGCATGGTCTCGGTTGTATAGCCAAGTATGTCATACCCTCTGTTGAAACAAGGGGCCAGTTATACGGTTTGAGTGGTTCTAACCTTGGTGCCAAATCTGTTGAGAATCCTTTGTTTGAATTTGGCGAGTTTGACTCTTCTTTGTAAAATTTTGGTGGGGTCGTTAAAGTTAATATGTCTCGGGTGGGCTGATGTTCGAAAACTGTTTCCTGATGGAAATATTAGTTTGGTAATTGCAATGTCCTTTTGTGCTTAGTTTTTCACATACAGGCTGGCTTGGGCCTCTTTTGTGATGTATATACTGAAATGGTTTTCCAGTTTCAAGTTGATGGTTAGCTATCTCTGGGTCATGTTGTAATGTGAATGTCTCTTGTGGAGAAAGATTCTTGAATACCCATTTCTCCAGACAGGTTAACTTTAGTCCTCACACCCAGGTAGTCTCACTTAATCAGGTTGTCTCCTGTTAGTTCTTTAGGCCCGCCCACAGCCTTGAATTTGTCTTTAAAATCCAAAATTCGATTAAAGTTCGTAGTTTTTTTCCATAAGCACTTTAGGGTTCCAAACTTTTCGGTAGGTAGTCCCAAATTAAATTTCCTTTCGAATGAGCCCAAACACTGGGGGGTTCTTGTGAATTTTGCACCCCCCTTCACAACGGAGGCCCGAGAGCGGGGAGAGAGAACAAAAAACAAAAAAATTCAAGTAGGGACATCTCAGGACAGCAGCTAGGTGATTGGTTGGTAAGTATCACTGCTGCCTTTTCTTCTCCCTAAGTTAGGGTGGAGGGGTATACTAAAAACTTTAGTTAATAATCTAATAAATAGAGGCATGGCCAGGGCAGCTCAGTCCCGTGGAATGCACATCCTGTGGCAGGTGAGAAGTCCTGGACGCTTCTCGTGGCCCGTACGACCATGTGTGTGTCACCAGCTAGGGCAGCTTGAGCTCCGGGTTTTGGAGCTTGAGCGGCGGCAGGTGTGACTGCAATGCATCCGCGAGGCTGAGAACTTGGTGGATAGCATATTTCGGGAGGCGGTCACCCCGCAGCTTAAGAGTGTGCAGGCAGAGAGGGAATTGGTGACCGCCAGACAGACAAGGAGGTCCAGGCATGTAAGGCAGAAGTTGCTTAAGTGCATCTCGCTTGCTAACCGGTTTTCAGTTCTGGATACTGGTGAGGGCGTTGGTTCCTCTTGGGGGGGGGGGGGGGCGGGGTGCAGCCAGAGCCAAGTCCACAGCACCACGGGTTGCTCAGCTGCACAGGGGGTGCGGGGGGCGGGGGGGGAGAAAGATGAGTAGAAGAGCAATAGTGGTAGGGGATTCGATAGTTATGGGAGCAGATAGGTGTTTCTGTGGCCGTAGACGTGACTCCAAGATTGTACATTGCCTCCCTGGTGCCAGGGTCAAGGATGTCACTGAACGACTGCAGGACATTCTGAGGGGGAGGGTGAACAGCAGAGATCGTGGTCCACATCGGTACCAATGACATAGGTGGAAAGAGGGATGAGGTTCTGCATGCAGATTTTAGGGAACTAGGAAAAAGATTAAAAGGCAGGACCTCAAAGGTAGTAATCTCCGGAATACTCCCAGTGCCATGTGTTAGTGAGTACAGAAATAGAAGGATAGAGCAGATGATTGCATGGCTGGAAAGATGGAGCAGGAGGGAGAGCTTTAGATTCCTGAGGTTGAGACTAGTCTGGGGGAGGTGGGATTGGTACGAGCCGGATGGGTTGCACCTCAACAGGGCCAGGATCAATATCCTCGCCGGGGGTGGGGGGCGGGGGGGAGGGTTTAAACTAGCTTGGCAGGGGGATGAGAACCTTACAATAGATTCAGAAGGGAGAGAAGCAAAGCTGGAAATGGAAGGCAGACTGGTCACAAAAGTAAAAGCCCATGGGAGTCAAGGCAAAATGTAAAGTTGGATCCAAAATTGGCTCAGAGGCAAGAAGCAAAGGGCAATGATCGATGGGTGATTTTGTGAATGGAAGGCTGTTTCCAGTGGGGATTTGCAGGGCCCAGTACCAGGACCCTTGCTTTTTGTGGTATATATCAATGATTTAGACTTGAATGTAGGAGTATAATTAAAAAGTTTGCAGTTGATACAAAAATTGGCCATGTGGTTGATAATGAAGAAGAAAGCTGAAAACTGCAGGAAGATATAAATCAACTGGTCAGGTGGGCAGAACAGTAGCAAATGGAATTCAATCCAGAGAATTGTGAGGTAATGCATTTGGGGAGGGCTAACAAGGCAAGGGAATACGCATTAAATCGTAGGGGACACTGAGAAGTGTAGAGGAACAGAGGGACCTTGGAGTGCATGTCCACAGATCTCTGAAATTAGCAGGACAGGTAGATAAGGTGATTAAGAAGACATACGGGATACTTGCCTTTATTAGCCGAGGCATGGAATATAAGAGCAGATAGGTTGTGCTTGAACTATATAAAATACTAGTTAGGTCACAGCTAGAGTACTGCATGCAGTTCTGGTCACCACATTACAGGAATGATTGCACTAGAGAGGTTACAGAAGAGATTTACGAAGATGTTGCCGGGACTGGAGAATTTTAGCTATCGGGAATGATTGGATAGGCTGGGGTTGTTCTCTTTGGAAGAGGAGGCTGAGGGGAGACCTAATTAAGGTGTATAAAATTATGAGAGGCCTAGATTGAGTGGATAGGAAAGACCTATTTCCCATAGCAGAGGGGTCAATAACCAGGGAGCATAGATTTAAAGTAATTGATAGGAGGCTTAAAGGGGGTTTGAGGAGAACCTTCTTCACCCAGAGGGTGGTAGGGGTCTGGAACTCATAAGAACATAAGAACATAAGAATTAGGAACAGGAGTAGGCCATCTAGCCCCTCGAGCCTGCTCCGCCATTCAACAAGATCATGGCTGATCTGGCCGTGGACTCAGCTCCATTTACCCGCCCGCTCCCCGTAACCCTTAATTCCCTTATTGGTTAAAAATCTATCTATCTGTGATTTGAATACATTCAATGAGCTAGCCTCAACTGCTTCCTTGGGCAGAGAATTCCACAGATTCACAACCCTCTGGGAGAAGAAATTCCTTCTCAACTCGGTTTTAAATTGGCTCCCTGTATTTTGAGGCTGTGCCCCCTAATTCTAGTCTCCCCAACTAGTGGAAACAATCTCTCTGCCTCTATCTTGTCTATCCCTTTCATTATTTTAAATGTTTCTATAAGATCACCCCTCATCCTTCTGAACTCCAATGAGTAAAGACCCAGTCTACTCAATCTATCATCATAAGGTAACCCCTTCATCTCCGGAATCAGCCTAGTGAATCGTCTCTGTACCCACTCCAAAGCTAGTATATCCTTCCTTAAGTAAGGTGACCAAAACTGCACGCAGTACTCCAGATGCAGCCTCACCAATACCCTATACAGTTGCAGCAAGACCTCCCTGCTTTTGTACTCCATCCCTCTCGCAATGAAGGCCAACATTCCATTCGCCTTCCTGATTACCTGCTGCACCTGCAAATTAACTTTTTGGGATTCATGCACAAGGACCCCCAGGTCCCTCTGCACCGCAGCATGTTGTAATTTCTCCCCATTCAAATAATATTCCCTTTTACTGTTTTTTTTTCCAAGGTGGATGACCTCACACTTTCCGACATTGTACTCCATCTGCCAAACCTTAGCCCATTCGCTTAACCTATCTAAATCTCCTTGCAGCATCTCTGTGTCCTCTGCACAACCCGCTTTCCCACTAATCTTTGTGTCATCTGCAAATGTTGTTACACTACACTCTGTCCCCTCTTCCAGCTCCTTGCTCCTTCCCCAGGCCTCTGATTCCTGAGGAAATTTCTGGAGGAAAGATTCTTCAAAACTAAAATCAGGCAAAACTCCTGAATACACATCTACCCTTACATCAATTGCTCTTTTTGAAGTAGCATTTCCATGGCACCACCTCAGAAATGCTCCCAGAGTACATGTACTGCCAGATATGGATATGTACTAATGATTTCCTTAAAAGGCTTACTGCTGATTTCAACTAGTACTTTAGGGCATGATTGCCATTCACCTAATGTTGGGCCTATTGATCTGCAGATTTTGAAATTGTAAATCACAGACTAAGAGTACAATTTTTAACATAAAGTCAAATATTTCCTTAATTACTTGGACCTTATGATGAGACATTAATTCTTAAAAGGTTACCAAGAGTTACAATGAATTTTAATCAGAAAGCAAATATCAGTACTCAAGCTATGAACCCATCCTCTGTCCTTTCTGGTTTTTGCAGTTTAGCAAAATGTACCAAGCTGCATCAGGGTGAGGTGCAAAGTGGAGGCCAGGAAATTACTTATCGAGTCAAAGTGAAAATCATATCCAGCTACTCTAGAATATCTCAAATTCACAGATCAAAGCAATTTTTTGCAAGTATTTATCACTGCCTTAAAAAGTGATAGAAGCAGAAACCCTCATAGCATTTAAAAAGTACTTGGATGTGCACTTGAAGTGCCATCGCCTACAAGGCTATGGACCAAGGGTTGGAAAGTGGGATTAAGCTGGGTAGCTCTTTGTCGCCCGGCGTGGGCACAATGTGCCGAATGGCCTCCTTCTGTGCTGTAAATTTGTATGATTCTATGATTTTTGCCAACCATGGCAACTCCGGGGCAGCCGGGATAGGTGGCATGTTGCAACCCCGCTCCTGCCTCCATCCCGCACTGTGAAAAGAATCTTCCATTCATCGAGCTTGTTATGCCAACCATGCGAGGTTCCCGGCCAATTAAAAGGAAGTGGGTCTGATGACGTCATTTTATGACGTGTCATCATCCGGTTTCCTTAAAGGGACCATGTCCACATTCATTTTGACAGTTGTGCTGTCAGTGTTCTGCGGCATTGAGATGTTACAAACACCGACAAGCATGCTGCACCCAGGCGCTCCCATGACTTCCTCCATATGCTTATGGTGGGAGTCACAGCAGGCAGAGAAGTTCTCTTCCTTCCAATGGGCGGAAGAGATCTTCCCAGGACAACAACACAGCTTGGTTGCACATTGCACAGGAAAGCACAAGCAGGGATGTAGTCAGGAGGAGCTGACTGCAGTGGTGCAAAACCTTTCAATGACCTCAGTAGATCACGAAATATTACTGCAAAGCCACACTCAACCTCATCCTGCTGTGTCACTCATCACATCCCCATCACTCTGCCTTCCCTACCTTACTCCTGCACAACTTTACTCACACCAACTTACCTTGCACCTCCACCCATCTCTCTCTCTCTTATCTATGTTATCACATCCCCATCTCACTAGCCACTCCTCACACTCACCCTCATCCTTATCTAATCATACCAACTAACAACACACAAGGGTAAGCACTTGGGTCTTTTAGCCAATGTTCATGTAGATTTTCTGCTAATGTGTTGTCAAACATTGAAATCTTTATTTTGAACACTTTGCATTCTTGGACAGATTTGTGTGCACCTTTGGAAGTGGCTTAGTGAGTTGTAATGAATGGTCAAATATAAGGTTACCCCCCGCAATGGTGATGAGCGTGAAAGGAGTGGGTTGGGCATTGCGGGGATGCTTTATGTTGCAGGTGTGGGGTAGTGCCAACCTGCCACATCATGTGGCAGCCAGGGTTTGTAGCATGAGGTGAAGTAAATGTGGCAATGGTGAGGTCATCCCTGATGTCCCAGGCAGCAATGTGATCGGGTGCTGATGCCCTTTGTCCTGTGCAATATCAGGTGATTGCGGAGAAGGCTAGTATTGTTGGTGGTGATGCTTGCGTGTTTAGTGATGTTGGTGTTGGGGCTGATCGTGGTGGGATTCTGAGGACCAAGGTGAGATTTTTTCAAGGACACCATGCTGCTGGAATAGATGGCAGCTGAAGTTGAGATAACAGAAGCGATCTGTCAATGGTGAGAGAGGTTGCTCCAAGAAGGTGACACTGGATAGAGAGTTCACTGCAAACACTTCAAACTTCCATAAAGCTGAAAAGTGTATTCCAAATTATGAAGGCTCCAGATTCTTTGATTGGAAATTAAACAGCTGTGAAATAGTAACTTTTATATCACTTCTACAGCTGTCAACTAGTCAAACCACTCCAGATTTGTTGAGAACTTGACGCACTTACCCGACATGTTCCCTGAGGGGCCTGAATCTTGTCAAAACCTTTGAAAAATCCTTTGGACCAGGTAAAATGCTGCTTAAATATCTTTAAGCAGCTTGCTAACGATCACAATTGCCTGACCAGTCGCTTAATGCCAGAGCCGACACTTTGAACATTCACAAGGAGGCGGGTTCAGAGTGGGATCCTGTCCCGCTGTCAATCGTGGCCATTTTGACAGCGGGCCTGCCTCAAAACTCGCACTCACAGGGCTGGAAGGATTCCAGCCAGTGTGTGATATAATTTGTAATAAAGGTGGGATGTATACATAACATGTAAATAAAACTGTGTAGGACAGATTCTTTTTTTTTATTCATTCCTGGGATGTGGGCATCGCTAGCAAGGCCAGCATTTATTGACAATCCCTAATTACCCTTAAGAAGGTGGTGGTGTGCTGCCTTCTTGAACCGCTGCAATCATTGTGGTGAAAGTACTCCCACAAGGCTGTTAGAGAGGGAGTTCCAGGATTTTGACCCAGCAACGGGTTTGGGAGGTGCTGCCAAAGAAGCCTTGGCGAGTTGCTGCAGTGCATCTTCTGGATGGTACACACTGCCCTGAGGAACACCTACAGCGATGTTCCGAGGCTGGGATGATTGACCTCCAGCAACTACAACCATCTTCCTTTGTGCTAGGTATGACTCCAGCCAGTGGAGAGTTTTCCCCCTGATTCCCATTGACTTCAGTTTTACTAGGGCCCCTTGACACCACACTCGGTCAAATGCTGTTTTGATGCCAAGAGCAGTCACTCTCACCTCACCTTTGGAATTCAGCTCTTTTGTTCATGTTTGGATCAAGGCTATAATGAGGTCTGGAGCCGAGCGGTCCTGGAGGAACCCAAACTGAGCGTCAGTGAGCAGGCTATTGGTGAGTAAGTGCTGCTTGATAGCACTGTCAACGACACCTCCCATCTCTTTGCTGATAATTGAGAGAAGACTGATGGGACAGTAAGTGGCTGTATTGGATTTGTCTTGCTTTTTGTGGGCAGTTTTCCACATTGTTGGAACAGCTTGGCTAGAGGCATGGCTAGTTCTGGAGCACAAGTCTTCAGCACGACAGCCGCGATGTTGTCAGGGCCCATAGCCTTTGCCGTATCCTGTGCGTTCAGCCATTTCTTGATATCACGTGGAGTGAATCAAATTGGCTGAAGAATGGCTTCTGTGATGGTGAGGGCCTCAGGAGAAGGCAGTTATGGATCATCCACTTAGCACATCTGGCTGAAGATGGTTGCAAATGCTTTCAGCCTTATCTTTTGCACTCACATGCTGAGCTCCACCATCATTGAGGATGGGGATATTCATGGAGCCTCCTCTTCCCGCTAGTTGTTTAATTGTTCACCACCATAGATGACTGGAAATGGCAGGACTGCAGAGCTTTTGTCTGATCCGTTGATTGTGGGATCGCTTAGCTCTGTCTATAGCATGCTGCTTCCGCTGCTTAACATGCATGTAGTCCTGTGTTGTAGCTTCCCCAGGTTGGCACCTCATTTTCAGGTATGCCTGTTGCTGCTCCTGGCATGCTCTTGTGCTTAAATGTAAGGGATCACCTGGGCTGAGAGCATAGTGGAATATCAGGCAAAGAGGATTTCACGCCCTTCAGGAAAAATCGGCAATGTTCCATTAAGTGTACAATCTTCTTCTTTCCATTTTCCTCTATGCCTCTGCCTAGTTAATAATTGATGCTTAAGCACTATATGAGGAAATGCTGCCCTTCTCGATGTTTATGTTGCGTTGAGATCAAGTGATAAAATTGTGCTTAATGTCCCTACTACCCAGTGAAATAGCTCCAACCAAAGTCGCAAATGACATTCCCTGTGACTGTCAGCATCCTTATCCTCATTGGTCTCTCTGCAGCCTTTGGCATGGTTGGCCACATCAGCCTCCTCCAATGCTCAGTGGGACTGTCCTCAATTGGGTCCATTCTTATCTATCTGATCATAAGCCGGAGCTTCTCCAACAATGGCTTCTCTTCCCACCCTACACCATAACCTCCAGAGTCCCCCAAAGATCTATCCTTGGCCACCTTCTCTTCCTCATCTACATGCTGTTCCTTGACAACATCTTCGCCAGCCATAGGATCAACTTTAATATGTATGCTGACAGCACCCATCTGTAACTATCCACCACCTGTCTCGATCTTTCCATTATCTCTGTGTTGTCAGACTACTTTTCCGGCATCCAGTCTTGGAGGAGCCACAACTTCCCTATCTCTGTAATCTCTTCCAATCTCCCAAACTTCCCTGTTCCTCTGACTCTGGCATTTGTGTATCCCTGGCACCCTTCACCCCACCATTGGTGATTGTGTCCTCAATTATCTAGACCACAGACTCCAGAATTCCCTTCCTAAACCCCTCTGTTTCCTTGCCTCCCTTTTTCTTCCGTAAAATCCACCTTTTTGGCCAAGCTTCTAGTCACCCTTCCTAATATCTCCTTCTCAGGCTCATTAACCATTTATTTTTAATTGCACTTCTGGGAAGCACCTTGGGGTGCTTTTCTATAGTAAAAGCATTATATGAATGCAAGTTGTTGTTGTTTGATAAATTTAAAGTAAATTCAATAAACTAACACTTCTCGCACTTCAAAGGGAACACTATACTACCTATTCTGCCAACCCATGTTCCTTTCAAGCACACCTGCCTACTGGAAGCATGGCATCAGTGAATTTAACCACATCTCTTCTCAATATTTGACTCAACTAACTGTTGATTTGTAGGGCTAGGATTTGGGAATCCCACCACATCAGTGGTGGGCAGACTTTGTGCATGTTTTGAGGCTGTGGAATGCACTAACAAAGTTAGTGATAGAAGCAGGCACCATGTCGATATTGAAGAATGTTAGCTATCTGATTGAAGGAAAAGGTGATAAAGAGATATGGGGCTGGATTTTCAGCTTTGCTGATTTCGGGGCAGTAATGGCGGCGGGGCGGTAAGGTTTGCGCCCGGGAACAGTTTCCGCCTCAGTCATCAAAATTGGGCAGCTCGGCCCTGAGTGTGGGGCATAGCGCTAAGGGAAGCGTTGTACATCTCTCTTAGGGTGCTAGGCCGGCTGAGCATGGGAAAACCCAGAGCTAAAGAGCCAGCCCGGGAACGCTCTAAGAGAGGCCTGGGGAGAAAAAAAACTTGAAAAAAATCCACCAAAAACATTCCCAACACATAGCTCAAGCTCCACAACATAAATCGCAAAAAAAAAGAAAAAACAAACACACTTAACTGAGGAGGACATTATTTACCTCATTGCAAGCGGGATAGGTCGGAACACCCATTTTTTCAGGCAGTCCCAGCGGGACATACGAATGGGGCGGCAGTCTAAAAGGTAGACAAGGTGATTAAGAAGGCACATGGAATGCTTGCCTTTATTAGTCAAGCAATAGATATATAAGAGCAGGGGAGTAATGCTTGAATGGTATAAAACACTGGTTAGGCCACAGCTGGAATACTGCGTGCAGTTCTGGTCACCGCATTACAGGAAGGACGTGATTGCACTGGAGAGGGTACAGAGGAGATTTACAAGGATGTTGCCGGGAGTGGAGAATCGTAGCTATGAGGACAGATTGGATAGGCTGGGTTTGTTTTCTTTGGAACAGAAGAGGCTGAGGGGAGACCTCATTGAGGTGTATAAAATTATGAGGGGCTTAGATATAGTGGATAGAAAGGGTCTGTTTCCCTGAGCAGAGGGGTCAACAACTAGGGGCCATAAATTTATAGTAATTGGTAGAAGGTTTAGAGGAGATTTGGGGGGAATTTCTTCATGCAGATGGTTGTGGGGGTCTGGAACTCACTGCCTGAAAGGGTGGTAGAGGCAGAAACTCTCACCTTTAAAAAGTACTTGGATGTGCACTTGAAGTGCCATAACCTGCAGGGTTACAGACCTAGAGCTGGAAAGTGGAATTAGGCTGGATAGCCTCTTGCTGGCTGACGCGGGCACGATGGGCCGAAATGGGCTCCTTCCGTGCTGTAAACTTCTATGGTTCTATGAAGTGAGATGGTGTCACAAACAGGGGCATTGCACACCGGCTCAACTCTTCCAGGCGGTACTGCTCCGCGACCCCACGAAACCAGCCCCGAAAACCCCCGCGGGGCGCTGGAAGCTGACCTCCCGCCCAGAAGAGCTCATCGCCGCCATTGCTGCCCCTCCAGGGCGAAAACAGAGACAGACATCACCAAAAAATCCAGCCCATGGGAACAGGAAGGGGATAAGGATTAATACTACTATGTGTGGAGAATAAACACAAACATATACTGGTTGGGATGAATGGACTGTTTCCATGTAATTTCTATATAATTCTATGTAACCTAAGTTTACAGATTGAATCATGAATGTTACTATCACTGCTTTATTTGTGAAACTGAAGAACCAGTTCACTGGCTTTTGCTTTGGGTTAAGGTCTTATTTGGGGAATTGTAAAAATGTATTCTGTTTGTGCAGGTAACAGCTCCTTTCCTCCACATTGGTGCTGTTGTCGCTGTAACCAGTGCGGCCTGGGTCGTCGCTGATCAATTTTTCCAGTTTAATACAATAGGTGAGTAATGGATATACACTGTAAAATGGGATAAACAGACACTGCAAAAAGAGTAGCAGTATTTGAGTCAAGGTTCTAAAATGAGAAGTTACAATCTAAAAGTTCTATAATGGATCGCGTTATGCCAAATTCCCTGCAATGAGTGGAGTTATGTGGGTATTTTCCAACTTTGCACTGCTTGGTAGAGAGCATTGCCACTTGGCAAGTGCAGTGTATTTGCTTCATGGGTTCTTTGCTGAAGAATTCATAGCTACACATTTGCTGTTAAGAACTAGCTGGCTTATTAGCAAAGGTTTAACAATCAAACTGAACACTACCAGTTCATCCACCAGGCTCACAACTGCACACCTCATCGTGGAGAACCTGAACTCAATTAAATGAGGCTCAATTTTCCCCAAAGCATTTTTTTGGCATACTTGAAGAGTTACGCCTGATTTTTGGGGGCCCAAGTACGCCAAAAAAAAATGTTCTATGTCTCTTCATTTTGGCATGGCGTAAACTGACCTTTACTTTTGGGGGTTGTCATGTATCGCACATTACTGTATATAACTGTATCTTACCATGCTATACATGACTGTAACTGGATATGACCTGTAACAATAAGCATACCTTACCACCAGGGGTGCACTTGCAGGAGACACTCCATACCTGTCCCACTGAGGTATATAAAGGGAGGTCTCAGGCAAGTGCAGCACTGGAGAGCTGGAATTAAAGGTGCAGGTCCTCAGTGACCTTGACTTCAGCATGTGCCTCGTGTAGGTCAGTACATTAGAGTAAGGACTTAACAGTGGCGACGAGTTACGGGATCACAGAATCCACAGAATGGCTCCTAACAGCTCAGATGAGAAATACAATGCTGGAGACATATGGGATGACTTTATAGAAAGGCTCCAGCAAAGCTTTGTGACCAAAGACTGGCTGGGCGACGATAAGGCAGACAAGAGAAGAGCCCATCTCTTGACCAGCTGTGGCTCGAAAACATACGCTTTATTGAAAGACCTGCTGGCACCCGAGAAACCAGCAAGCAAGTCGTTTGAGGAGTTGAGCACACTGGTGAGAGACCAACTGAAGCCAGCGAGCAGCCTACACATGGCCAGGCACAGGTTCTACAACTACAGATGCTGTGTGGGCCAGAGCATACCCGACTTCGTAGTGGAACTTCGGGGGCTGGCTAGTTCATGTGAGTTCCCCGATGAACTAAGGAGAGAAGTACTGAGAGACGTTTTTATTGAAGGAATAGGCCACGCAGGCATATTCCGAAAGCTTATAGAGACTAAGAACTTGACTCTAGAGGCAGCAGCACTGGTCGCACAGAGATTCTTGGCAGGCGAAGAAGAAACGAGGCTGATCTATACTTCGGGTACGACAACCAACGAGGCATCGGAACAAGAGGTTCACATTGTGAAACAAACCGCTACCCCCACACACAGACAAAGGCAGGATAGCAGGCCTTCAACAGCAGACAGTGGCGCCAGAAGCCATCAAAATCAAGGGCCACATGAACGGCCGATCACACCTCATCAACCCACAATGCGAGCAATCAACCACAGATTGAGAGAAGCTCAAGGGAGATCAGCCAGACGCAGTTCATCCTTCGGAAACAATGGAAACGGTCTGTGTTGGAGATGTGGGGGAAGGCACTCAACCAGGGTGTGTCGATTTCAGCATGCCGTTTGCAGAAACTGCAACTACACAGGGCATCTGGCTCGTATGTGCAGAAAAATAGCAGCTTGGCTGGTATACGAATCGGAAAGGTCGGAAAGCGGACCAGAAGACGGTTGGAACAGTGCATGGGACGCCGAGGTACAGCGGGTTAACACGATCAATGTCCACTGTTCTTACACCAAGACGCCTCCAATTATGATGAGGGTTCTACTCAACGGGATACCCGTCAACATGGAACTGGACACGGGGGCCAGTCAATCCCTCATGAGCGTTCAACAATTTGAACAGCTGTGGCTGCACAAAAGCAACAAACCAAAACTCACAAAGGTCGACACCAAACTAAGGACCTATACTAAAGAAATCGTCCCAGTCCTTGGTGCCATGCTCTCAGTCACACACAAAGGGATGGTGAACCGACTTTCCCTGTGGATTGTCCCCGGGGATCTCCCAGCCCTGTTGGGGAGAAGCTGGCTAGCAGAACTTAATTGGAAATGGGATGATGTTCACGCCATGTCGTCAGAGGAACGGACCTCCTGATCAACAGTTCTAAGCCGTTTTGAACATCTCTTTCAGCCAGGTGTGGGCACCTTCAAAGAGGCTAAAGTTAGAATCTACATCACACAGAATGCCAGACCGGTCCATCACAAGGCTAGAGCTGTGCCTTATGTGATGAGGGAAAAGATTGAAAACGAACTGGACCGGCTTCTGCGGGAAGGCATAATTTCTCCCATGGAATTCAGCGACTGGGCAAGCCTCATCGTCCCCGTCATGAAGCCTGATGGATCCGTGCGAATCTATGGGGATTACAAGTCTACCTTAAACAGAGTCTCCCTACAGGACCAATACCCGCTGCCCAGAGCGGAGGACCTATTTGCCACGTTGGCTGGAGGAAAACTTTTCTCAAAACTTGACCTTACATCTGCGTATATGATGCAAGAACTGACCGAAGAGTCTAAGCTACTCACCACCATCAACACATATCGAGGCATTTTTGTGTACGATCGATGCCCATTCGGCATCAGGTCGGCAGCTGCTATATTCCAGTGCAACATGGAGAGTCTGCTCAAGTCCATCGCGGGGACGGTTGTGTTTCAAGATGACATACTCATCACGGGCAGGGACACCGACTCTCATCTCCGCAATCTTGAGGAAGTACTAAGTCGATTGGATCGGGTAGGCCTAAGAGTTAAGAAATCCAAGTGTCTGTTTCTCGCGCCTGTGGTTGAATTTTTGGGCAGAAGGATTGCCGCTGATGGAATCCGCCCAACCGAATCCAAAACCGAAGCGATTCGCCTGGCACCCAGGCCCCGGAATGTCTCGGAACTGCACGCCCTTCTCGGGCTACTCAATTACTTTGGGAACTTTGTGCAGAACTTGAGCACGCTGCTGGAGCCTCTCCACGTGCTACTCAGAAAGGGGTGCGATTGGTTTTGGGGGGACGCCCAAGAACGCGTCTTCAATAAGGCACGCAGCCTTCTATGTTCCAAGAGTGTTTTAGCCTTTTTTGACCCAGGTAAAAAGTTAGTCCTTACGTATGATGCGTCAGTGTACGGGGTCGAATGCATTTTACAGCACGTCAATGATGCGGGTAAATTGCAGCCTGTTGCTTATGTCTCCAGGTCACTTTCGCAGACGGAGCGCGGGTACAGTATGGTTGAGAAGGAGGCGCTCGCGTGCGTTTACGGTGTCAAAAAGATGCACCAATACCTTTTCGGGCCAAGTTTGCGTTAGAAACCGACCACAAACCCCTCACGTCCCTACTATCCGAGTGCAAGGCAATCAACGCCAACGCCTTGGCGCGCATTCAGCGGTGGGCACTCATGCTGGCGGCTTACGATTACACGATAAGGCACAGACCAGGCACAGACAACTGTGCCGAAGTGCTTAGCAGGCTTCCCCTGGCGACCACAGAAGGGTCCGACGAACAGGACTGTGAGATGGTCATGGCAATCAATGCCTTTGAATCCACAGGTTCGCCCATGACGGCTCGTCAAATCAGAGCCTGGACGACCAGTGACCCCACGTTATCTCTAGTTAAAAGGTGCGTTTTAACCGGTGATTGGGCAGAGGCTTGCGATGCCTGCCCCGAGGAGGTCAAACCCTTCCATAGGCGCATGCATGAACTCTCACTACAGGCAGACTGCCTGATGTAGGGCAGCCGAGTAGTTATGCCCTTACGAGGCAGGGAGGCATTTGCCCGGGAGCTCCATCGCGAGCACCTGGGGATCGTCCTTATGAAGGCCATAGCCAGATTTCATGTCTGGTGGCCTGGCATTGACACGGACTTGGAGCTCTGCATCCGTCGATGCACCATTTGTGTCCAACTCAGTAATGCCCCCAGGGAGGCCCCCTAAGCCCCTGGCCCTGGCCCACCAAACTGTGGTCGCGGGTGCATGTAGACTATGCGGGCCCATTCATGGGCAAAATGTTCCTCGTAGTCGTTGATGCATTTTCAAAATGGATCGAGTGCACCATTTTAAACTCGAGCACCACCTCCACCACTGTGGAGAGCCTTAGAACCATGTTTGCAACGCACGGCATTCCTGACATATTGGTCAGTGATAATGGTCCGTGCTTCACCAGCGCAGAATTTCATGATTTTATATTTGACCACGGTATAAATCACGTTAAGACGGCACCTTTCAAGCCGGCCTCCAATGACCAGGCGGAGCGAGCAGTGCAGATCATTAAACAAGGCATGCTCAAAATCCAAGGTCCCACGCTGCAGAGCAGCCTGACGCGACTGCTGCTGGCATACAGATCTCATCCGCATTCGTTGACTGGGGTTCCCCCCGCGCAACTATTGAAGAAACGAACCTTAAAGACCAGGCTCTCGTTAATCCTCCCAGACATGCATGAAATTGTTGAGGTTAAGCGTCAAAAGCTAACTGAGTACCATGACCGAAATTCAAGGGGGAGGTGGAATGAGATAGGGGACAAAGTGTTTGTGCTAAACTATGGCCGGGGTCCCAAATGGCTTGCAGGGACAGTAACAGACAAAGAGGGAAACAGGCTATTGGTTGTACAAATGGACAATGGCCAAACCTGCCGGAGGCATGTAGACAAAGTAAAAAGTAGATTCACTGATAACACTGAAGAACCAGAGGCAGATTACAATGTGGAACTCACACCACACCTGGTGGACAGACACAGGTGGAACAACCTGAGGAAAGGGCAGTCTCAACAGACAGCCCAGGCGAGATACCAGCAATCACACCGAACAAAACAGACAGCCCAGGCGAGATACCAGCAATCACACCGAATGGAAAACAGGCACCAAGGCAAACAACTGAAGCACAACTAAGACGCTCCACGCGAGAGCGCAGACCACCTGAGAGACTGAATCTATAAAGGCAATAAGACCTTGGGGGAGGTTGATGTCATGTATCTCACATTACTGTATATAACTGTATCTTAACATTCTATACATGACTGTAACTGGATATGACCTGTAACAATAAGCATACCTTACCACCAGGGGTGCACTTGCAAGAAGCACTCCATACCTGTCCCACTGAGGTATATAAAGAGAGGTCTCAGGCAAGTGCAGCACTGGAGAGCTGGAATTAAAGGTGCAGGTCCTGAGTGACCTTGACTTCAGCATGTGTCTCGTGTAAGTCAGTACATTAGAGTCAGGACTTAACAGGGGTGGAGCTTTGATCTGCGCCAAAAAGATCAGGCTGCCATGGTAACCAGGGACACAATGTGAGCTGAGGCTGCAAAGTGAAGCGTACAGCCAGCTCCCAACACATTAATGAATTGACAAACACATAGCAGCAACTTACCTCCAACCCTGCCTGAAGGGCTTGCCAGTCTCTCTCTCTCTCTCTCTCTCTCTCTCTCTAACCTGGGACCGGACTCTGTGTGTGAACCGGGGACCGAGAATGGGACTGGACTGTGTGTGTGAACCAGGGACTGAGAATGGGACTGGTCAGCCTTCGGGCGGGATTGGAGGTAAGTTGCTGCTATGTGTTTTTCAATTCTTTCACTCTGTCCAAGTATCTGCTGCGCTGATTTCCTTAACTCCAGGGAAGGTTTTTCTGGAGAGGCCACATACGCTAGCCTAAGTAAAAATGGAGTAATTATCAGCAGGCCAAAGTTTCCGAAATGGCCAGAATTGGCATAGGTGGCTGGTTACGTCCCCTTTGACTGAAATAAAAACTGACTTAAACAAACCGTAACTAACTGAGTTACACTGGTGCAAATTGATTGGGGAAACTGTGGTTTTTCAACTTAGGCCAAAAAGAGCAGCCTGATCAAAAAAAACGGCACAAATCACTGGGGAAAATTGAACCCCATTGAGCAGGTCCTAACTCAAGCCACACATGAGATTCTTGAGCCTACTAGGGAAAAGTAGGTGAGATGGTTTCTTGAGCCTTCCGCACTGTTTTTCATCTTCAAAGTACGTTCTCTTTGTTGGGTTACAGAGCCCAATGAAACCTTATGGGGGGGGTGGGGGGAGGGGGAGCCACCCACATTTATCGGATACAAGTAACCCCACTGTACCTCGACGAAGTATTCAAAGCTAGAGTTGCAGTCTCCACTAACAGAGCTATCTGGAATGGTGATTGAACCTAACCCTTCTGATTCAGAAGTGTGAATACCACCACTGAACCAATGGTTATTCTGTCCACACACAAAACTAGGTGGGAAAGTAAACTGTGAGGAGAATGCAAAGAGGCTGCACCGAAGTGATTGAGCAAGAAGGTGGTAGATGGAGTATAATGTGGGGAAGTATGAAATTATCCATTTTGGTAGGAAGAATGGAACAGCAGAATATTTTTTAGAAGTTGAGAGACTAGTAAATGTTGATATTCAGAGAGATTTGGCGGGGGAGGGGGGTTCCTTGTACACAAATCATAGAATGTTAACATGCTGGTACAGCAAGCAATTAGGAAGGCAAAAGGCACTATATCTGAATGCGCAAAGCTTTCACAACAAATTAGAAGAATTAATAGCATAGATAGATTTGATCTAATAGCTATTATGAAGACGTGGTTGCAAAGTGACTAAGGTTAGGAACTAAATATTCCAGGATACTTAACTTTTAGAAGAGATAGACAAAATGGAAAAGGAGGATTAGCCCTGATAATAATGGATGGGATAAAGACAGTAGAGAGAAAGGATCTTAGCGCTGAAAATCAAGGAGTAGAATCAGTTTGGATGGAAGTAAGAAACAGCAAGGGGCAAAAACATTGGTGGGTGTTGTTTATAGGCACACAAACAGTAGTTGTAATGTAGAGTATAAATCAAGCAATTCGAGATGCATGTAACAAGGGTAATATAGTAATCATGGAGGACTTTAATCAACATATAGATTGGGCAAACCAAATTTGCAGTAATAACATGAACGGCGAATTGATGGAATGTATACAAGATGGTCTCCTTATTTAAGGAAGGATATACTTGCATTGGAGACGGTTCAGAGAAGGTTCACTAGGTTGATTCCTGAGATGAAGGGGTTGACTTATGAAGAGCAGGTTGGGCCTGTACTCATTGGTGTTTAGAAGAATGAGAGCTGATCTTATTGAAATATATAAGTTACTGAGGGGGATCGACAAGGTAGATGCGGAGAGGATGTTTCCATTCATGGGGGAATCTAGAACTAGGGGACATTGTTTAAGAATAAGGTGTCGCCCATTTAGAACTGAGATGAGGAGGAATTTCTTCTCTCAGAGGGTCGTAAATCCATGGAATTCTCTGCCCCAGACAGCTGTGGAGGCTGGGTCATTAAATATATTTAAGGTGGAGATAGAAAGATTTTTCAATGATAAGGGAGTGAAGGGTTATGGGGAACAGGCAGGAAGGTAGAGCTGAGCCCAAGATCAGATCAGCCATGATCTTATTTAATGGCGGAGAAGGCTCGAGAGGCCAAATGGCCCCCTAGCTCCGATTTCTTATGTTCTTATGATTTTCTGGATCAGTATGTTGAGGAATCAACGAGGGAACAGGCTATTAAAGATCTCGTATTGTGGAATGAGAAATGGTTAATTAATAACCTTGTAGTAATGGGGTCCTTAGGGAAGCGTGACCATAATGTGATAGAATCCGAAACTAGGATCTTAAATCTAAACAAAGCAAACTATGTAGGTATGAGTGGCGAGTTGGCTAAGATAGATTAGAAACTACATTAAAAGGTATGATGGTAGTGAGCAATGGCTAGCATTTAAAGAATTAATACATAATTTACAACAAACATACATTCCTTTAAGGCACAAAAACTCCACAGGAAAAGTGGTCTGACAAGAGAAGTTAAAGATAGTATTAGTTCAAAGGAAGAGGCTTATAATGTTGCCAAAAAGAGCAGTAAGCCTGAGGATTGGGAGGATTTAGAATTCAGCAAAGGAGGACCAAGAAATTGACAAAGGAAGGGAAAATAAAATATGAGAGTAAACCAGTGAGAGACTAAGGGGGGGGTGGGGGGGAAATTCAGTAGCACCCTGTTTGGGGCGTTAACTTTTCAGAATTTGAAAATTTAGCGCCAGACGCAAAGGTTTCTGAGCTTCTTCGAAATTGGATGATAGCACACCAGAAAGGAAGGGGGCGGTAAATTAAGTGCTCATGCTCTCAGTGGGGTGCTACAGGCACACTAACACCAGAGCATTACCCAATTTCAGGTGACTTGCATTCAGCAATCTTCCTTCAATCCTTCACACTGGTTCACTCCAGCTCTTAAAGGGAAGGTTCTATCAATGTGCAGCTGCTTACTTTCACCATTGCTGCATCTGAAGGAGACCTGAGAGGAACTGCAAGGACTTTTTATATGGCTGCTCCTAATCTAGCTGTAAGGGAGAGAGCTCGTCTGTTCACTGACGTAGCATTGAAGGCATTGGTGAGGGCTGTCAAACAAAGGAGGGAAGCACTGTTCTCGACAAGTGGAGGAGGCCATTGCCCCAGGTCTTCAGGGCAAATATGGAGGGAAATGGCACAGGAGGTCTCGGTCAGCACTGTCCTGCAAAGCAGCCTCACACAGTGCTGGAAGAAATTCAACGATCTGTCGGATGGTCAAGGTGAGTACATGTTTCAACAGCTTCTATATACCAGCCTCTGAACTTCTGTCTGTGCACACTGTGCAAAGCACCACTCCCCCACCACTCATCCACCAAAAATCTGCATCTACTCAAACTCCATCATGCTCATCTCAGGCCTTGCCTACATTCACAGCTATTCAACGACAACAGGCATATCTCCCAGACACATAGCTGGACTCTGACTCACAGACATTCCTTTCTTTTACAGGCCAAGATGAACCACAATAGGAGGGAGCAGCAGAGGACAGGCGGGGGTGAACCTCAGCTCCAGCAGCTGTCCAACCTGGAGGAGCGCGATGACTGATTGGGCATCAGGTGGTGGGCACCATGGCCATCGGTGATGTTGGCCCCGTTGGGAGCAACAATGGTATCTTCATCCCCTCTCCTTCTCTTATCCCATTTCCGGTTCATACCAGAAGGCTTTATCACTTTCCAGATCCTGTTAGTAAAGTATGAGATCAGAGCATTAGTGAGAAACGATATTGGCTCAGAAGATCAAGATGTTGAATCAGTTTGGGTGGAGATAAGGAATAATAAGGGGAAAACATCACTTGTGGGCATAGTCTATAGGCTCCCTAACAGTAGCTACATTGTTGGACGGAGTATAAATCAAGAAATAATGGAGGCTTGTAATAAAGGAACAGCAATAATCATGGGTGATTTTAACCTTCATATTGATGGACAAAGCAAATTGACCAGGGTAGCCTTGAGGAAGAGTTCATAGAGTGTATCCGGGATAGTTTCCTTGAACGTTATGTTGCGGAACCAACCAGGGAGCAGGCTATCTTAGATCTGGTACTGGGTAATGAGACAAGATTAATAAATGATCTCGTAGTAAAGGATCCTCTAGGAATGAGTGACCATAACATGGTTGAATTTCAAATTCAGTTGGAGGGTGAGAAAGTTGGTTCTCAAATCAGTGTCCTAAGCTTAAATAAAGGAGACTGCAAAGGTATGAGGGCAGAGTTGGCTAAAAGTGGACTGGGAAAATACATTAAAGTATGGGACAGTTGAGCAGTGGCAGACATTTAAGGAGATAATTCATAACTCGCAACAAAAAGGGAGGGAGGAGGCCATTCGGCCTGGGCTAGGAGCGAGGAGCAGGACCGGCAAGGCACTCGGGGTCAAGGTAGGGTGGAGGAGCAGACCGGGAGGGCACTCGGGGCCAGCGTCGAGCGTGGGAGCGGGCCGGCAAGCCCTTCGGCCAGGGCTAGGAGCGGGGGATCGGCAAGCCACTCGGGGCTGGGGGGCGGCGGGACAGACCGGGACCTGCAAGGCACTCAGGGCTGGTGGGGGTGACCAGCAAGCCCTTCGGCCAGGGCTAGGAGCGGGGGACCAGCAAGCCACTCGGGGCTGGGTGAGGGGGGCGGGATGAACCGGGACCGGCAAGGCACTCGGGGCATGGGGGGCGGGAGTGAGGGGAGTGGGGGCCGACCAGTACCGGCAAGGCACTCAGGGCTGGGGGGGGCGGGGGGGAATGGCAAGCCCTTCGGCCAGGGCTAGGAGCAAGGGACCAGCAAGCCACTCGGGGCTGGTTGGGGGGGGGGGGGCGGTGAACCAGGACCGGCAAGGCACTCGGGGCTGGGGGGGTTGCGGGGGGGGGGGTGGAAACTGGGACCAGCAAGGCACTCGGAGCGATGGGGGGGGGAGGTGGGGGTAGGGGGGAACCAGGAACGTCAAGGCAATCGGGGCTGTGGAGGGTGGGGTGGGGGGGAAACCGGGACCAGCAAGCCACTCGGGGCGGGGGTGGGTGAGGGGGGGCGCAGACCAGGACCTGCAAGGCATTCGGGGCTGGGCAGGAGGGGGGCACCAGGACCACCAAGGCACTCGGAGCTGGGGAGGTGGTGGGGGGAGGGGGGGGGAGAGACATTCGGCTTGGGTGGGTCGGGGGGGAGCTGGAGCTGGACCGGCACAGGGAAGGGGCTCGGGGCGGGCTAGGGAGTCGGGATTCGGCTACAAAACAAGCCGTGGGGGAAGAGAGAGGAGAGGAGGGAGAGATAGCCCATCAGAAGGCTTGGTATTGGGGAGGGGAGGTGGAGGTAGATGTTGTGTTTTGTTAATGGAACATGATTCGGTTTTAATGTAAAATATATTTTGTTCAATAGTTTACAATGTACTTAACTTCATGCTCTCACACAGCACTTCTTCTCTCACACATACAACTGGCTCTTTAAAAATGGCCGATTGCCAAATCCAAGCTGTACTGAGCATCCATTGGAACGACATCAAAAACATAACTTTTTTTCCACGCCTTGGCACAGACAGCAGGCTCCGCCCCCAAGACGACTTGACATGCTGCGCGGCTCCAAATTCGATTTATATTTTGGGGAAACTTTGGAAAAATATTGATGCCGCATTTCTGGCCAAGAAAACCCGGCGTAACTCTGGCAATACGCTAGAAAACGGGCTTGGGGAAAATTGAGCCCAAAGAGAGGGAAGATAGATTATGAAAGTAAACTAGCACGAAATATAAAAACAGATCGTATCAGTTTGTACAGGTACATAAAAAGGAAAAGAGTGGCTAAAGTCCCCCCGCGGATGAGAATGGGGAATTAATAATGGAGAACAGAGAAATGGCAGAGATGTTGAACAAATATTTTGCATCGGTCTTCACGGTAGAAGACACTAAAAATATCCCAATAGTGGATAATCAAGGGGCTATAGGGAGGGAGGAACTTAATACAATCACTATCACTAATGAAGTAGTACTCAGTAAAATAATGGGACTAAAGGCGGACAATCCCCTGGACCTGATGACTTGCATTCTAGGGTCTTGAGAGAGGTGGCTGTAGAGATGCTGGATGCTTTGGTTGTAATCTACCAAAATTCCCTGGGTTCCGGGGTGGTCCCAGTGGATTGAAAAATCGCAAATCTAACGCCCCTATTTAAAAAAGGGGGCAAACAAAAAGCAGGAAACTATAGGCCAGTTAGCCTAACATCTGTCGTTGGGAAAATGTTGGAGTCCATTATAAGTAAGCATAGGAGGACATTTGGAAAAGCATAATACAGTCAAGCAGGGTCAGCATGGCTTTATGAAAGAGAAATCATATTTGGCAAATTTGCTGGAATTATTTGAGGATGTAACAAACAGAGTGGATAAGGGGGAACCAGTGGATGTGGTGTATTTGGATTTCCAGAAGGCATTCGATAAGGTGCCACATAAAAGGTTACTGCACAAGATTAAAGGTCACGAGGTTGGGGTAATATATTAGCATGGAGAGAGGATTGGCTAACTAACAGAAAACAGAGAGCCGGGATAAATGGGTCATTTTCCGGTTTGCAAACAGTGACTAGTGAGGTGCCGCAGGGATCAGTGCTGGATCCTCAACTATTTACAATCTATATTAATGACTTGGATAAAGGGACCGAGTGTAATGTAGCCAAGTTTGCTGATGATACAAAGATGGGTGGGAAAGCAAATTGTGAGGAGGACACACAAAATCTGCAAAGGGATATGGACAGGATAAGTGAGTGGACAAAAATTTGGCAGATGGAGTATAATGTGGGAAAATGTGAGGTTATCCACTTTGGCAGAAAAAATAGAAATGCAAATTATAATTTAAATGGAGAAAAATTGCAAAGTGCTGCAGTACAGAGGGACCTGGGGGTCCTTGTGTGTGGAACACAAAAAGATAGTAATCAGGAAGGCAAATAGAATGTTGGCCTTTATTGCAAGGGGGATAGAGTATAAAAGCAGAGAAGTCCTGCTACAACTGTACAGGGTATTGGTGAGGTCACACCTAGAGTACTGCATACAGTTTTGGTCTCCGTATTTAAGGAAGGATATACTCGCATTGGAGGTTGTTCAGAGAAAGTTCACTAGGTTGATTCCGGAGATGAGGGGGTTGAGTTATGAAGGTAGGTTGAGTAGGTTGGGCCTCTACTCATTGGACTTCAGAAGAAAGAGAAGTGATCTTATTGAAACATCTAAGATAATGAGGGGATATTTCCACTCATAGGAGAAACTAAAACTAGGGATCATAGTCTCAGAATAAGGGGCTGCCAATTTAAAACTGAGATGAGGAGGAATTTCTTCTCTCAGAGGGTTGTAAATCGATGGAATTCTCTGCTCCAGAGATCTGTGGAGGCTCGGTCATTGCATATATTTAAAGTGGAGATAGACAGATTTTGAGCGATAAGGGAATAAAGGGTTATGGGGAGCGGGCGGGGAAGTGGAGCTGAGTCCATGATCTGATCAGCCATGATCTTATTAAATGGTGGAGCAGGCTCGAGGGGCCAGGTGGCCTACTCCTGCTCCTATTTCTTATGTTCTTATGTTCTTATGATTCCTTGCTCCATTTCTGACCCCCTTTCCTCACCTTAACATGACTCTTGTGCCTTTTATGCTTTCAGATAATCAGCCAGCAGATGACCAGCCTAGCCCTGAGCCCACCAATGATAGTGAAGAAGGAAAAGAGGAGGAGGACTCAACCACCATGTCACTGCATCTCTCACCTGCACGCACTAGCTCAGAGACTGGCATGACACGTTCGTTAGAGGTTAGCTTAGTTGAGGGGTCTGCACTTGGTGATGCACCGGGGACTAGCGGGCTGCAGCAAGGCCAAGGAGAAAGGGTACCTCAGGAGCCAGCTCCCCAGAGGGCAAGTTCGTGGGTGAGTTCATTTGCACAGGACTCAGATGAGGACTTCGATGGGAAGGCGTTCACAAGAAAGGTGATGGCCATGGACTCCAAGATAATAGGTGCAATGGCAAGGGTGCCCAAGAGCCTCTCGGCAATAGTAAGGAGCCTGGAAGAGTCCACCTCTGGCATTGCACAGTGCTCTGTGCACACCATGGATCCCATCATTTCCAGTCTGCCGACGATGGTGGACTCTCAGAGATACCGTGGGGACCCAGACCTCATGACGCGTGTCATGGGCAATGAGGCAGCTTCCATTGCAGCACAGGCCGAAGCAGCGCAACATCTTCGTGCTGTAACAGAGTCAATGGTTGCTGGTATGGAAGATCAGATGGCTCTCATGCAGTCTCAGCTGCATGTCACACAAGCTCTGATTGCTGCCATCATCGCTGGGTCCATCACAGTCGACCGGGGATCTCACGGTGTTACAGCAGGTCACCACTCTGCTCGAGCAGATTAGGAGGGATGGTGAGGTGCTGCCCCGGTGGAGTGGCAGTGTGTCAGTGGAGGAGCAACTTGCTGCCACATCGCCCATGACACGTGTCATGAGGTCTGGGTCCTTTCCCAGAATGACAGCATTCCTGAGCCCACCACTGCCACTCCACCATTGCACTTGTCACTGCCTTTCATCCAGCCAGCCCAGACTGCCGCCGCCCAGCCTGAGGTGGTGCAATCTACAGCTGGGCTTTCCAGGCCCAGAGCTGGTCGAGGATGTCCTGCAAGGCCATCTGTAGTCTCTGGCCCTGACACTCAGCAGCCTTCACCCAGCAATGCTGCAGCCACTGGGAAGACATGATGAAGGAGCAGTAGATTAGGTAAAGGCAGCGTTAATAGGGGATGTAAGGTTTTCTACAAGGGTGATTCGTAAATGTAATTGTCGCTTATAATTGTGGTGAATGGTATGCAATAAAATCAGTTTTGGGGCAGTAGTATGGAAGGAGAAATTGATGTGCTGATGGGGACATGCACAACAACTGAGAAGTGGGCTGCAATTCGTTGGAACCGAAGTTCGCTGAGGCGGTTGTGTACCGCCCTTGCAGAAGGCCGATTGAGTGGCTGCCTTCTCCGTCGCTGCTGTTGCTGCTACCTGTCCTCCTCCTGCTCCTCCTCCTCCTCCTGAGGTGGTGGTGCTATGCTTGGTGGCAATGGGTGTGCCCTTATGATGGCCAAGTTGTGCAGCATGCAAGCAGATGACAATGAAAAGGGATATCCGCTCAGCTGAGTGCTGGAGGACTCCTTCCGAGCGGTCAAGGCAGTGGAAGCGTTGCTTGAGCACTCCGATGGTCTGCTCAAATGGTGTTCCTGGTGGCAGCATGGCTCTCATTTATATGAGTGCTGGGCAGGTGTGTTGGGGTTGGGAGTCATGAGCCGGGCGCAGAGCGGATAGCCCTTCACTCCAACCAGCCAGCCACGAGCTTGATGTGGTGGCTGGAACAGAGCTAGCACACGGATCTGGTGCAGAATGAATGCATCATGGCTGCTGCCACGACAGCGGGCATTGACGGTGAGTATTCGGCATGTGTGGTTGCACACCAACTGCACATTCAGTGAGTGGTAGCTTTTGTGGTTACGGAATACCTCAGAATTGTTATAAGAACATAGGGCTAGATTTTCCACGTTTTTTGCATGCTTAACGCCCACTTAATGCCAATTTTACCGCTGCAATGACGTATAACGCCCAGATATCGGCCATTTAGCCACAAAATGGAAGCTGACGGGCATTTTTAGGAAATTTATCGCCGAGCATTACTTTCCCCATGTGCGTGACACCGGGAAAATATAATTCTGCCCGCCCACTTTTTTGGGGCTGAATCATCAGAATGGGCGAAATCAACGCCCATAATATCGCCCAGCGTTAGTTTCCGCACGGAATTAACGCTGAGATTCAATAATACCAACCAGCTGCCCACTGTTCTTTGACGTAAAGATCACATTTGCCGAAACTAACGCCCAGGAGATCGCCCAGCGTCACTTTCACCACCTCGCACACATATCGTCCACAATATCGCTCGCCCAAAACACCGCTCAGAAAAAGTGGAACTGTTCTGAACGAATCACAGCGGTATGGGCGCCATTTTTTAAATCGCAGGTGGCTTCATTCAAAAGGCTGCTTCAACTTCGGGGGAGTTTGGATTGACTCTGGAGTTGTTCTCAGGTGAAGTGACCATCTCAACAGACATATTTTCAGACTCTGGATTATTGGGGGTTTACTGTAAGTGTATTTTAGTGAGGAAATTATTGCTTCTGATCAATCGCTATTATACTTTCATTGCAATGGGGCCAGCCATTTCTCAGCCTGCATCGATTAATACGCAGATGCTGCAGAGTGCAAATGGCTCAATGTGTGATGCACATCATTGTGAGCCCAATTGAAGACGTGCAACTATGAGGAGGAGGTCCAGACCATACACACCCCCACGCCAAGAGATTGAGGCCCTGATAAAAGGGTGTGGAGAATCGGAGGAGCAACACACGCCGGGAGATCGAGGCCCTGATAAAAGGGCGCGGGGAGTCGGAGGAGCAACACACGCCGGGAAATCGAGGCCGGAGGTAAAACAAAGAAGTAAAAAGAAATCAAAGTATGACGTCACAGCCAAGCGGGTTGATTGGTGAGTAGTTTTCCTTTTTTCTTTATCTTTTTTCTTTTTCTTATCAGTAAGAAACCTTTGGCACTGTTGCCAAATTAAGTTAATTTAAGGGTTAAGTCATGGCAGGAGAGCCCAGACCCTCATGCTCCTCCTGTGCTATGTGAGAAATCAGGGACGCTTCCAGTGTCTCTGATTACGATGTGTGCAGGAAGTGTATCCAACTGCAGCTCCTGTCAGACCGCATTGCGGCACTGGAGCTGCGCATGTATTCACTCGGGAACATCTGCGATGCTGAGGATGTCATGAATAGCACATTTAGTGAGTTGGTCACACTGCAGGTAAAGGTTACAAAGGCAGACAGGGAATGGGTGACCATCAGGCAGAGCAGGAGTAGGAAGGTAGTGCAGGGGTCCCCTGCGGTCATCTCCCTCCAAAACAGATATATCGTTTTGGGTACTGTTGGGGGAGATGACTCATCAGTGGAAGGCAGCAGCAGCCAAGTTCATGGCACCATGGGTGGCTCTGCTGCACAGGAGGGCAGGAAAAAGAGTGGGAGAGCTATAGTGTTCGGGGATTCTATTGTAAGGGGAATAGATAGGCATTTCTGTGGCCGCAATCGAGACTCCAGGATGGTATGTTGACTCCCTGGTGCAAGGGTCAAGGATGTCTCGGAGCGGCTACAAGGTATTCTGGAGGGGGAGGGTGAACAGCCTGTTGTCGTGGTGCATAAAGGTACCAACGATGTAGGTAAAAAATGGGATGAGGTCCTACAAGCTGAATTTAGGCAGCTAGGAGTTAAATTAAAATGTAGGACCTCAAAGATAGTAATCTCAGGATTGCGATCAGTGCCATGTGCTAGTCAGAGTAGAAATAGCAGGATAGTTAGGATGAATATGCGGCTTGAGGAATGGTGCAAGAAGGAGGGATTCAAATTCCTGGAACACTGAAACCGGTTCTGGGGGAGGTGGGACCAGTACAAACCGAACGGTCTGCACCTGGGCAGGACTGGAACCGATGTCCTCGGGGGAGTGTTTGCTAGTGCTGTTGGGGAGGGTTTAAACTAAATATGGCAGGGGGATGGGAATCTATGCAGGGAGACAGAGCGAAGTAAAATGGGGGCAGAAGCAAAAGGTAGAAAGGAGATAAGGAAAAGTGGAGGGCAGAGAAATCAAGGGCAAAAATCAAAAAGGGCCACATTACAACATAATTCTAAAAGGACAAAGAGTGTCAAAAAAACAAGCGTGAAGACTCTGTGTCTCTGAATTAATTGCGCAGATAGCTATTAACGAATATGATGTAATTTGGATTACGGAGACATGGCTCCGGGGTGACCAAGGCGGGCAACTCAACATCCAGGGATATTCAATATTCAGGAAGGATAGGCAGAAAGGAAAAGGAGGTGGGGTAGCGTTGCTGGTTAAAGAGGAGATTAACGCAATAGTAAGAAAGGACATTAGCTTGGATGATGTGGAATCTGTATGGGGAGAGCTGCGGAACACCAAAGGGCAGAAACGCTAGTGAGAGTTGTGTACAGACCACCAAACAGTAGTAGTGAGGTTGGGGATGGCATCAAACAGGAAATTAGGGATGTGTGCAATAAGGGTACAGCAGTTCTCATGGGTGACTTTAATCGACATATAGATTGGGCTAAGCAAACTGGTAGCAATATGATGTAGGAGGATTTCCTGGAGTGTATAAGGGATGGTTTTCTAGACCAATATGTCGAGGAACCAACTAGAGAGCTGGCCATCCTAGACTGGGTGTTGTGTAATGAGAGAGGATTCATGAGCAATCTTGTTGTGCGAGGCCCCTTGGGGAAGAGTGACCATAATATGGTAGAATTCTTCATTAAGATGGAGAGTGACACAGTAAACTCAGAGACTAGGGTACTGAACTTAAAGAAAGCTAATTTCGATGGTATGAGATGTGAATTGGCTAGGATGGACTGGCGAATGATACTTAAAGGGTTGCCGGTGGATAGGCAATGGCAGACATTGAATGATCACATGGATGCACTTCAACAATTGTACATCCCTGTCTGGTGTAAAAATAAAACGAGGAAGGTGGCTCAACCGTGGCTAACAAGGGAAATTAGGGATAGTGTTAAATCCAAGGAAGAGACATATAAATTGGCCAGAAAAAGCAACAAACCTGAGGACTGGAAGAAATTTAGAATTCAGCAGAGGACAAAGGGTTTAATTAGGAGGGGGAAAATAGATATGAGAGTAAGCTTGCAGGGAACATAAAAACTGACTGCAAAAGCTTCTATCGCTATGTGAAGAGAAAAAGTTTAGTGAAGACAAATGTAGGTTCCTTGCAGTCAGAATCAGGTGAATATATAATGGGGAACAAAGAAATGGCAGACCAATTGAACAAATACTTTGGTTTTATCTTCCTTAAGGAAGACACAAATAACTTTCCAGAAATACTAGGGGACCGAGAGTCTAGCAAGAAGGAGGAACTGAAGGAAATCCTTATTAGTCAGGAAATTGTGCTGGGAAATTGATGGGATTGAAGGCCGATGAATCCCCAGGGCCTGATAATCTGCATCCCAGAGTACTTAAGAAAGTGGCCCTAGAAATAATGGATGCATTGGTGGTCACTTTCCAACATTCTATAGACTCTGGATCAGTTCCTATGGATTGGAGGGTAACTAATGTAACCCCACTTTTTAAAAAAGGAGAGAGAGAAAACAGAGAATTATAGTGGATATAGCCTGACATCAGTAGTGGGGAAAATGTTGGAATCAATTATTAAAGATGTAATAGCAGCGCATTTGGAAAGCAGTGACAGGATCAGTCCAAGTCAGCATGGATTTATGAAAGAGAAATCATGCTTGACAAATCTTCTAGAATTTTTTGAGGATGTAACTAGTAGAGTGGACAAGGGAGAACCAGTGGATGTGGTATATTTCGACTTTCAAAAGGCTTTTGTCAAGGTCCCACACAAGAGATTAGTGTGCAAAATTAAAGCACATGGTATTGGGGGTAATGTATTGACGTGGATAGAGAACTGGTTGGCAGACAGGAAGCAAAGAGTAGGAATAAACGGGTCCTTTTCAGAATGGCAGGCAGTGACTCGTGGGGTACCGCAAGGTTCAGTGCTGGGACCCCAGCTATTTACAATATACATTAATGATTTAGACGAAGGAATTGAATGTAATATCTCCAAGTTTGCAGATGGCACTAAGCTGGGTGACAGTGTGAGCTGTGAGGAGGATGCTAGGAGGCTGCAGGGTAACTTGGACAGGTTAGGTGAGTCGGCAAATGCATGGCAGATGCAGTATAATGTAGATAAATGTGAGGTTATCCACTTTGGTGGCAAAAACAGGAAGGCAGAATATTATCTAAATGGTGACAGATTAGGAAAAGGGGAGGTGCAAGAGACCTGGGTGTCATGGTACATCAGTCATTGAAAGTTGGCATGCAGGTACAGCAGGCGGTGAAGAAAGCAAATTACATGTTGGCCTTCATAGCGAGAGGATTTGAGTATAAGAGCATGGAGGTCATACTGCAGTTGTACAGGGCCTTGGTGAGACCATCCTTTGAGTATTGTGTTCAGTTTTGGTCTCCTAATCTGAGGAAGGACATTCTTGCTATTGAGGGAGTGCAACGAAGGTTCACCAGACTGATTCCCGGGATAGCAGGACTGACATATGAAGAAAGACTGGATCGACTAGGCTTATATTCACTGGAATTTAGAAGAATGAGAGGGGATCTCATAAAAACAGATAAAACTCTGACGGGATTGAACAGGTTAGATGCAGGAAGAATGTTCCCGATGTTGGGGAAGTCCAGAATCAGGGGCATAGTCTAAGGATAAGGGGTAAGCCATTTAGGACCGAGATGAGGAAAAACTTCTTCACTCAGAGCATTGTGAACCTGTGGAATTCTCTACCACAGAAAGTTGTTGAGTCCAGTTCGTTAGATATATTTAAAATGGAGTTAGATATGGCCCTAAAGGAATCAAGGGGTATGGAGAGAAAGCAGGAATGGGGTACTGAAGTTGCATGATCAGCCATGATCATATTGAATGGTGGTGCAGGCTTGAAGGGCCGAATGGCCTACTCCTGCACCTATTTTCTATGTTTCTATGTACAGGGAAAAGAGATCTTACCTCAATGTGTCCGAGCACACCTGCCTTCGGAGACTGCGCTTACACAAGGTTGTGATCAATGAAATATGTGAGCTCATCAGGCAACATATGCAGCCTGCCATCAGGACATCAGTGTCGGTTGGGGTCAAGGTCACCGCGGCACTGTCGTTCTACGCATCTGGTTCCTTTTGAGCCTCCGCGGTCGAGATTTCCTCTCTGTCTCACCATGCCACGCATCGCTGCATTAGACAGGTCACGGAGGCCCTGTACACACGAAGGATGGACTTTATCAGCATCCCCATGACCACGGAGGCTCAGGGCTGGAGCATTCTGCCACATTGCTAAGTTCCCCAGGGTGCAATACAGTGCACTCACATCGCCATGTGAGCACCTTCTCAGGACCCAGAGCTTTTTCGTAACAGAAAAGGATTTCATGCCCTGAAGGTCCAACTAGTTGTCGACCACAACCAGATCATAATGGCAGTGACTGCCAAATGCCCAGTCAGCTTTGATGAGGCTCAGATCCTGCGTGAGAGTGTTGCATCTGACATGTTTACCAGTCAGCCACAAGGACAATGCTGGATGTTTGGTGATAAATGATATGGCCTAGCCACCTGGCTGATGACCCCACTGCGTGACACCCACACTGACGCCAAGAAGCGATAGAACCAGAGCCACAGAGACACACGCAATGTGGTCCAGAAAACAATAACTGTGTTTCAGCAGCATTTCAGATTCCTGGACCACTCAGGAGGGGAGCTACAATACAACCCTGAGCAAGTAGCTAAATTTGTGGTCGTGTGCTCCATGCTGCACAACCTGGCGATCAGGAGTGGACAAGAAGGGATTGATGCTCCACCTCAGGAGAGAGAGGAAGAGGATGACGAGGGGCTGGACGCTGACCTAGGGCCAGACAATCAGGCTGGCTATGTAACCATGCCCATGACCCCCTCCAGACCGCAGGAAAGGGCCCGTGGTGGCTACATAGCTGCAAGACTCTTACGTGAGGAGCTGATATCTGAACGATTTGCCTGAAAGAGTGTTGATGTGAGTGACAACATTGACACACTGCTATATGTGTGTGTGCAGCTCAGACATCAATGGTGCCCATCAGCTTGGTGCCAGTTAAAGTTTACGTTGATTGAAGTTAAGTTTTATTTAACCCTTTCATGTTAAGGAATCACCAGTGTGTAACGGTCCAGCTATCTGAGACAATGCGCAACAAGGATATGTTCAATAAAAAAAATGTAATACCAACATTGGGCTGAAATCATAAGTATCACGGCCAAAAACACCCCACCCCCGCCCACACCCCACTTTTTCCACCATTGACATCAATCATATGTTCAACATGTCCAGCAACACAGAATACAAAGGCAAAGCAGGAGCGTGGTCCCCTCCCCCCATACATTACAACAAATTGCATACACCCAGATGGAGATATAACACAGCCATCACCTGCAGACATGTACCTCACTTTCCTTCCCCACTCCCCTTCTTCTCCCCATATCTACCCCTTCCCCTCCTTGCTTCACAGCGCCTGGCCGAGGAGCTCCTCAGGCGGTGCCTCATTGGGGGGGGATGAAGGCAGAGTCGGTGGTTGCACGGGTACAGAAGCAGGGGCTGCTGAGGGGGGAACATTCTCTGATCCAGAAGCAGGATCTTGGTCCTGCCTCTCATCTGTCATTCGCAGTAGCAGTGCGGAACCTAGGGGAGGAGTGCCGCGCTCCGGGACCACTGGGAGGCCTGTGCCAGCAGTGTTCCTGGCTATCGCCTCCAGTGCCTCCGCCATCCACGGAACGTACTCGGTCATGGTGGCCAGCTGTCGGGATATGCCCCCCAATGCTTCGAGGAGCTGGTCACCAATGTCTACAGTCCTCCTTGACAACTGTACCATCTCTCCGCTCTCATGTCGCGCACGTGGACCAGACCTGCTGCGTCCACGAAACCTCCGCGGGGTCGGCGCCATCCTAGGGACAAATGGGGTGCCCTGTGGTGAGGTGCTTCGGGCTGGTACCTCCAGAGTGAGGCGGGAATGACCGGAGGAGCACTAGATGGCCTTGGGGTGGAATGGCTTCTGGAGCATGGTGATGCAGATTCCTCGAAGTCCTGTAGAAATAATGCTGGCCTAATGAAAATCATTGCAATGCACCATGTGTTGATGGTCATGAAATGTGATGTCTGTGATGATCTTGATAGTGGTGGTGCTTTTGTCGTGCATATGCTGTGTGTAGCGCTGGACTCACCTTATCTGTAGAGAACAGACCCAGTGGATTGACAGGCGAGAATCGGAGCTCCTCAGCAGATGTAGGATCGCCCAGCGAGTCGGGACCCACGCCCCCATC